>NC_143253.1:96417500-97018125 GCF_984573655.1 Nuphar pumila
AAATTCGAGTCGGAACTAGAATCCCGAAGGAAAACTAAATTAGAAGGAAAGAAAATTCGAGTTGGAACTCGAATCTTCGAAGGAAAACTAGATTGGTTAGAAGGAAAGGAAATTCGAGTCGGAACTTGAATCCCGAAGAAAAACTAGACTAATTAGAAGGAAAGAAAATTCGAGTCGAAATTTGAATCCCGAAGGAAAACTAAGAAAGGAAATTCGAGTCAAAACTCGAATCCCGAAGGAAAACTAGACTAATTGGAAGGAAAGAAAATTAGAGTCGGAACTCGAATCCCAAAGAAAAACTAGACCAATTAGATGGAAAGGAAATTCGAGTCGAAACTCGAATCCCGAAAGAAAACTAGACTAATTAGAAGGAAAGAAAATTCAAGTCAGAACTCGAATCCCGCAAGAAGACTAGACCAGTACGGATTAGGTTTGAAGACATTAACCAGTAAAACCAAATTTAGAATGTTTAACCAATAAAAATTGGATTTTAAAAGATGTACTAGTGTGAATACCGGATTTTGGAAATGAACCAGTATAAGTACTGAATTTTGAAAATGGATCGGTAGGAATACTGTTTTTGGAAGAATTACCAGCACGAACATTAGGTTTTGAAGATTTACCAGCACGAACACTGAATTTTGAAAATTTACCAGCACGAACACTAGTTTTTGAAAATCTTACTAGCACGAACACTGGATTTTTTTTTAAAATTTACCAGCACGAACACTGGATTTTTTGAAAAATTACCAGCACGAACACTGGAAATTTGAAAAATTACCAGCACGAACACTGGGTTTTGGAAATTTACCAGCCCGAACACTGGGTTTTTGAAATTTTACCTGCACGAACACTAGATTTTTTTACAAAATTACCAGCACGAACACTAGATTTTTTTAAAAATTACCAGCACAAACACTGAATTTTTGAAAAATTACCAGCACAAACTCTGGGTTTTGGAAATTTACCAGCCCAAACACTGGGTTTTTAAAATTTTACCAGCACGAACATTGGATTGTTTTAAAAAATTACCAGCACGAACACTGGATTTTTGAAAAAATACGATCACGAACACTGGATTTTGAAAATTACCAGCCCGAACACTGGGTTTTGGAAATTTACCAGCCCGAACACTGGGTTTTTGAAAAAAATACCAACACGAACACTGAACTTTAAACGAAATTACCAATTGATTCTGATAGAAGATTTTCAGTCTTCACCCTCACGATGACTTGGACAACTGTCAGGGTCGCAGGATTTATCCCTTATCCTGAATGGGTAGTTCAGGTTTATCCCTTAACCTAAAGGGGAAGTTTGATGCAAATCCAAATTGATGCAGATGAATGCGAATGAATGCATGCAAATGCAAATGAATGTAAATGCTGTAAATGGGTGCACATGCGTGCAAAATGAGAGATTTGTGTGATCCTGCCTGCATACAGGATGTTTTGAAGAAAATTTTCAAAATAATGCCCCAGTATAATAGGGAAAGAAGATTTTGACCATATTAAAGAAAATATATTGAGGAATTACAAAGAATGGAATAGAGAATTTAAGTATAGAAAATTTTCAAATGTTGAGCATTAATGGGGTCTGATAATTTTACACCATCGACATTGATGAGTAGATATGAATTGCGGGGTAATGTTTCCTCGACAACATAGGGCCCTTCCCAATTCGGCGACCATTTTCCACCTGGGTGATGCTTGAGATAAGCCACGGATCTGAGTACTAGATCATTGACTCAGAATTTCCTTTTAATGACAAATTTTGCGTACTGCCTGGCTATCCTCTGAAGATATGATTGAGCGTGCTCTGCTGCTCTGAGTCCTCTTTCATCGAGCAAATCAAGTTGTACTAGCCGCTGTTGCTGATACTGATCAAAAGGTAATTCTAGAAGTGATGCAAATTTTAGAGCAGGTTTCTGAACATGTAGAGGCAGTACTACTTCAGTTTCGTAGACAAGTTCTGATGGAGTAGCATTAGTTGGAGTTCAAACAGTGGTTCTGTATGCCCACAATACATCATGGATCTTCTCGTGCCAATCACGACCATGTTTTCAAGGTTCGCTTCAGGATTCGAATCACAATCTTATCGGTAGCCTCTGCTTGACCATTCCCTTGAGGATAATAGGGAGCAGAAAAATAATGATGGATTCTAAACTTTGAGCAGAATGTCCTCACTCTCTCATTCTTGAAATGACTGCCATTATCTGACACAATGTCATGTGGTATGCTGAAGCGGCACAGAATATTCTTGTATATGAATGAGACCATATGTCGGCCTTTTACTGTGTGTAGAGTGACAACTTCGGCCCATTTAGTGAAATATTCTGCTGCGGAAAGAAAATGCTTGTGACCATTTGAAGCAGAAGGAGTGATGGGGCCTACAACATCAAAGGCCCACTTAAAAAATGGTCATGGAGAGATAGCAGATTGAAAATATGTTGCTGGCACATGAACGGAAGGTGCATGTATCTAGCATAGAGCACACTTTTTCATAAAATGGTAGCAATCTTGTAGCATAGTCTTCCAATAATATCCTGCCCAGATGATTTGCTTGATAAGAGTTTGGTAGCCGATGTGACTACTGCAAATGCCTTCGTGTACCTCTTGCACAACTTCTTTTTCTTCATCTTTGTCTATGCATTTGGAATATTCAGAACTGAATCCATGACAATAGGGGATGTCGCCAAAAATAAAATATCGGCCTGACATGCGTTGAATCGCTCGTTGCTCTTACCAGTGATAATCTGAGAGGAGACATATGTCTTCTCCTTGATGAGAGCCTTTTTGAAACTGTCCTCAGCTTGCTCAGACATCATCCTAATCATCATTTTCTTGAACATCTGATATGTAGCAGGATCAATGTCATCCCTATCATTTAGACTCTGTGTTCTGGCAGATCTTGGAAAATTCATCTCTTTTTACTTGATGCTTTAAAAATCCCTGGTGTACTTGATATAGTAACATCTTCTTATTTGATCTGATCTGAACCACTTGGGAATATTGATGCTCTTTACAGAATGAGATGAATGATTAAATTTTGATAATGAAGATTCATGATAGAAATGATTATAGAAAAAAAAATATTTGATGAGAATTTGGTAGATAATTGGAAGAACATCCCAATACTAGGGATTGGGTCACCGCTGGAGTCACGACAATTGTGTTGCCATTCTTTGTGAAGAGAACGTACAACTTTAAATATGTCTTGTCACCTAGGCGAGTTTGTCAAACCACGATAGAAAGAAAATTGAAGGATTTTTTATTGAAGGAAAAATATGATTGCATCAATAGTGGACTTGAGAAAGAGGGGGCATATATACAGTCTGCCACCACTCTTAATGATCAGCAGAGACACGAGGACTGGTGAAAAGAGTGAGAATGATGAAAGAATCCCAACCATATCTGGCAGAATGGTATGTTCCGGACCACTGTGCTGATGTAAGGTCAAACTCTGGCACGACTCTTGATAGCAGCCGCATCTCTATGCGCTTCTGTCTCTGAGAAAACTGTCAAACACACCACTTTGGATGATAATAAGCGCAGAAGAATGGACCAAACAACTTGAATATCTTGCCATATGCATAGGTATATCTGGGAGGTGATAATTCTCGATCAAAATAGTCTCATGCCACTTCTTCTTCTTGCAGATAATCGATCAGGAATCGGTACTGCGCAACTGGAAGGAGCCCCTTGCCGTTATATCTGAACAAACTAGCTCTGGTCGATACATGCTGAAGGAACCAAGACTGAAATGCATAAGTACATCCCTCGACCAAGATGGACTTTCCAAGTGTGAAGCGGGTCAATCCTCTGTATAGAAAAGCAAGCACGGCCATAGCTATCGAGAGACGGCTGGTTTGTCGACTTCCCCATCTTCTTAGAAGTTGTACTATTCTGACATCCACATAGTTCTGTCAGTCTAGAAAGAAAGTGAGTCCCACAGTACATAGAACCATCGCATGCTGAATTCTCTCTCGAGCTGTCTTGGACAACGAGCTGACTTCTACGAATTCTCCATACTATCGGTAGATCTCGATCAGGTTCACGCATTCATTCCCATTTTCTTCAACCAGTGGCCAAGACTTGCGCCCTGTCATGCGCGCCATGACATCTTTAGGGTCCAGACCCTTGACATTGATCAAAAACTGTTGCTTCAATGGATCTCCAGGCTGACTGGCTGGCTCGGGCAATCCCATGATCTCTGAAAACTCATCCATTAGTAGTGTCATCTCGCCCCACGGGAACGAGAATGTGCAAGTGCGCAGATTCCACCGCTTTGCTAGTGCATGGATCAGATTGTCATTAACTGTCAACTTTCCCACTGCAGATGTCAGTTCCAACCCACAATCTCTCAAGTGGTCCGAAAACATACAGGAGAAGTTTTTGAACCAAACATAGTACCACCGGGGGAAGAAGGGTCCGATGCTGAGAGCTTGATTCTAGGGAAGACTTTGTCACACCTCGTAGGAGATGTGACCCTCAGGAAAAATGGAGTCGAGCTGACTGGGTGCCATTAGACTGAAAGACAAGAAGATTGGAATTAGACATTAGAAAAATACAAGAATTTTGAAAATTGCAGACAGGATAGAAAGCTGGAAATTTGAAGTCCAGAGAAACGAAAGAATGAAAAATCTCCTAGAGTTTTGAAGAAAAGATGGATAATTTGGAAAAATCGTCCAGTGTTTTTGAGGAAAATGAGTTATCTCACGAAAGATAGAAAATGAGGTATTTTAGAAAATTTTCCAGTATTTTTAGAAAAATTGGGAAAAATATAGAAAAATAAGGCGAAAATGAATATCATACATTTAATCACAAACAATTATGCACATACAGCAATCCCTAAGAAGCTGACTCTAAATGCATTGATTTTGAAAGATCCTTAGGATCCTAATCCTGACTCTAGGCTCAGATTAATTGTGTCCAATCCAGTTATGCCGATATACTCGAAGTACGTGGCATAGAAATTCATCTCCAGTTCTTGGCTTGTGTTTTCCCAACATCCTTGAGCGCCTACCGATATACGTTGGACTATGGCCTTTGGTACGTGGCAGGAGAGCGTTAGCCCAAATAAGTGGCCCAGTTGTGAGGCTCTGTCCCGAACTATGGTTCTGGAAGAGAGTCCAGCAACGTGAAGACCGGGTAGACATAGGTGGGGTGGTTTTTGAAATATGATCACATGCAGGCAAATAGAGGGCTCTATGTCCTAAACAGATAGAATTTTGAAATTTTTTGAAGAAGCAAACATTGTTTTCATACAAGTCCTAGATTAAGGAGTGTTGTATTTCAGACCTAAGTCTAAGTGCGCATGAATAATTCTCCTCAATATGGTCCTTCCAAACCATGCCTAGTCTACACGCAATCCATGTCAGCTGGGTTCAAGTCTAGGCTCTTAGGTTCACATGATATCAAGAATTAAAGCTGACATTCCATAGAACATAATTTTGATAATTGAGTTAAGTTAAAGCACACGATTGATCAGGCGAAGACAGGTCCCATCATGGTCGCCAAACCTGTTGTCATCGCAAAATTTTTTCCCTCTCTTGCGAGAGAGAAACGAATTTCGTGAGTCAAACTTGACCAAAGTTTTGAAATTGTTTTTTAAAATTAACTCACCTCCGTTTTGAAAATTTGCAGGAAAATTCCGTGGAATGGGATCCGCCTGTCGGTACGAGGTTCAACCATTCCTGGTGCCTTTACCAGGGGTAATTGAACCAAGGATCAATTATGTGCTTTGACTAAGTTAAATTATCTAAAGTATGCTCTATTTTCTTAGAATGCACAAAGAATCAGGTTTGTGCTATGAAATTCTGAAAAGATGCAAGTTTGAGAAAAATGATGTTTGCTTGGAAAATTGAAATATGCTGGAAAAATGATTAAAGAAGTGCTTGAAATTAGAATTCCTGGGAAAATCACTGAATTTCATTGGAAATCAGAAAGTGGATTGGAAAATGAATTCTAAGGAAAACTTGAGTCTTGGGAAAATTGATTTTTTAGATTTGGAATTTTCTTTTCTGAGAAAATGGATTTGAGAATCCTGAGAAAATCTAAGAAATTCATTGGAAAAGGATTTTTTTGAAATAGAAAATGGATTCTCAGGAAACTAGATCCTTAGGAAATTGGGAAATCTAAGAAAATCGATTTCTGAAAATTGGGGATTTTAAAATTTGAGAATTTTAAAACATTAGAAAATCTTGGTCTGAACTTAGGAAATGCTTTTGAAATCTCATTTGAAAATTCAGAATCCTGAGAAAATCAAATCCTGAGAAAGACTTAGGAAATCCTTGAGAAAATTGATTTTTCTGAAATTGAAATTGGAAAATGATTTTGAAAATAATGCAATTTGAATGATATGAATGAATGAATATGAATTTGAAAGGGAATTTCAATTAAGGAATTGGGAAATCCTTTTGAAACTTTGAGAAATGTAGTGCACTTTTGAAGTTAGCCTAAGAGTGTAGGCTGAATGTGGCTAATATGAAGATCATAAATCTTGGTTTTCTTCGTATTCTGACTATGGCCATAAATACGAATCCCACCGAGTTTATAAACTCCATAAGAGCTTGTGCACGTGCCATTCGTGTCAACCCTAGTGAATTTGAAAAATGTGCATGAATGATACATCAAATATTGAAATTTTGCTGAAATTAAACTATATGCAATGCAGTCCTATTCTAAGCAGAAATGTAAATTCTTATTCCAAATATTACATTGCTTTTTACATTGAATTAAAATAAAAAAATAAAACTATGTCTTCTTCTTGAATATTCCTGCAAAACTAGAAAACAATGTTAGCATAGAAATGTAGGTTTTTCTGAATTTATCCAAAAATATTGGCAATTATCGGATATTATTCAAATATAAACCCAAATTCATACCCCATTTGATATAAACATGATAAATAATGAATAAATTTCGAAAATAAACTTGAAAATTCGAAATTGTGGTCAAAATGACCAAAATACCCCTGATGACCTTGAACTCAGGGTTTTCTAAAAGAATTTTTGTAAATTTTAGAATTTTGAAAATCAAATACAATATGATAAAATATAATGATATGCATGAAAATTTATGAAATTGGAATTTGAAATTTTGAAATTTAGGTCAAAATGACCACAATACCCTCGATAATAAGACTATGGCCTTGAAATCAGGGTTTTCTGAAATAAATTTTGCAAAAATAGAAAATATGAAATGCAAATGACATTCAAATTAACCCTAATATGATTTTACATGCTCATGCACATGATAAAAACCCTAAAATGGTGAAAATATCATAAAATATCAAATTTAACCTGATTTTCGCTTCTGAATTTAAAGACAAACTAACACAAGAAGCAAATGAACTTGGAATTAAACCAAATTTGGCATGGATACCTAAATTAACCCTAGAAATAGAATGGAACTCGAAAATCTATTTTTTTGTATTTTCTTAATATAGAAAATAGCAAAAATCCTAAGAAAATCAAAATTTTGCCTAAAATGCTGATTCTAAAGTTGATTTCGGATATCAAACTTCCATAACAAATTCCCAAATTTTATGCGGTGACATAGGACAGTGAGGCAAAGATTTTTGCCTTTTACACTTTCTGGTTTTGTTTTATTTGTATAATCAGATTGATTGAATTTAGAATTAATTAGCTTTGTTTACTTTTTACCCAATTTTCATATTTTGTAATTAGAAAATTATTAGAATGTGCATTTAGTTTCCTATGTTAGTAATATTTCTGTAGCAGTTTTAGTGTTGGTCAGTCTGACAATTATTATTTTCAGTGTTTTTAGATCAAGTATAGATGTTAATTTAGATATCAAATAGTTTATATGTTGGGTGTAGGTTTAATAGTGAAAATCGGCTAAGACTAGCTTAGCCGATTTTTGGGATTTAGATAATTTTGTGTTGTTTGTTCTTTCTTTGCAATTAACAGTAGATTAGTTGATGTTAGCAAGTTAACTTAGATTAATTCATAACTATAGGTTAGTTCAACTTAGCCTAACCTAGCATTTTAAATTAGCACTTCGGAGCTGTACCACTCCGACAAGTCGGATCGGAATCCGACGACTCTAGGATTTAGGGCAAACAGACAGGTTTCGGTAGAAAATTTGGGAAAAATAGTAAACAGATGGAGAAAAGGACTAAATTGTGGGAAAATGTCCCTAACAAACAGTGGAAAATTTGATATTTTTTCATCAATGGGATTCGGGTTACGGTTTGGAAAAGGGCACACTGTTATCAGAGACTCGAATCTCTGAAATTTTGGGATATTGAAATCTGTCAGACAGAAAAGAAATTTTTGAGAAAAATACTAAAACAGTTTCAAAAATCCCCAAATTTTGGGACATGACAGGAAAACATGTTAGGAACAACTTTCTTGTTTAAAGTTTTTGCAGACGAGCTACGGATTGAACGGACTCAGTGCATTAGGGTCTGTCTATACCCTGACAAAGGAAAGTCGAGATTTTCCCAGGGATCTGGGTAATCCGATTTTTGACAGAGGCAAAACTAAATGGAAAAACTTCAAAATTTTCAGATCACTAGTAGATTCAATTATGAACCCACTGTGATTTTTGGAGGACAATCCAGATCTCCCACGAGGGTGGTGTTGGAGGTTTTTGTCTGCTAAAGCAGAAATTGAAAATTTAGAGAAGTTCAAAACCCGAATTGAGGTTCGATTTTTGAAATGAAGTTGCAGAACCCAACTCAATCTGGGTTTTTTACAGAGAATCACAAATACACAAATACATCTATCACGAAAAACTCAGAAATTTTAAGCAAAAATTTAAGCATGAAATCATAATTGGACTGAACACCCGAATCAGCCTTTATGAACTAAAAAACATAGATTAATGAAACTATTGGAATCAATGTCAAACAACTAAATGAATTACGTATGATCCCTAGCACATATGAGAATGTTAAAAATTAAAACAAAGATGATCAGGGCATATGAATCATCCTTTTCTTTTTTGTGTGTGTGGCTATGAGGTGGGAGGATCCGATCCATTGATTGGACGGATCATTTTCTCTCGATAGCCAAAGCATAAAATCTACAAAAGAAAGGAAGACAAACATATAGCATGTAATGAAAAATTCAATAGAATGAGGGATCTTACCTTAGGAAAGGGAGGCCTTGTTAGATCCAGTTGAAAGAGGGGTTGTGGGAGCCTTGGAGGCTGTCTTAGTTGTTGGGCGCCGGCTGGAGCTACTTCAAAGTTGGAGGAGGTGGCGCGGGCTTTGTTGGAGGTCTTGAAGTCTGGAGATGCTGCAGTGATGGAAGAGGCTGGAGCAATCGGTTGGGCGTCACCTTGTGTGGTGGCTGAAGATGAAGACTTGATTGCCGGCTGTGGTGGTAGGTAGCGCCAATGGTTGAAGGAGGAGCTGAAGAGGAGGACTTGGCTGCACCGACTGTGGTGAGAGGAGTGGCTGTCAAAGTGGTTGCAGCTGTGCAAGGGAAAGCTAGAACAATGGCTGCTGTGATTGGAATCCCTTCTCTTTGATGGAAGAGCTGAAAAAAAACTTAGGGAAAAGCTGGAACAAAAGGAGAGAGAGGGAGAGGCCTTGAGTGAGAGAGGCGTGAAGAAGAGATCAGCTGTTAGAGTCTTTCCCTTTTTTTCTTTTGAACATTTTGATAACTTAGGTTTTAATAAACTAAAACCTAAGTCTTTAATAATATGATATGGCCTTGAGGCATAGCCATACGTGAATGGCTGGGCAAGAGGGGAAGGAAGGAAGGGAAGAAGGAAAGAAAGGGAAGGAAAGAAAGGGAAGAAAAGGAAAAGACAAAAGGAAAGAAAGAAGGAAGAAAAGAAAGAAAAGAAGGAAGGAGAAGAAAGAAGAAGAAAGGAGAGGAAGGAAGAAAAGGAAAGAAGAAATAAAGGGGCTGGAGGTTTGGGCGACCACCTTGTGGGTCCCACTTCTCTAAAATAAAATAAATAAATAAAAATCAATAAAAACAAAAACAAACAAACAAAAAGAAACATTTTTTTTAATAAAATAGAAATGTAAATAAATGGGCCATCTCAGAGCGGGTCAAAATTCCACTTTTAAAATTCATTTTGACAATTAGAGGGGTAAAATAGTCTTTTCAGAAAATTTTCAGACGAAACGAGCTATTTTTGGCAGTTTTTGAAATGAGCTCGGATTTTCAAGTTCAATACCCCATTGCGAAGCAAATCCAGTATAGAATTTGAAAATTTGAGTTTGAAATAAATCCAGATTATTTTTCTTGAGAAAATATTTCCAAATTTAGAATTTTGGGGATAAAAATGTCAATTTTGGAAACCCGGGGTTTGAAATTGATTTCTGAAAACTTTTAAAACTCAATCTGGATTGAAATTTATAAAACTGGAGTTCTGGAGTTCAAAAAATGAAATGAAATGTGATGAAATGTCATGAAATGCTGAGAAATGATATGAAATGACATGCGAAATGCTAACCCTAAATGAAGAATTTTGGATTTTAAACCCCGATTGGCAGTTGTACTAGTTCAAAAGGTGTTAAAATTGATAAAATTTGCCAAATGGTTGAAGAAATGGTTTTCAGGCCCTACTGAGCTAGAGTGACACTGGAAATTAGTGTCTGAGCTGAATTAAACTGAAATGAGCTGGGTTTTAGAGTTTCAGAACTCAAATGAACTGATCAGACACTGACTCACTTGACCTTTCCGACTAAATTTTCAAGAAATACTGCCATTTTTAGAGAAATGGTACAGAATGGTCACTGGAGTGAAGTGAATTAGGGATCTGAGTTGGGTTTGAGCTAGAACAAAAGTCAGTAATACTGACATAAACTAAAATCAAAGCTCTAACACTAGCTTAATTGACTGAACTCAGCTCAATTTCAGCTGAAAGAGCTGAAATGGACTAAAATGGGCTCCTGGACATTTGGAAATGGTTTTGAACTGAAACTAAAGCACTTGAACTTCTGGTGAGCTCATGTTAGACTCTGGGGAATATGACTGTCTGGGAATGACTGACTTGGAGACAATTGACTTAGATTTGAGTGAGAAATGAGCTCATTTCTGAAGAAATGATCCCATTTTGGCATGAATGGTCAGAAATGAAAAATGGTTTGTCCATTGTGAGCTCAGATGAGCTTGAAATGACTGAAAATTTAACTATTTTGAACTGACCAATGAGCTTGATTGACTCCGACTGACTGGGATCCGGGATAACCTAGGGGTAAAATGGTAATTTTCCTAATAAAGTCGGTAAAATAGTGATTTTCTGAAACTGACTCGGGGTTTGACTCCTACACTGACCTAACAGGGTTAGCACTGCACGAGGAGGGTTGTTTGAGAATGGATGATGAAAATTTGGGGTGTTTATAGATGTCCCTCTTTGCTACTAAGCCGGCTTGAAGACGAGCTTAGTGACAAAGAAAAACACACCAAATTTGGGCTATAAAAATGCCCCATTTAGAAGGATCTAACTAGGTATGAAGAAATTAGCCCTGATGAAAATGGTAGATATGAAATGGAGAATAAAGAAGAAAACTTTGCTTCGAAGAAGTGAGATTCAGGTTTTGCCCTTAACGTGGATGAGACGAGAAATACCTCGTGTAGAAACGAAGCTCAGGTTTGACCCTTAACCTGACCGGGAAATGAAATACTTCATCAGAATGAGGCTCATGTTTAGTCCCTTAACCTGACCAGGAAATGAAATACCTCGTCAAAATGAGGCTCATGTTTAACCCTTAACCTGACCGGGAAATGAAATACCTCATCAAATTGAGGCTTAGGTTTAACCCTTAACCTGACCAGAAAATGAAATACCTCATCAAAATGAGGCTCAGGTTTAACCCTTAACCTGATCGGGAATGAAAATGATGAGATTCTTGAAAGAATAACTCATGATGGAACCTTCGGACTTTCGCACAATGAATCCGATAAGGGTTTTGCAAAAGGATAAAATTGGGGTCCCTAAAGCTTGAAAAGGGGTTTGATTTTGGGCGCCTCATTGCCGAGACTAAATAACTTTTGAAATTGGTGACCTTTTGCGAGGAAATGATTGGTGGCTTAACCTCAAGCCGAAATTGGACTGTCTATGGTGGGACAGTGGGGACATAGGGAAGTGTGCGAATCTGAGAGCCCATGCGCTCAAATTATACCAACAGAAGGGAAGGAACCTTGAAAACTCCCGTTATCAAGTCCTAAAAGGTATAACAACTGATGTCAGGATACGCCAAAGATGAACCTCAAGCTCTCGATTCACGCTAGGATAACTAGAAAATGTTGTCAAAATGTTGAAAATTATTGTTGATTCAAAATAATTGAAATAATGCACATCATTTTAAAAATATTCCCTCTTTTCTACCTGAAGTATTACCTCCGACTGGGCTTAACTCTGTAGAATCAAGATTCGAATTCAAATTACTTGCAATTGACTTTCTTTCAAGGAAGCTATCAATTTCCTTTATATGAACAGAAAAGAGAGTATTCTTGATATTGTGAAAGCAATTGGTGAAAGAATATTGATAATAAAATTTCACAAAATTAAAGAAGATTCTTGGCAGATTTGGCAGTCTGATATCCTGGGATTCTTTTCTCATGATGATCTTTCTGCCCACTTTTTTTTTTGACAGAATTGGAGCTCTCTTGGATTTTTTTGGGGATTACATCATCTTTCATTTTGGAGATGTCCTGACTTTTCTCTCTCTCTCTTTTTTTGGGAAGGGTACGTCACAGACTCCTTCATCTCAGAGATGTTCTGATTTTTCTTTTTTTTCCAGGGATTATATTGATGATTATTGGCTTTTTGGTTGAAACTCTCTTGATGATAGCAGAAATTAAATATTCTTTAAGATTTGTCGGGAGGCTCATCGCAGTCGCCTTCATCTTGACGGTGCTATGAACTTTCCTTGGAATGATCCATCACAAACTCCTTCATCTTGGAGATGATCCAAATCTTCTTTGGCCCCGAGGATCTAACTCGCATAATTCGTCTTCATCTTGACGACAATTGAGAGATCCCTTTTGCAGATATTTAATTGCGGCTTAGGTAATTGAGGAAATATGAAAATTGAATGAATTTTCTGTATCACCCAGGATATTTCGACTGCTTTATTTTCCAAGAATGATCTTTAAAAATGTGTCATTGACTGCGATCAATACCGATCACTTATGGCTTTACAACAACATTGAATTTTCTTTTGTTGGCTATATCGAGGATTTATTCTTCATCCTTTTGGTTGGCCAATAGAAAGAATTTGAATTTTGAATCCTTTTTCACGAAAGCTTTGTCCTTTCAGAAGTAATACTGAAGGTATTCTCAGGTAATGTTTTTGTGCAATAAAAGTTTTGAAATCAACAAATATTTAATGAAAAATTTACAAGATTTTCTTGAAATCCTTTATGAAAGCGAGCATTTGAAGCACAACGCAACACATCCATGACAGAAATTTTCTTCTCCTTTTCCCAAAAGAGAAGATTCAGAAATTGGAAATAGGAATTACTCCTCTCTTCCTTGAAGAGGAAGTGTTTACAAAACGAACTTTCTAAGAGAAATTAAGCTTTCGTCAAAACTTCCTAACATTAGGCTTCTCTTATGGAAAAAGGGTCGGTAATGGTGAGGTCGGTGAGTTGGTCATGAAGGAGTGAGTCCATCACACTCTCCCTGAAAAGAGAATCCTTCATGATGAAATGGCCTAGTATGAAATTATGGTCACAAGGAAAGCAAACTTTCGTCGAAGCTCTCCTTGAACTAAAGGTTCCTTGTATGAAATTGGAAATTTGTTTTGCAAACGGTTCACAAAGACACGAGTCTCTTCAAACTCTCCCTGAAAAGGGGCTAGGTGAACAAAGGATAGCATGCGAAAAGAACGAGCTCCCTCGAACTCTCCTTGTATAAAGGGTCTCTCGCAAGAGGAAATGATTGGAATTGGTATTGGATGACCAAAAGGTCGAAATTGAAAATTTAAAATTTTGAAACTTTAAAATTTGAAATTTGAAATTTGAAATTTGAAATTTGAAATTTGTTATTTGAAATTTGAAATTGGAAATTTGGAAATTTGGAATTTGGAAAATGATATTTGAAAATTGGAAATTGATTGACCCGAAGGTCGAAATTGGAATTAATTGACCCAATGGTCGAAATTGGAAATTTGGAAATTGGGTGGCTCGAGGGCCAAATTGGTAATTGGTTGGCCTGAGGGCCAATATTGATGATTGGATGGCCCAAGGGCCAACATTGGTGATTGGATTGACCTGAAGGTCAAAATTGGGATTGGAAATTGAATGGCCTGAAAGTCGAAATTGAGAATTGGTTTACTGAGAACAATATCGGTTCAACAGGAATTCAGCCTAAGAACAACATTGGTTATATTGAGAACGACATTGGTTCACTGGGAACGACATGGGTGTTATCGTCGCAAAATTTTCCCGTCTTCCCTTCCTTGCGGAAGAGAGAGAGGAAAATGCTTTCGCGATTCAAACTTGACCGGATTTTGGAAATTTTATTTCGAAATACTCGCCTCCGTTTTGAAAATTGCGGGAAAATCCATGGGATGGGGCTCGATCTGTCGGTATGAGGTTCGACTGTTCCTGCCGCCTTTAACAGGGGTAATCGAACCAAGGACCAAAATTATGCTTGACATAGTTAAATCATCAAAATTTTTTTTTATCCTAAATGCACAGAGAATTCAGGCATGTGCTATGAGATTTTTGGAAATTGTAAGGTGGAAAACTATGATGTATGCTTAGAAAACATTTGGAGTTGAAAAGCATTTCTCAGGAAAAAGATGGAAATCAATCTCTCAGGAAACTCAGACGAAGAAGTTTTGAAATCTCGAGAAAATTTATAAAGATTTGGAAAATCTTGAAGAAATGAGAATCTAGAAAAGATGAAAAGAATTCTTGAGAAAAGATGAACATTTGAAAAGAAACACTTCTCAGGAAAATTCGACTTTGAGAATTTTCTTAGGAAGATGATTGAAAATTTATAGAAAAACTCGTTGAAGAAGAGAAAATTGAAACTTGGGAAATTGAAATCCTGGGAATCTTAGCCTTGAAACCCTTGAAAATTGATTTTTGATTCTTGAGAAAGATTGGGAAACTCTTTTTGAATAACATCTTCCAGGGAAAATCAAGGGAAAACTTTGATTTTGGAAATCCAACTTCGGAAATTTTAGAAGTTTCTTGAGAAACTGATTTCCATGGAAAACTGTGAAAAACTTGCCTTGGGAAAACCGATTTTGAAACATTTTCAAAATTTCTTGGGAAATCGATTTGGGAATGAAATTTTCTCAAGAAAATCATGAGAAAACCAATGATTTCATGATGCAAATGATATGAGTGAATGAATGCACTTTGAAAAGATTTCTGAAAAATTTGTTGGAAAAATGTGGATTAAGCCAAAATAAATTCTTCACATATTCTGACTGTGGCCATGAATATGTTTAGAGTTTACTTGAGTTAATTCACAAGATTTTGAAAAATTGGAAATAAGATGTGCATTTTTTTAAAATAGCCTAAGAGTGTAAGCTTAATGTGACTGATTAAAAGATGATGGATCTGGGTCTCGTCCATATTCTGACTAGGGCCGTAAATATGGATTCCACCGAGTTCATCAACTCTCTAAGAGTTGGTGCTCGTGCCATTCGTGTTCATCCATAGTGAATTTTGAAAATTGAGATATATGCATCATAGAATCAGGATATTACTGAAATCAAACTATATGAGATGCAGCCTAATCTAAGCAGTAAAAAGCAAATATTATTCCAAGTTTGATTGTTACATCTCTGACATAAGTCAAAATAAAGGAAATAAAAAAAAATACATAATGTAAAGAATTAGCATCCTCCAGATCTTCCTGCAAAATGAGAATTAGTACAAGATAACAAAGAAAATGGATATATATAATATATACCATGAAGATATACATGTATATATAAATACTTGAATTTATGATAAATGATATGGGATATTGAAGATGTATTTACAAAAAGAAGAGAAAAGGAAAAGAAAAATATATGTGATAACAAGGGTACATGAAGGGATCTATATATATATATACAAGTATATATGTATATATATATACATATATACGTATACATATAGGTAGATATACACAGATATACATATATACATAGATATATATACACCTATAATGAGAAAATATACATATTAATAGAAATTCTATATAATGGGTAAAATCAGAAAATACATGTATATACAGTTTCTGTAAGTGATTTTACACAGCCATATTTCCAAAATTACAAGATTATTTTCGATAAAAATGGGTATGGAGCTTCCCTATATATCAATAACCAAACATGCAAAAGATGGTATATAGATCATGAACAGATATGGATATATCCGTTCATGAAGGTGGCTGTTTATCAAGACTGGGTATCTACAACAGAAAAGATGAATCTAACATATACAATGTAGTGGAAGGAACATGGGTGGCCGATGGAACGGTCATTGAATATGAAGCTCATCATATTAATGTACAGAAATTTTCAAATATGTATAGAAAGCGGGGATCATATTCAGGGGACATTGAGCTTATTCACAGATGCAGGGCATGTATGCCATGTTATATTGATAAAAAAAATGGGTGCACAGGAGTTGAACTAATGACCTAAATATGCTAAATGGTTTGCCAAAAAAAAAAAAAATAATCTCTTACATCACAAGCCCACAAATTAATCTTACCTGAACCATATCACATCATGCACAAGTGAAATCTGCTAAATTGGTCAACAAACTATTATAAAGGGTTTTGCAAAACATCATAGGTGGCTGCTACAATAATCAGAAGATGTAGAAAAAAATGAATTTGCAGTCATAACACAGTGAGACACTTAGCATACAGACATAACTTGCAGGGGCTACGCATCAGTTTACTATAACTATGTTATACACAATAACCTAGATACAGGTCATAGTGTTGTGCTTAGTGTAAGGTACCTAAGTATAATTGAGGTAATAGCAGAGTGTACAGGGGGAGTCACTACACTGTTAGCACCTAAGTGCCAGCCGTGAAGACGTAAGAGGAAGAAACAGATTGCTGCTAATTCGTGAAAGTTTCAAAACCTGAGTAAATGCATAAGAAGGGTTCCTTTGTGTGATCAACAAATACCATAGAAGTCTCTACAAGTAAAGAAGAAAAGAAAAAAAAATAGATGAAAAACAGATATAGGATGATTGAAAACACCGACCATGGCTATGTTTGTCTGCAAGGTATTAAGTGCCAGAACATGATATTTTGAAGCTGATTTTGCACATCCAAGTGGACTGCATGATGTTGCTTATGCCATACTGAACAGACCGACTCAAGAAGCATCGATTTAATATGGTATGTGTACTTAAGAAAGGCAAACCAAAGTGTGTGGCTCTGGACTATCCGACACCAGAATTCCTGGAAAACAAGAAACGTAATGACACTGACGATGAACTAGTGTTGGGCCATGCTTTTACCATGAGTTCCTCTGTGGTATAATACCTTTCAAAACTGAGAGCCAAACGGATGCTATCAAGCCAGATCAGTTGCTTATGCTCTCTTATGAAGCAGCTTTCAACATTGTTACTTAGAAAGAAAGAAAACTAAAGATATTTTCCTCACAGAATTACCAAAGCTAATATGAATTTTCTTTCCATTTCATCTTCTGAACTTCTTAATAAGAAGTAAATCATAATGGCCACACCTCCGGTCATGGCTGTTGTGGGCATATCTGAACATATATGAGCCCATTCATGCTGCCAGAATCCCATGGAGCGACCTCCATATACAGGGTGGGAGACATAAAACACAGGAAGCTGGAATCAAATGGAATATCAGAACTTAAACAGGTCCTCATTACATGCATCAGCATCAGCACATTGTGAGATTTCCGATCTATGTTAACATTCGGATACATTCTACAATGCGCAACAAATCATAAAACGCTCAGCTCTTTCCCATTTTGAGATATACAAAACACACGAAATTTTCTAATAAAAAAAAATGTAAAACCATGAAACAGGAGGCTATATGGACTTAAACATGGTTGTGTTGAGAAACTCGGTTTTGATGTCACATAATATAATACACTGTCTTATTTGATTTTGTATGATATGATAACATGTTCTCTTGAAATAATGTTATATTATGACTAAATATGTTTTGCCTTAAATCTAACGAGTATTTGATGCAAGGATATCTCACCCAATAAGGATGGAGACTTCCTGTTCAAGTACAACTATGGTGCAATCATACTCCTTGAAGAAAAAGCTTGATGAGCCATGCTTTCCTAAAGTTCAAATGAAGAAATCGGCTACCTCAAGTTGAAGATTTTTTCTTCTTTAGAGTCATATGTAACAGAACCTTCAGGAACTTGCATATTGCATATTACATACTCATTCATACATACTATATCATAAAAGTATACGATAGTTTCAAAAAGGTTCTTTTTTGAAAACCAACAAGTGTACCTTCTTACAACCTTTTTATGAAAAAGATATTTTGTCATATAATAATTGCACCTTCTTACAACCTTTTATGAAAAAGATATTTTATCATATAATAATTGTACCTTCTTACAACCTTTTATGAAAAAGACATTTTGTCATTATACCTTACACTATATACAAGACAACACAAAATCGGCTACATAAGAAGAACAAATAAAATATGTTTTTGAAAAGACTTAAGATATCTTCTTTAAAATATTTTTTAATACAAGAAGAAGACAAAAACATAAATCGGCTACACAAAAGAAATAAAATATGTTTTTGAAAAGACTTAAGATATCTTCTTTAAAATATTTCTTAATACAAGAAGAAGACAAAAACATAAATCGGCTACACAAAAGAAAAACAAATAAAATATGTTTTTAAAGGACTCTAGTTACTTTTTCTCATAACTATAGAATGTCGACTTACTTGAAGTCATCATTCTCTTTACAAAGCATTAAATACCTTCTGTAACAAATCCCTTCTAAATATCCTTCCCAAAGAATGTCGACCTTCTTTTTGGATCCTCATTCTCTCTGGAGACTTTAATATACACTACATAAAGAACATACTTGACATGACTATGTACAAATAAATATCTCAAAGCACTCATAGTACTTACACTCATTTAAAGTAAAGAAGTACTAATGTACCTCAAATCATTAATTAGAATAAAAACAAAACTACAACCCAACGTTCAAATGTACTATTGTAATAAAAAGACTTTCTTACATAAAATATGTATTACCTAAAACACTACAACGACTAGTGTACCCTCTATCTTACTCTTCTAGAAAAAGGCATTCTCGATCTTCTCTAAAAGATATTTTTGAAAAGACATAACATTTCATATTTCAAAAAGTTACAATTCCAAAATGTAACGACTACTTTTTATGAGCTATATAAACACACACACATAAACTATTCAAACAAGAGGAATGAAATAGACGTGTGAGCTTACAAAGAGAAAAATATTCTATTTGTGATTTGAAAAAGAGAGCCTTGAAAAAGAAAGAGAAAAAGAAAAAGAAAGAAAAGAGAAAAAGTCAAGTCCAGCTCTTTGACAAAGAGTATCCTCTGAGTGACAAAACAGAACATTCTTAGAATCCTTCATTCGTGCATTCATATCATTCTGAAGGTTCTATAGGAAGTATTGTAACTCTGTTATTCACTGTATTCCTTCTTTGTTTAAAGAAGTAGACCTCTGTGAAAGAGGGTGTTGCCCTTCTCTGTTGGGAGAAGAAGACCTCTTGGGAAGAGGGTGTGCCCCTTCTCTGTTGAGAGAAGAAGACCTCTTGGGAAGAGGGTGTTGTACTATTTATCCGGTAACTCGGATGTTATAGTGGAATCTCAAGTGGTTTGCTTGGGGACTGGATGTAGGTCTGGATATTGACCGAACCAGTATAACTTCTGTGTTTTATGTGTTGTGCCTTATTGCTTAATTATTTTATTTTATCGATCATAATCATATTTCACTATTCACCCCCCCTCTAGTGGAATTTCATTTGGTATCAGAGCAGGTTTGCTGGTTTCGACGTAACAAGTCTCCCAGCACAAATGGCATCTACCTCTTATGCTCGTGATATTGAAGGTCAACACGCATCTCGTCCTCCCTTCTTCAATGGCTCCAACTATGGATATTGGAAGTGCAGAATGGCTATCTTTCTCAAATCCATAGACTTTGCTGTATGGAAAATTGTTGAGCATCCATACACATCTCCATCCGCAGACTATAACTTATGGTCTGATGAAGAAAAGAAAATGGCAAACTTAAATGCAAAGGCTATGAATGCCTTATATTGTGCCATTGATCAAAATGAATTCAACAGAATATCTATATGTGAATCTGCATATGACATTTGGCATTCTTTGGAGGTGATTCATGAAGGAACCAACAAAGTTAAAGAAGCCAAAATATCATCTCTTGTTAGAAAATATGAGTTGTTCAAAATGAACAAAGATGAACTCATCACAGAGATGTTTACCAGATTCACCAACATCACCAACGATCTCAAATCTCTGGGTGTAACATATTCCCAGACTGAAAAGGTGAAGAAAATCTTGAGATCTCTCACAACTGATTGGGAGAGAAAGACCACTGCTATTGAAGAAGCTCAAGATTTATCTAAGCTTACATTGGACGACTTAATAGGCAATCTTATGGCCTATGAAGTCCACATGAAAGAAAGAAGGGAAGAAGAGCAACCAGTAAAGAAAACTCTAGCTTTCCCAGCCCTATCTGAGAATGAAGACTCAGATAAAGAATCAGAAATTGCGCTGCTTACCAGAAAATTCCAGCGCTTCATGAGAAGGAACCGACTTCCAAATAGGCACAAGGAAAGAAAAGATCTTAAAGAAGATCCCATGTGCTTTCAGTGTAATAAGCCAGGGCACTTAAAACGTGACTGTCCCCTTCTCAAAAGAAAGTCCAAGACTGAGGAACCAAAGAAGAGGTTCTTCAAGAAAAAGGCTCTGCATGCTCAATGGGATGATTCAGAACCATCCACTAGTGAAGAGTCAAGTGATGATGAAGCCGAAACTGCAAATATGTGCTTCATGGCAAACGAAAGTTCGGTATGTGAAATCTCTGATTTTTCCTTTGAAGAACTTCTAGATGCTTTTCAAGAACTATTTGAAGAATCTAGAAAATTGAGTTTCAAAAATAAAGCTTTAAAATCTGAAAATTTAGAGCTTTCTCACAAGAATGAAAAGCTCAGCAGTGAAAATTCTGAGTTGAAAAAGAAAAATCTTTTGCTTATATCTGAAATTTCTTCTACTAGCTCCAAAACTAAAGATATGCAAGTAGAAATTTCAGAGCTAAAAAGTAAAACTGAGAACCTCATGAAAACGGTTTTCAAGTTTACTAAAGGTAAAGAGAACTTGGATAAACTCTTAACCTCTCAGAAGGTCTCCTTTTACAAGAATGGGATTAGCTATTCTCATTTCAAAAAACCTTCTTGTATAAATCAAAAGACCACATTTGTGAAAAGTTCATCTGAACCAAATAAGGAGTATTATATTGATAATCTTTTTAACTCCTCTAAAGAGATAGACAAACCCAAATCCAAATGGATATGGGTTCCAAAGTCTAACAAAAAAGGACCCGATTGGGTACCAAAAAGAAGATTTACTTAATGTTTTGCAGGCTCCAAAGAAGAACAGATGGATACTAGATAGTGGATGTTCAAAGCACATGACAGGACATCCAGACCTTTTTGTTGTTCTTCATCATAAAGAAGGAGGAACCGTCACCTTTGGAGATAACAACAAAGGTTTGATAATTGGTATTGGAAATATTGGTAACATAGACAAACCTCTTATCAAAGATGTTCTCCTTGTTAAAGGCTTAAAACATAACCTACTAAGTATCAGTCAAATGTGTGACACAGGTTATAATGTTAGCTTTAATCATGATGCATGCCTCATAGCTGACACAAATGAAAACATCATCTTAAAAGGTATAAGAAAGAATAATATATACGAACTATACCTAGAAAACATCACAGAACATTGTCTTATAGCTAATAATGACACTCAACATCTATGGCACATGAGAATGGGCCATGTCAATTCAAAATACATGTCCAAACTAGCTAAAAATAAATTAGTACGTGGGTTACCCAACATATCTTTTAAAAAGGATTATTTTTGTGATGCATGTCAATTAGGAAAATTGTCAAAATCTCCTTTCAAATCAAAAAATGTCATCTCAAGTAAAAGACCTTTAGAGCTTCTCCACCTGGACCTTTTTGGTCCTTCTAGGGTAGCTAGCCTTAATCATAATAGATATGTTTTTGTCATTGTAGATGATTACTCAAGATTTACTTGGGTAATATTTTTGAAAAACAAAAGTGACACGTTTTGTAAGTTTGAAATCTTATGTAAAAAATTACAAAACGAAAAATCATGTTCTATTGTTAAAATCCGTAGTGACCATGGAGGAGAATTTGAAAATGAACTCTTTGAAAATTTTTGTAACTTGCATGGTATTTCTCATAACTTTGCCTTCCCTAGAGCTGCACCTCAAAATGGTGTAGTAGAAAGAAAGAATAGAACCCTTCAGGAATCTGCCAGGACTATGCTCCAACAAAATAATCTTGTAAAATCTTTTTGGGCAGAAGCTGTTAATACTGCATGCTATATAACAAATAGAGTTCTCATTAGACCCTTATTAAATAAAACTCCCTATGAACTATTCTATGACAGAACTCCAAGAATAGACTACTTCAAAGTCTTTGGATGTAAATGCTTTATCCTAAACACAAAAGATAGCCTGGATAAGTTTGATGCTAAATCTGTTGAAGGCATATTCTTAGGATATTCAAGTCATAGTAAAGCATACAGAGTTTTCAATAAGTGTCATAATACTATTGAAGAATCTATGCATGTTAGTTTTTGTGAATCTATTGATCAATCTGTTCATATACAAACTAATGATGATGTTGAAAGTACAGATTTATTTTTAGATAACACAGCTAAGTCTAATGAAGATGATCACCAAAGAACCTTTGTCGATATCAAAGATCATCCTCAAAAGCAGATTTTGGGAGAACTAACAAAGGGGGTTCAAACTAGAGCTCAGCTAGAACGGATTGCAAACATGGCATTCATTTCTCAACTTGAACCAAAGAAGATTGATGAAGCCATCATTGATGAGTTCTGGATGCTAGCCATGACTGAAGAACTGAATCAATTCCAAAGAAATGACGTTTGGGATCTTGTGCCGAGACCAAAGGATCATCCAATCATTGGGACAAGATGGATCTTCAGAAACAAGCTAGACGAAACAGGTAATGTTATAAGAAACAAGGCCAGACTAGTAGCTCAAGGATACAACCAGGAGGAAGGTATTGACTTTGATGAAACATTTGCTCCTGTTGCTAGACTTGAATCTATTAGAATGCTCTTAGCATATGCAAGCTATATGGATTTCAAATTATTTCAAATGGATGTTAAAAGTGCTTTCTTAAATGGTTTTATAAATGAAGAAGTCTATGTAAAACAACCTCCAGGATTTGAAAATGAACAATACCCAGATCATGTTTTTAAACTCAAACGTGCTTTGTATGGTTTGAAACAAGCACCTCGTGCTTGGTACGAAAGACTTAAAACCTTTTTATTAAAAACTGGTTTTTCTGTTGGCAAAGCAGATTCTACACTATTTGTCAAAGTAGTGGATAATCATACCCTAATTGTTCAAATCTATGTCGACGACATCATCTTTGGATCTTCTAACAGCACTCTCTGTGAAGATTTTTCTAAGTCCATGCAGAAGGAATTCGAAATGAGTATGATGGGAGAACTCACCTACTTTCTTGGACTGCATATTAAGCAAACCAAGGATGGAGTTTTCATCAACCAATCTAAGTATGCTCATGAACTTCTGAAGAGGTTCAACATGAACTCAACTGTTTCAAAATCCACTCCTATGAGCACTACTACTGTGTTGGACAAAGATGAAGATGGTAAGACTGTTGATACAAAGGTATACCGAGGTATGATAGGATCACTTCTTTATTTAACTGCTAGCCGTCCAGATATAATGTTTAGTGTTTGCTTGTGTGCTAGATTCCAGTCAAACCCAAAAGAATCACATCTTAAAGCTGTAAAAAGAATAATGAGATATTTAAAAGACACAGTTGATTTTGGATTATTCTATTCAAAATCCTCTACATTTGATCTAATCTCATACAGTGATGCTGACTTTGCTGGAAGTAAATCTGACAGAAAAAGCACAAGTGGAACATGTCACATGCTAGGGCACTCACTGGTATCATGGTTCAGTAAGAAACAGAATTGTGTATCATTATCAACTACTGAAGCCGAATACATTGCTGCTAGCCTAGCTTGTACTCAAGTTATCTGGATGAAACAAACATTAAAAGATTTTGATTTAAATTTTGAAAACACAACTATTTTTTGTGACAATACAAGTGCTATAAACCTATCTAAGAATCCTATTTTACACTCACGAACTAAGCACATTCAAATAAGACACCACTTCTTAAGAGAACAAGTCTTAAACAACATAATTAAACTAGAATTCATACCCACTAATCAACAGTTAGCAGACATATTCACTAAACCATTAAGACATGAAGACTTCACACGAATTAGAAGAGAACTAGGAATATGTAAACTAAGTGACTTATAAATTAATCACACTTAATATAATACTTCTTATAAGTTTTGTTAAAATCTTATTTTAAAAGTCTTTTTCTTCTTATCGATTTTTGTTAGTCAAACTAGGTTTCCATATTCACGTATACTCTAAACTCTTATAAGACACATTCTTTATGTCTTTCAACTTGTCATCTTTCAAGTACACATCCATAATGATTCCTTGTCCTATCTCCTTTCACTCATATCCATAAGAACTAATTATATTCAAAGCTATCATGACATTGTTCACATCACTCATCTCATATCTCCTTTATTATTTGTTGTCCTTTTGTGAAAACTTCTCTTACGATAAGTTGATTCACCTTCAACATGATAACATATTATTTTATGAGAAATCTTACTTTTCAATTTTTAGTCAAAATCGAATGATGTTTTTTTTGGTTCTTTTTACCTTCTTCTTCTAAAGATCTAGTTGCTATGTTTTTTTTACGTATAAATGTTACTATATCATTTGTTATATCATATAGTATGTACACTCTATTTTTATCATGTCTTCTTTTCCTCCTATCAACACTTCACTAAGACATTAATGCCCTTCATGAAAAATTCAAATGATTATCCTCTCGTACCACCTTTTAAGTTATTATATTTCACATAAATTTTTACTATATCATCTATTATATCATAGCCTAAGAACAATCTATTATCATCTCTTCATGGTTTACATCTTTTACGAAAAAGTACTGTAAAATTCTCTTTTCAAAAACTTGTACGTTTTGTATCACCATTTTATCTCTCTCTCTACATTATACGAAGTTCCTTTTCATCCGTGACCATGACTCTCTCATATATTTTATATCTCTCTCAAATCGAGATTCATTAAAACCTTGTCCTTCACTCCACCTTTTGTCATACAATTTCTATCCAACTTCAAGTGATTGGTGTCCTTTATGACCACTCTCATCTCTTTTACATATCCGTATCACCCTCCTTTATATCTATTCACACTCCTTTCACGTATATCAAAATATACACTTCTTAAATAAGAAATTATTGCATTTCCTCATACTCTCATGTTTGTCCTATTCCAAACTCCCTCTTCACGATTTTGGAAAGCTTTCACATAAAGTAAATTCTTGAAAAAGTTGTTTGTTCTTATTAGGCCATTATTCACTCTCTATTCCTCATGATCTTCACGAAACACTTTAAAAACTCTTGAATCATTCTTTCTCTTACGTTTAATATGACACTCCATACTCAATTCATGACTCTTCTCACTATCCAACAGGATTGCCCATAGTAAATTTGTTACATATATATAGAAAAATTATTTCGAAACTATGTCCTTCTTAATATCTATGCTAATATAATACACTTTCTTCCAAAATTGATTTGATTTGTCATTCACGAGTCTCTTATTTTACAACTCACGCATTTCCTCATTTCATATCAACAATTATTTTTCCTTCTATTTAATCAATTGGTTCATCTCTTACCATTCCATTCGATCTTTTCTATCCTCATACAAATTTTCTCTCGATTCTAGCTCCTTTCTCTCCTAGTCCTTTATTTTCAAGATACTCGAAAATGACTTCCTCTTCTACCAATGTGATCACCTCCGCCGATCTAAGGTATCCTGATTTGTTTCACACCTACACCTCACTCTGCTCTCGCCCCATTCATGAAGGAAAATTGATCAACTTTGACGACTTCATGTTCTTCGACTTAGACACCTATCTCCCCGAACTCAAACCTCTCATAGGATCTTCATCCCCAGCCGCCTATTATCCTGAACTAGTTCGACTGTTTTATACCAACTTCTCTTCTGATCATGAACAAACCTCAATCACCAGCAAAGTCCGAGGACAGCTGATGATTTTCAATGCTTCCGACCTAGGTAGAATTCTAAATCTACCTTCCACCGGTACCGACCTTAACGCCATAGTACCAATCGACCGATCGGTACTTCGAAAAATACTTCTTTGCACCAACTGCTACCAACTTCCGTGGCACATGAGGAATCTCCAACCTCAAGCTCAGCTACTTGCCCAAATTCTTCTCCACAACCTCTATCCCAAGCATCCCCGCCAGGGATTAGTTCCTCGAAAAATCTCTCTTCTTATCTACGCAATCCTTTCTTCTCTTTCGATAAATTGGTCATCCATTATTTTTGACCTTTTTATTCGTTATCAGAAATTTGAGCCTCTTCTTTTTGGGTGTTTTATAACTCCCATTCTCAAATACTTCCAAGTACCACTTCACAACGAAGTCATCCTCCGACCCTCTCACGTCCTCAATGCTACCACCTTCAATCTAAGGTCCCTGCACATGCCCGGCTCTGATGAAGCAGATCCACTGTCCTCCTTCAATTACTTTTCTGCTATGATGGATATCGAGCAAACTCAAGATCGAATCCTTCGTAATCAAGCCCTGTTGCAGCAGACTCGCAAGCGGAATCGTGCCAACCGGACAACTTCACCTTCTCCACCCTCGAGATAGACTCATTTTTTTATTATATTTGGTCTGTAATAATTTTTTATTACTCTGATCCCTCCTTTTTGTCCATGACAAAGGGGGAGAAAACCTGTCCCTTTAAACATTATTTCACCTTTTTTATCATATTATTATTTCTATGCATAATGTCTTTTTGACAGGGGGAGCATATTTTGTCATCATCAAAAAGGGGGAGAATGTTGAGAAACTCGGTTTTGATGTCACATAATATGATACACTGTCTTATTTGATTTTGTATGATATGATAACATGTTCTCTTGAAATAATGTTATATTATGACTAAATATGTTTTGCCTTAAATCTAACGAGTATTTGATGCAAGGATATCTCACCCAATAAGGATGGAGACTTCCTGTTCAAGTACAACTATGGTGCAATCATACTCCTTGAAGAAAAAGCTTGATGAGCCATGCTTTCCTAAAGTTCAAATGAAGAAATCGGCTACCTCAAGTTGAAGATTTTTTCTTCTTTAGAGTCATATGTAACAGAACCTTCAGGAACTTGCATATTGCATATTACATACTCATTCATACATACTATATCATAAAAGTATACGATAGTTTCAAAAAGGTTCTTTTTTGAAAACCAACAAGTGTACCTTCTTACAACCTTTTTATGAAAAAGATATTTTGTCATATAATAATTGCACCTTCTTACAACCTTTTATGAAAAAGATATTTTATCATATAATAATTGTACCTTCTTACAACCTTTTATGAAAAAGACATTTTGTCATTATACCTTACACTATATACAAGACAACACAAAATCGGCTACATAAGAAGAACAAATAAAATATGTTTTTGAAAAGACTTAAGATATCTTCTTTAAAATATTTTTTAATACAAGAAGAAGACAAAAACATAAATCGGCTACACAAAAAAAATAAAATATGTTTTTGAAAAGACTTAAGATATCTTCTTTAAAATATTTCTTAATACAAGAAGAAGACAAAAACATAAATCGGCTACACAAAAGAAAAACAAATAAAATATGTTTTTAAAGGACTCTAGTTACTTTTTCTCATAACTATAGAATGTCGACTTACTTGAAGTCATCATTCTCTTTACAAAGCATTAAATACCTTCTGTAACAAATCCCTTCTAAATATCCTTCCCAAAGAATATCGACCTTCTTTTTGGATCCTCATTCTCTCTGGAGACTTTAATATACACTACATAAAGAACATACTTGACATGACTATGTACAAATAAATATCTCAAAGCACTCATAGTACTTACACTCATTTAAAGTAAAGAAGTACTAATGTACCTCAAATCATTAATTAGAATAAAAACAAAACTACAACCCAACGTTCAAATGTACTATTGTAATAAAAAGACTTTCTTACATAAAATATGTATTACCTAAAACACTACAACGACTAGTGTACCCTCTATCTTACTCTTCTAGAAAAAGGCATTCTCGATCTTCTCTAAAAGATATTTTTGAAAAGACATAACATTTCATATTTCAAAAAGTTACAATTCCAAAATGTAACGACTACTTTTTATGAGCTATATAAACACACACACATAAACTATTCAAACAAGAGGAATGAAATAGACGTGTGAGCTTACAAAGAGAAAAATATTCTATTCGTGATTTGAAAAAGAGAGCCTTGAAAAAGAAAGAGAAAAAGAAAAAGAAAAAGAAAAAGAAAGAAAAGAGAAAAAGTCAAGTCCAGCTCTTTGACAAAGAGTATCCTCTGAGTGACAAAACAGAACATTCTTAGAATCCTTCATTCGTGCATTCATATCATTCTGAAGGTTCTATAGGAAGTATTGTAACTCTGTTATTCACTGTATTCCTTCTTTGTTTAAAGAAGTAGACCTCTGTGAAAGAGGGTGTTGCCCTTCTCTGTTGGGAGAAGAAGACCTCTTGGGAAGAGGGTGTGCCCCTTCTCTGTTGAGAGAAGAAGACCTCTTGGGAAGAGGGTGTTGTACTATTTATCCGGTAACTCGGATGTTATAGTGGAATCTCAAGTGGTTTGCTTGGGGACTGGATGTAGGTCTGGATATTGACCGAACCAGTATAACTTCTGTGTTTTATGTGTTGTGCCTTATTGCTTAATTATTTTATTTTATCGATCATAATCATATTTCACTATTCACCCCCCCTCTAGTGGAATTTCATTTGGTATCAGAGCAGGTTTGCTGGTTTCGACGTAACAAGTCTCCCAGCACAAATGGCATCTACCTCTTATGCTCGTGATATTGAAGGTCAACACGCATCTCGTCCTTCCTTCTTCAATGGCTCCAACTATGGATATTGGAAGTGCAGAATGGCTATCTTTCTCAAATCCATAGACTTTGCTGTATGGAAAATTGTTGAGCATCCATACACATCTCCATCCGCAGACTATAACTTATGGTCTGATGAAGAAAAGAAAATGGCAAACTTAAATGCAAAGGCTATGAATGCCTTATATTGTGCCATTGATCAAAATGAATTCAACAGAATATCTATATGTGAATCTGCATATGACATTTGGCATTCTTTGGAGGTGATTCATGAAGGAACCAACAAAGTTAAAGAAGCCAAAATATCATCTCTTGTTAGAAAATATGAGTTGTTCAAAATGAACAAAGATGAACTCATCACAGAGATGTTTACCAGATTCACCAACATCACCAACGATCTCAAATCTCTGGGTGTAACATATTCCCAGACTGAAAAGGTGAAGAAAATCTTGAGATCTCTCACAACTGATTGGGAGAGAAAGACCACTGCTATTGAAGAAGCTCAAGATTTATCTAAGCTTACATTGGACGACTTAATAGGCAATCTTATGGCCTATGAAGTCCACATGAAAGAAAGAAGGGAAGAAGAGCAACCAGTAAAGAAAACTCTAGCTTTCCCAGCCCTATCTGAGAATGAAGACTCAGATAAAGAATCAGAAATTGCGCTGCTTACCAGAAAATTCCAGCGCTTCATGAGAAGGAACCGACTTCCAAATAGGCACAAGGAAAGAAAAGATCTTAAAGAAGATCCCATGTGCTTTCAGTGTAATAAGCCAGGGCACTTAAAACGTGACTGTCCCCTTCTCAAAAGAAAGTCCAAGACTGAGGAACCAAAGAAGAGGTTCTTCAAGAAAAAGGCTCTGCATGCTCAATGGGATGATTCAGAACCATCCACTAGTGAAGAGTCAAGTGATGATGAAGCCGAAACTGCAAATATGTGCTTCATGGCAAACGAAAGTTCGGTATGTGAAATCTCTGATTTTTCCTTTGAAGAACTTCTAGATGCTTTTCAAGAACTATTTGAAGAATCTAGAAAATTGAGTTTCAAAAATAAAGCTTTAAAATCTGAAAATTTAGAGCTTTCTCACAAGAATGAAAAGCTCAGCAGTGAAAATTCTGAGTTGAAAAAGAAAAATCTTTTGCTTATATCTGAAATTTCTTCTACTAGCTCCAAAACTAAAGATATGCAAGTAGAAATTTCAGAGCTAAAAAGTAAAACTGAGAACCTCATGAAAACGGTTTTCAAGTTTACTAAAGGTAAAGAGAACTTGGATAAACTCTTAACCTCTCAGAAGGTCTCCTTTTACAAGAATGGGATTAGCTATTCTCATTTCAAAAAACCTTCTTGTATAAATCAAAAGACCACATTTGTGAAAAGTTCATCTGAACCAAATAAGGAGTATTATATTGATAATCTTTTTAACTCCTCTAAAGAGATAGACAAACCCAAATCCAAATGGATATGGGTTCCAAAGTCTAACAAAAAAGGACCCGATTGGGTACCAAAAAGAAGATTTACTTAATGTTTTGCAGGCTCCAAAGAAGAACAGATGGATACTAGATAGTGGATGTTCAAAGCACATGACAGGACATCCAGACCTTTTTGCTGTTCTTCATCATAAAGAAGGAGGAACCGTCACCTTTGGAGATAACAACAAAGGTTTGATAATTGGTATTGGAAATATTGGTAACATAGACAAACCTCTTATCAAAGATGTTCTCCTTGTTAAAGGCTTAAAACATAACCTACTAAGTATCAGTCAAATGTGTGACACAGGTTATAATGTTAGCTTTAATCATGATGCATGCCTCATAGCTGACACAAATGAAAACATCATCTTAAAAGGTATAAGAAAGAATAATATATACGAACTATACCTAGAAAACATCACAGAACATTGTCTTATAGCTAATAATGACACTCAACATCTATGGCACATGAGAATGGGCCATGTCAATTCAAAATACATGTCCAAACTAGCTAAAAATAAATTAGTACGTGGGTTACCCAACATATCTTTTAAAAAGGATTATTTTTGTGATGCATGTCAATTAGGAAAATTGTCAAAATCTCCTTTCAAATCAAAAAATGTCATCTCAAGTAAAAGACCTTTAGAGCTTCTCCACCTGGACCTTTTTGGTCCTTCTAGGGTAGCTAGCCTTAATCATAATAGATATGTTTTTGTCATTGTAGATGATTACTCAAGATTTACTTGGGTAATATTTTTGAAAAACAAAAGTGACACGTTTTGTAAGTTTGAAATCTTATGTAAAAAATTACAAAACGAAAAATCATGTTCTATTGTTAAAATCCGTAGTGACCATGGAGGAGAATTTGAAAATGAACTCTTTGAAAATTTTTGTAACTTGCATGGTATTTCTCATAACTTTGCCTTCCCTAGAGCTGCACCTCAAAATGGTGTAGTAGAAAGAAAGAATAGAACCCTTCAGGAATCTGTCAGGACTATGCTCCAACAAAATAATCTTGTAAAATCTTTTTGGGCAGAAGCTGTTAATACTGCATGCTATATAACAAATAGAGTTCTCATTAGACCCTTATTAAATAAAACTCCCTATGAACTATTCTATGACAGAACTCCAAGAATAGACTACTTCAAAGTCTTTGGATGTAAATGCTTTATCCTAAACACAAAAGATAGCCTGGATAAGTTTGATGCTAAATCTGTTGAAGGCATATTCTTAGGATATTCAAGTCATAGTAAAGCATACAGAGTTTTCAATAAGTGTCATAATACTATTGAAGAATCTATGCATGTTAGTTTTTGTGAATCTATTGATCAATCTGTTCATATACAAACTAATGATGATGTTGAAAGTACAGATTTATTTTTAGATAACACAGCTAAGTCTAATGAAGATGATCACCAAAGAACCTTTGTCGATATCAAAGATCATCCTCAAAAGCAGATTTTGGGAGAACTAACAAAGGGGGTTCAAACTAGAGCTCAGCTAGAACGGATTGCAAACATGGCATTCATTTCTCAACTTGAACCAAAGAAGATTGATGAAGCCATCATTGATGAGTTCTGGATGCTAGCCATGACTGAAGAACTGAATCAATTCCAAAGAAATGACGTTTGGGATCTTGTGCCGAGACCAAAGGATCATCCAATCATTGGGACAAGATGGATCTTCAGAAACAAGCTAGACGAAACAGGTAATGTTATAAGAAACAAGGCCAGACTAGTAGCTCAAGGATACAACCAGGAGGAAGGTATTGACTTTGATGAAACATTTGCTCCTGTTGCTAGACTTGAATCTATTAGAATGCTCTTAGCATATGCAAGCTATATGGATTTCAAATTATTTCAAATGGATGTTAAAAGTGCTTTCTTAAATGGTTTTATAAATGAAGAAGTCTATGTAAAACAACCTCCAGGATTTGAAAATGAACAATACCCAGATCATGTTTTTAAACTCAAACGTGCTTTGTATGGTTTGAAACAAGCACCTCGTGCTTGGTACGAAAGACTTAAAACCTTTTTATTAAAAACTGGTTTTTCTGTTGGCAAAGCAGATTCTACACTATTTGTCAAAGTAGTGGATAATCATACCCTAATTGTTCAAATCTATGTCGACGACATCATCTTTGGATCTTCTAACAGCACTCTCTGTGAAGATTTTTCTAAGTCCATGCAGAAGGAATTCGAAATGAGTATGATGGGAGAACTCACCTACTTTCTTGGACTGCATATTAAGCAAACCAAGGATGGAGTTTTCATCAACCAATCTAAGTATGCTCATGAACTTCTGAAGAGGTTCAACATGAACTCAACTGTTTCAAAATCCACTCCTATGAGCACTACTACTGTGTTGGACAAAGATGAAGATGGTAAGACTGTTGATACAAAGGTATACCGAGGTATGATAGGATCACTTCTTTATTTAACTGCTAGCCGTCCAGATATAATGTTTAGTGTTTGCTTGTGTGCTAGATTCCAGTCAAACCCAAAAGAATCACATCTTAAAGCTGTAAAAAGAATAATGAGATATTTAAAAGACACAGTTGATTTTGGATTATTCTATTCAAAATCCTCTACATTTGATCTAATCTCATACAGTGATGCTGACTTTGCTGGAAGTAAATCTGACAGAAAAAGCACAAGTGGAACATGTCACATGCTAGGGCACTCACTGGTATCATGGTTCAGTAAGAAACAGAATTGTGTATCATTATCAACTACTGAAGCCGAATACATTGCTGCTAGCCTAGCTTGTACTCAAGTTATCTGGATGAAACAAACATTAAAAGATTTTGATTTAAATTTTGAAAACACAACTATTTTTTGTGACAATACAAGTGCTATAAACCTATCTAAGAATCCTATTTTACACTCACGAACTAAGCACATTCAAATAAGACACCACTTCTTAAGAGAACAAGTCTTAAACAACATAATTAAACTAGAATTCATACCCACTAATCAACAGTTAGCAGACATATTCACTAAACCATTAAGACATGAAGACTTCACACGAATTAGAAGAGAACTAGGAATATGTAAACTAAGTGACTTATAAATTAATCACACTTAATATAATACTTCTTATAAGTTTTGTTAAAATCTTATTTTAAAAGTCTTTTTCTTCTTATCGATTTTTGTTAGTCAAACTAGGTTTCCATATTCACGTATACTCTAAACTCTTATAAGACACATTCTTTATGTCTTTCAACTTGTCATCTTTCAAGTACACATCCATAATGATTCCTTGTCCTATCTCCTTTCACTCATATCCATAAGAACTAATTATATTCAAAGCTATCATGACATTGTTCACATCACTCATCTCATATCTCCTTTATTATTTGTTGTCCTTTTGTGAAAACTTCTCTTACGATAAGTTGATTCACCTTCAACATGATAACATATTATTTTATGAGAAATCTTACTTTTCAATTTTTAGTCAAAATCGAATGATGTTTTTTTTTGGTTCTTTTTACCTTCTTCTTCTAAAGATCTAGTTGCTATGTTTTTTTTACGTATAAATGTTACTATATCATTTGTTATATCATATAGTATGTACACTCTATTTTTATCATGTCTTCTTTTCCTCCTATCAACACTTCACTAAGACATTAATGCCCTTCATGAAAAATTCAAATGATTATCCTCTCGTACCACCTTTTAAGTTATTATATTTCACATAAATTTTTACTATATCATCTATTATATCATAGCCTAAGAACAATCTATTATCATCTCTTCATGGTTTACATCTTTTACGAAAAAGTACTGTAAAATTCTCTTTTCAAAAACTTGTACGTTTTGTATCACCATTTTATCTCTCTCTCTACATTATACGAAGTTCCTTTTCATCCGTGACCATGACTCTCTCATATATTTTATATCTCTCTCAAATCGAGATTCATTAAAACCTTGTCCTTCACTCCACCTTTTGTCATACAATTTCTATCCAACTTCAAGTGATTGGTGTCCTTTATGACCACTCTCATCTCTTTTACATATCCGTATCACCCTCCTTTATATCTATTCACACTCCTTTCACGTATATCAAAATATACACTTCTTAAATAAGAAATTATTGCATTTCCTCATACTCTCATGTTTGTCCTATTCCAAACTCCCTCTTCACGATTTTGGAAAGCTTTCACATAAAGTAAATTCTTGAAAAAGTTGTTTGTTCTTATTAGGCCATTATTCACTCTCTATTCCTCATGATCTTCACGAAACACTTTAAAAACTCTTGAATCATTCTTTCTCTTACGTTTAATATGACACTCCATACTCAATTCATGACTCTTCTCACTATCCAACAGGATTGCCCATAGTAAATTTGTTACATATATATAGAAAAATTATTTCGAAACTATGTCCTTCTTAATATCTATGCTAATATAATACACTTTCTTCCAAAATTGATTTGATTTGTCATTCACGAGTCTCTTATTTTACAACTCACGCATTTCCTCATTTCATATCAACAATTATTTTTCCTTCTATTTAATCAATTGGTTCATCTCTTACCATTCCATTCGATCTTTTCTATCCTCATACAAATTTTCTCTCGATTCTAGCTCCTTTCTCTCCTAGTCCTTTATTTTCAAGATACTCGAAAATGACTTCCTCTTCTACCAATGTGATCACCTCCGCCGATCTAAGGTATCCTGATTTGTTTCACACCTACACCTCACTCTGCTCTCGCCCCATTCATGAAGGAAAATTGATCAACTTTGACGACTTCATGTTCTTCGACTTAGACACCTATCTCCCCGAACTCAAACCTCTCATAGGATCTTCATCCCCAGCCGCCTATTATCCTGAACTAGTTCGACTGTTTTATACCAACTTCTCTTCTGATCATGAACAAACCTCAATCACCAGCAAAGTCCGAGGACAGCTGATGATTTTCAATGCTTCCGACCTAGGTAGAATTCTAAATCTACCTTCCACCGGTACCGACCTTAACGCCATAGTACCAATCGACCGATCGGTACTTCGAAAAATACTTCTTTGCACCAACTGCTACCAACTTCCGTGGCACATGAGGAATCTCCAACCTCAAGCTCAGCTACTTGCCCAGATTCTTCTCCACAACCTCTATCCCAAGCATCCCCGCCAGGGATTAGTTCCTCGAAAAATCTCTCTTCTTATCTACGCAATCCTTTCTTCTCTTTCGATAAATTGGTCATCCATTATTTTCGACCTTTTTATTCGTTATCAGAAATTTGAGCCTCTTCTTTTTGGGTGTTTTATAACTCCCATTCTCAAATACTTCCAAGTACCACTTCACAACGAAGTCATCCTCCGACCCTCTCACGTCCTCAATGCTACCACCTTCAATCTAAGGTCCCTGCACATGCCCGGCTCTGATGAAGCAGATCCACTGTCCTCCTTCAATTACTTTTCTGCTATGATGGATATCGAGCAAACTCAAGATCGAATCCTTCGTAATCAAGCCCTGTTGCAGCAGACTCGCAAGCGGAATCGTGCCAACCGGACAACTTCACCTTCTCCACCCTCGAGATAGACTCATTTTTTTATTATATTTGGTCTGTAATAATTTTTTATTACTCTGATCCCTCCTTTTTGTCCATGACAAAGGGGGAGAAAACCTGTCCCTTTAAACATTATTTCACCTTTTTTATCATATTATTATTTCTATGCATAATGTCTTTTTGACAGGGGGAGCATATTTTGTCATCATCAAAAAGGGGGAGAATGTTGAGAAACTCGGTTTTGATGTCACATAATATGATACACTGTCTTATTTGATTTTGTATGATATGATAACATGTTCTCTTGAAATAATGTTATATTATGACTAAATATGTTTTGCCTTAAATCTAACGAGTATTTGATGCAAGGATATCTCACCCAATAAGGATGGAGACTTCCTGTTCAAGTACAACTATGGTGCAATCATACTCCTTGAAGAAAAAGCTTGATGAGCCATGCTTTCCTAAAGTTCAAATGAAGAAATCGGCTACCTCAAGTTGAAGATTTTTTCTTCTTTAGAGTCATATGTAACAGAACCTTCAGGAACTTGCATATTGCATATTACATACTCATTCATACATACTATATCATAAAAGTATACGATAGTTTCAAAAAGGTTCTTTTTTGAAAACCAACAAGTGTACCTTCTTACAACCTTTTTATGAAAAAGATATTTTGTCATATAATAATTGCACCTTCTTACAACCTTTTATGAAAAAGATATTTTATCATATAATAATTGTACCTTCTTACAACCTTTTATGAAAAAGACATTTTGTCATTATACCTTACACTATATACAAGACAACACAAAATCGGCTACATAAGAAGAACAAATAAAATATGTTTTTGAAAAGACTTAAGATATCTTCTTTAAAATATTTTTTAATACAAGAAGAAGACAAAAACATAAATCGGCTACACAAAAAAAATAAAATATGTTTTTGAAAAGACTTAAGATATCTTCTTTAAAATATTTCTTAATACAAGAAGAAGACAAAAACATAAATCGGCTACACAAAAGAAAAACAAATAAAATATGTTTTTAAAGGACTCTAGTTACTTTTTCTCATAACTATAGAATGTCGACTTACTTGAAGTCATCATTCTCTTTACAAAGCATTAAATACCTTCTGTAACAAATCCCTTCTAAATATCCTTCCCAAAGAATGTCGACCTTCTTTTTGGATCCTCATTCTCTCTGGAGACTTTAATATACACTACATAAAGAACATACTTGACATGACTATGTACAAATAAATATCTCAAAGCACTCATAGTACTTACACTCATTTAAAGTAAAGAAGTACTAATGTACCTCAAATCATTAATTAGAATAAAAACAAAACTACAACCCAACGTTCAAATGTACTATTGTAATAAAAAGACTTTCTTACATAAAATATGTATTACCTAAAACACTACAACGACTAGTGTACCCTCTATCTTACTCTTCTAGAAAAAGGCATTCTCGATCTTCTCTAAAAGATATTTTTGAAAAGACATAACATTTCATATTTCAAAAAGTTACAATTCCAAAATGTAACGACTACTTTTTATGAGCTATATAAACACACACACATAAACTATTCAAACAAGAGGAATGAAATAGACGTGTGAGCTTACAAAGAGAAAAATATTCTATTCGTGATTTGAAAAAGAGAGCCTTGAAAAAGAAAGAGAAAAAGAAAAAGAAAAAGAAAAAGAAAGAAAAGAGAAAAAGTCAAGTCCAGCTCTTTGACAAAGAGTATCCTCTGAGTGACAAAACAGAACATTCTTAGAATCCTTCATTCGTGCATTCATATCATTCTGAAGGTTCTATAGGAAGTATTGTAACTCTGTTATTCACTGTATTCCTTCTTTGTTTAAAGAAGTAGACCTCTGTGAAAGAGGGTGTTGCCCTTCTCTGTTGGGAGAAGAAGACCTCTTGGGAAGAGGGTGTGCCCCTTCTCTGTTGAGAGAAGAAGACCTCTTGGGAAGAGGGTGTTGTACTATTTATCCGGTAACTCGGATGTTATAGTGGAATCTCAAGTGGTTTGCTTGGGGACTGGATGTAGGTCTGGATATTGACCGAACCAGTATAACTTCTGTGTTTTATGTGTTGTGCCTTATTGCTTAATTATTTTATTTTATCGATCATAATCATATTTCACTATTCACCCCCCCTCTAGTGGAATTTCAGGTTGATGCAGGGGAATATAAGGAATAATACACTAAGTTTAAATGTGGTTCTCTAGTTAAGAGCACACTTTTCTGTAGGATGAGCCTTATCGGCTATCACTGTATCCTTCAATCTACAGACACCTTCGGCAAAAAAAAAAAATCACCTGACATGTAAAAGGGGTTTGTAACCAAATTTTAAACAAGAAAACCATGAAAAAATTGTCATAAGTAACACCTAAAACCTCAAATATTGCATTTTGCAACGGACTGAAGGGTGGAAAACTTTGATAAAACGATCCTTTTTAATGATAAAGCATAGGTGTATGACAGTATGAGTCAGATAAACATAAGAACATTATGAATTGAAGTAAAAAAAAAAAGTTATTTGGAATTGTTCATAACGTTGGATCAAATCACACGAAATTTTTAGAGAAAAAAATGAAAGAAAACCGTCATCTATTGAAATTCGGACTGAGTTGAAAATATCATTGAACGATATCCTCAACTCTTGATACCTTGGACAACCAGAATGCAAAATACGTCAATTGCTGAAGCGAATTTGCAGGAAAATGTGATATAAATAAGATTTCTACTTTATGCAAAAATGGGTGTATAAAGTCTTTACCTTGGATTCAGCCGAGTCGACAAGGTCCCTTCCCGTTGAAGGTTCTGCAGAGGATCAAATATGTCGACTAAAGCTTCTGAAGGCCAGCTGCTGGAGATGTTGAACCCTTTGCAAAAATCATGGAAAAAAGAAGGGAGTCGATCGTGATGCTGAGAGGAAGGGAAAGGTGTGGGTCTCCCCTTTTACTCCTGCTGGCTGATGGGAGGGCTAGAAATGGATTTCGCCTTTTGCTCAGAAAGGGGGAAAAGAGAAATCGCTGATGGCCTCAGGTTCTGATAGTCAAGAGGGAAAGCCGTGAAGAAAGGGGCGCTGAAGAGTTAGGGGAAAATTCAAAAAGGTCCCTTTCTTCGGGTGGCCTAAGTCTGCCTTTTAAAAGAATCATCCGCCCTTTCAGCCAAAAGCTCGGGCCCTTTGTGAAAGGTTTTGATAAGCTTAAAAAAAACTAACTTTTGAAAATTTTCAAAAATGTTGCTGTTTGGGGGGGGGGGGCTCCTTTTCTCCAGAAGAAAATTTAAAAAGCTTAGGAAAAAATGAAAATTTTGGTAGGGTTTCACGGTGGCTCCTTTTTGGGGCTGAAAAGTAATAATAAATAAAAAAAATGAGTAAAAGACAAATTTTGTTTTGGTGGTGCCACCTCAACTAAAAAAAAAATCTTTTGGCAAAGAGTCTTAGTGGGGTGCCACCTACGTGGGCCCACTAATTATTTCATCAAAATTAAATCTAATAAAAAGTTTTATAAATCGGTGCCATTTCCGGATGGGCACTATTTTAGAAATAAGGGAAAATTTTGAGAATTTGAGTGTGACACCATATTGGGCCCCACGTCACTTATTTGAAATAAGAGCCAAGTGGAATTTTTGGAATTTTGATAATAATAGGCTAGTTTTGGAAAACACAAAGCAAAATTTGGCTTGATTTCAAAGACTTAGAGGAAAATGGTTCTTCAGGGCAAAATTTTGAAAGAAGTAGGGAAATTCGGAGCCTTTTTGTAAAAGTTTGAAATAAGATCTTATGAATTTTGAAATTGTGTCTCCCTCTTTTCAACTGGCAAAATTTTGAAATGTCAAAATCATCCAGATTGTTTTCTCAAGAAAACTTTCGTAATTCGGGGTCCTGGGGGTAAAATGAGAAGAATTGATAATTTTGAAAACCCAAGGTTGTAAAATCAATTTTGAAAAGTTTAGAAATCAAATCTGGATCGACAATTTTGAAAATCAGGAGTTCTGAATCTCAAAATGACATGTTGTGCAGTGAAATTATATGAAATGCTCATGCAATGCTATGCAAAAGAGATGTCCTATAAAGTTGTCACTCTGAATTTGAAAATTCTGAAATTTTGAAAATTTGTAGTTTGAAGATGTCTCTGAGTTTAAATAGAGAAGTTTTGAGACTCTAGAATGGAATTTAGGACTTTCTGCAAGGTTCAATCTTGGAAAATGACCATTTTGCCCTTCATTGGTTCCGGAGAACCGAAATGTGGTGATTGAGGGAGATGTCAGGGAGGTGAGTGAAAATTTGGGGTGTTTACAATGGGTTCAATAGGGATTCAGCATAAGAACTATCAATTCCATAGGAATTTAACCTAAGGATCACATCGGTTCAGCAGGAGTTCGACCTACGAACTATCACTTCCATAGGAATTTAACTTAAGGACCACATCGGCTCCGCAGGAGTTCGACCTACGAACTATCATTTCCATAAGGATTTAACCTAAGGATCACATCGGTTTCGCAGGAGTTTGACCTACAAACTATCAATTCCATAGGGATTTAATCTAAGGACCGCATTGGTTCTGTAGGAGTTCGACCTACGAACTATCAATTCCATAGGGATTTAACCTAAGGACTACAGTTTAAGAAGGAAGGATTCAACTTGTGAGCTTTGAATGGACCATGGGCTAAATTGGGTTTTGAGGGAAGATTTGAATCAGAATTCAAATCTTCAAGGAAAATTAAATTAATTGGGTTTTGAAAGAAAATTCGAGTCGGAACTTGGATCTTCTAGACCAATTACTAAATTGCATAAAAGTTTGGGTAGGAGTTCAAACCTTTAAAGGAAAGCTAAGCAAATCGGATTTGGGAGAAAATTCAAGTCGGAACTCTAATTTTCTAGACCGATTCTAGACATTTGAATTGGATTTGGAAGAAAATTCGAGTTGAAACTCTAATTTTCTAGACCAATTCAGAAGGAAAAGAAAACTCGGGTTAGAACTTGAATCTTTGAAGGAGAACTAGATCCATTGTGGAAGGAAAAAAAATTCGAGTCGGAACTCGAATCCTAAAGGAAAAGTAGATCAATTTGGAAGGAAAGAAATTCGAGTTGGAACTCGAATCCCGAAGGAAAACTAAATTAGAAGGAAAGAAAATTCGAGTTGGAACTCGAATCTTCGAAGGAAAACTAAATTGGTTAGAAGGAAAGAAAATTTAAGTCGGAACTCGAATCCCGAAGGAAAACTAGACTAATTAGAAGGAAAAAAAATTTGAGTCGGAACTCGAATCCCGAAGGAAAACTAAGAAAGGAAATTTGAGTCGAAACTTGAATCCCAAAGGAAAACTAGACCAATTAGAAGGAAAGGAAATTCGAGTCGGAACTCGAATTCTGAAAGAAAACTAGACCAATTAGAAGGAAAGAAAATTCGAGTCGGAACTCGAATCCCGCAAGAAGACTAGACTAGCATGGATTAGGTTTGAAAACATTAACCAGTAAAACCAAATTTAGAAAGTTTGACCAATAAAAATTGGATTTTGAAAGATGTACCTGTGTGAATACCGGATTTTGGAAATGAACCTGTATAAGTACTCGATTTTGAAACTGGATCAGTAGGAATACTGTTTTTGGAAGAATTATCAGCACGAACATTGGGTTTTGAAGATTTACCAACACGAACACTGAATTTTGAAAATTTACCAGCACGAACACTGGATTTAGAAAATTTTACCAGCACGAACACTAGTTTTTGAAAATCTTACCAGCACGAACACTGGATTTTTTTGAAAAATTTATCAGCACGAACACTGGATTTTTTGAAAAATTACCAGCATGAACACTGGATTTTTGAAAAATTACCAGCACAAACACTGGGTTTTGGAAATTTACCAGCCCGAACACTGTGTTTTTGAAATTTTACCAGCACGAACACTGGATTTTTTTAAAAAATTACCAGCACGGACACTGGATTTTTTGAAAAATTACCAGCACGAACACTGGATTTTTGAAGAATTACCAGCACAAACACTGGGTTTTGGAAATTTACCAGCCCGAACATTGGGTTTTTGAAAAAAATACCAGTACAAACACTGGAATTTAAAAGAAATTACCAATTGCTTCTGATAGAAGATTTTCAGTCTTCACCCTCACGATGACTTGGACAACTGTCGGGGTCTCAGGATTTATCCATTATCCTGAATGGGTAGTTCAGGTTTATCCCTTAACCTAAAGGGGAAGTTTGATGCAAATGCAAATTGATGCAGATGAATGCGAATGAATGCATGCAAATGCAAATGAATGTAAATGTTGTAAATGGGTGCACATGCATGCAAAATGAGAGATTTGTCTGATCCTGCCTGCATACAGGATGTTTTGAAGACAATTTTAAAAATAATGCCCCAGTATAATAGGGAAAGAAGAATTTGACCATATTGAAGAAAATATATTGAGGAATTAGAAAGGATGGAATAGAGGATTTAAGTATAGAAAATTTTCAAATGTCGAGCATTGATGGGGTCTAATAATTCTGCACCATCGGCATTGATGAGTAGATATGAATTGCGGGGTAATGCTTCCTCGACAACATAGGGCCCTTCTCAATTCGGTGACCATTTTCCACCTGGACGATGCTTGAGATAAGCCACAGATCTGAGTACTAGATCATTGACTCAGAATTTCCTTTTAATGACAAATTTTGCATACTGCCTGGCTATCCTCTGAAGATATGATTGAGCGTGCTCTGCTGCTCTGAGTCCTCTTTCATCGAGCAAATCAAGTTGTACTAGCCGCTGTTGCTGATACTGATCAAAAGGTAATTCTAGAAGTGATGCAATTTTTAGAGCAGGTTTCTGAACATGTAGAGGCAGAACTACTTCAGTTCCGTAGACAAGTTTTGAAGGAGTAGCATTAGTTGGAGTTCGAACGGTGGTTTTGTATGCCCACAATACATCATGGATCTTCTCATGCAAATCACAGCCATGTTTCCAAGGTTCGCTCCAGGATTCGAATCAGAATCTTATTGGTAGCCTCTGCTCGACCATTCCCTTGAGGATAATAGGGAGCAGAAAAATGATGATGGATTCTGAACTTTGAGCAGAATGTCCTCACTTTCTCATTCTTGAAATGACTGCCATTATCTGACACAATGTCATGTGGTATGCCGAAGCGGCACAGAATATTCTTGTAGATGAATGTGACCATATGTCGGCCTTCTACTGTGTGTAGAGTGACAACTTTGACCCATTTAGTGAAATATTCTGCTGCGGAAAGAAAATACTTGTGACCATTTGAAGCAGAAGGAGTGATGGGCCTACAACATCAAAGGCCCACATAAAAAATGGTCATGGAGAGATAGCAGATTGCAAATATGTTGTTGGCGCATGAACGGAAGGTGCGCATGAACGGAAGGTGCATGTATCTAGCATAGAGCACACTTCTTCACAAAATGGTAGCAATCTTGTAGCATAGTCTTCCAATAATATCTTGCCCAGATGATTTGCTTGATAAGAGTTTGGTAGCTGATGTGACTACTGCAAATGCCTTTGTGTACCTCCTGCACAACTTCTTTTTCTTCATCTTCGTCTATGCATTTGGAATATTCAGAACTGAATCCATGACAATAGAGGATGTCGGCAAGAATAAAATATCGGCCTGACATGCGCTGAATCGCTCGTTGCTCTTACCAGTGATAATCTGAGAGGAGACAGATGTCTTCTCCTTGATGGGAGCCTTTTTGAAACTGTCCTCAGATTGCTCAGACATCATCCTAATCATCATTTTCTTGAACATTTGATATGTAGCAGAATCAATGTCATCCCTATCATTCAGATTCTGTCTTCTGGCAGATCTTGGAAAATTCATCTCTTTTTACTTGATGCTTTAAAAATTACTGGTGTACTTGATATAGTAACATCTTCTTATTTGATCTGATCTGAACCACTTGGGAATACTGATGCTCTCTACAGAATGAGATGGATGATTAAATTTTGATGATGAAGATTCAGGATAGAAATGATTATAGAAAAAAAAATTAATGAGAATTTGGTAGATAATTGGAAGAACATCCCATTACTAGGGATTGGGTCAGCGCTGGAGTCACGACAATTGTGTTGTCATTCTTTGTGAAGAGAACGAACAACTGCAAATATGCCTTGTCACCTTGGCAAGGTTGTCAAACCACGATAGAATGAAAATTGAAGGATTTTTTATTGAAGGAAAAATATGATTGCATCAATAGTGGACTTGAGAAAGAGGGGGCATATATACAGTCTGCCACCACTCTTAATGATCAGCAAAGACACGAGGACTGGGGAAAAGAGTGCGAATGATGAAAGAATCCCAGCCATATCTGGCAGAATAGTATGTTTCAGACCACTGTGCTGATGCAAGGTCGAACTCTGGCACGACTCCTGATAGCAGTCGCATCTCTATGCGCTTCTGTCTCTGAGAAAACTGTCGAACACAGCACTTTGGATGATAATAATCGCAGAAGAATGGACCTAGCAACTTGAATCTCTTGTCATATGCATAGGTATATCTGAGAGGTGATAATTCTTGATCAAAATAGTCCCATACCACTTCTTCTTCCTGCAGATAATCGATCAGGAATCGATACTGCGCAACTGGAAGGAGCCCCTTGCCGTTATATCTGAACGAATTAGCTCTGGTCGATACATGCTGAAGGAACCAAGACTGAAGTGCATAAGTACATCCCTCGACCAAGATGGACTTTCCAAGTGTGAAGCGGGTCAATCCTCTGTATAGAAAAGCAAGCACGACCATAGCTATTGAGAGACAGTTGGTCTGTCGACTTCCCCATCTTCTCAGAAGTTGTACTATTCTAACATCCACATAGTTTTGTCCGTCTAGAAAGAAAGTGAGTCCCACAGTACATAGAACCATCGCATGCTGAATTCTCTCTCGAGCTGTCTTGGACAACGAGCTGACTTCTGCGAATTCTCCATACTATCGGTAGATCTTGATGAGGCTCATGCATTCATTCCCATTTTCTTCAATCAGTGGCCAAGACTTGCGCCCTGTCATGCGAGCCACGACATCTTTAGGGTCCAGACCCTTGACATTGATCAGAAACTGCTGCTCCAATGGATCTCTAGGCTGACTGGCTGGCTCGAGCAATCCCATGATCTATGAAAACTCATCCATCAGTAGTGTCATCTCGCCCCACAGGAACCAGAATGTGCAAGTGCGCAGATTCCACCGCTCTGCCAGTGCATGGATCAGATTGCCATTAACTGTCAACTTTCTCACTGCAGATGTCAGTTCCAACCCACAATCGCTGAAGTGGTCCAGAAACATACAGGAGAAGTTTTTGAACCAAACATAGTACCACCGGGGAAGAAGGGTCCGGTGCTGAGAGCTCGATGCTCGGGAAGACTTTGTCGCACCTCGTAGGAGATGTGACCCTCAGGAAAAACGGAGTCGAGCCTGTTGATATGAGGTTCAACCGTTCCTGGCGCCTTTACCAGGGGTAATTGAACCAAGGATCAATTATGTGCTTTGACTAAGTTAAATTATCTAAAGTATGCTCTATTTTCCTAGAATGCGCAAAGAATCAGGCTTGTGCTATGAAATTCTGAAAAGATGCAAGTTTGAGAAAAAATGATGTTTGCTTGAAAAATTGAAATATGCTGGAAAAATGATTGAAGAAGTGCTTGAAATTAGAATTCCTGGGAAAATCATTGAATTTCATTGGAAATCAGAAAGTGGATTGGAAAATGAATTCTAAGGAAAACTTGAGTCTTGGGAAAATTGATTTTTGAGATTTGGAATTTTCTTTTCTGAGAAAATGGATTTGAGAATCCTGAGAAAATCTAAGAAATTCATTGGAAAAGGATTTTTTTGAAATGGAAAACAGATTCTCAGGAAACTGGTTCCTTAGGAAAATGGGAAATCTAAGAAAACCGATTTTTGAAAACTGAGGATTTTGAAATTTGAGAATTTTAAAACATTGGAAAATCTTGGTCTGAACTTAGGAAATGCTTTTGAAATCTCATTTGAAAATTCAGATCCTGAGAAAATCAAATCCTGAGAAAGACTTAGGAAATCCTTGAGAAAATTGATTTTTCTGAAATTGAAATTGGAAAATGATTTTGAAAATAATGCAATTTGAATGATATGAATGAATGAATATGAATTTGAAAGGGAATTTCAATTAAGGAATTGGAAAATCCTTTTGAAACTTTGAGAAATGCAGTGCATTTTTGAAGTTAGCATAAGAGTGTAGGCTGAATGTGGCTAATATGAAGATCATAAATCTTGGTTTTCTTCGTATTCTGACTATGGCCATAAATACGAATTCCACCGAGTTTATAAACTCCATAAGAGCTTGTGCACGTGCCATTCGTGTCAACCATAGTGGATTTGGAAAATGTGCATGAATGATACATCAGATATTGAAATTTTGCTGAAATTAAACTATATGCAATGCAGTCCTATTCTAAGCAGAAATGTAAATTCTTATTCCAAATATTACATTGCTTTTTACATTGAATTGAAATAAAAAAATAAAACTAAGTCTTCTTCTTGAATATTCCTGCAAAACTAGAAAACAATGTTAGCATAGAAATGTAGGCTTTTCTAAATTTATCCAAAAATATTGGAAATTATCAGATAATATTCAAATATAAACCCAAATTCATACCCCATTTGATATAAACATGATAAATAATGAATAATATTCAAAAATAAACTTGAAAATTTGAAATTGGGGTCAAAATAACCAAAATACCCCTAATGACCTTGAACTCAGGGTTTTCTAAAAGAATTTTTGTAAATTTTGGAATTTTGAAAATCAAATACAATATGATGAAATATGATGATATGCATAAAAATTTATGAAATTGGAATTTGAAATTTTGAAATGTAGGTCAAAATGACCAAAATACCCTCGATAACAAGACTATGGCCTTGAAAATAGGGTTTTCTGAAATAAATTTTGCAAAAATAGAAAATATGAAATGCAAATGACATTGAAATTAACCCTAATATGATTCTACATGCTCATGTACATGATAAAAACCCTAAAATGGCGAAAATATCATAAAATATCAAATTTAACCTGATTTTCACTTCTGAATTTAAAAACAAACTAACACATGAAGCAAATAAACTTGGAATTAAACCAAATTTGTCATGGAAACCTAAATTAACCCTAGAAACAGAATGGAACTCGAAAATCTATTTTTTTTATATTTTCTTAATATAGAAAATAGAAAAAATCCTAAGAAAATCAAAATTTTGCCTAAAATGCTGATTCTAAAGGAGATTTCGGATATCAAACTTCCATAACAAATTCCCAAATTTTATGGGGTGACATAGGACAGTAAGGAAAAGATTTTTTGCCTTTTACACTTTCTGGTTTTGACCTATGGTCGGAGCTGTACCACTCCGGCAAGTCGGATCAGAATCCGACCACTCTAGGATTTAGGGGAAACAGACAGGTTTCGGTAGAAAATTTGGGAAAAATAGTAAACATATGGAAAAAATGCTTAAATTGTGGGAAAATGTTCCTGACAAACGGATAAAAATTTGGTATTTTTGCATCAATGGGATTCGGGTTACGGTTTGGAAAATGGCACACTGTTATCAGAGACCCGAATCTTTGAAATTTTGGGATATTGAAATCTGTCAGACAAAAAAGGAATTTTTGGGAAAAATACTGAAATAGTTTCAAAAATCCCCAAATTTTGGGAAATGACAGGAAAACATGTTATAAACAACTTTCTTGTTGAAAGTTTTTGCAGATAGGCTACGAATTGAACGAACTCGGTGCATTAGAGTCTGTTTATACCCTGACAAAAGAAAATCAAGATTTTTCCAAGGATCTGGGAAATCCGATTTTTGACAGAGGCCAAAATAAATGGAAAAACCTCAAAATTTCCAGATCACTATTAGATTCAATTATGAACCCACTGTGATTTTTGGAGCACAATCCGGATCTCCCACGAGGGTGTGTCGGAGGTTTTTTGTCTGCTAAAGCAGAAACTGAAAATTCAGACAAGTTCAAAACCCGAATTGAAGTTCGATTTTTGAAATGAAGTTGCAGAACCCAAATCAATCTGGGTTTTTTACAGAGAATCACAAACACACAAATACATCTATCACAAAAAGCTCAAAAATTTTAAGCAAAAAATTTGAGCATGAAATCATAATTGGATTGGACACCCGAATCAACCTTTACGAACTAAAAAGCATAGATTAATGAAACTATTGGAATCAATGTCAAACAACTAAATGAATTACGTATGATCCCTAGCATATATGAGAATGTTAAAAATAAAAACAAAGATGAACATGGCATATGAATCATCCTTTTCTTTTTTTTGTATGTGGCTATGAGGCGGGAGGATCCGATCCATTGATTGGACGGATCATTTTCTCTCGATAGCCAAAGCATAAAATCTACAAAAGAAAGGAAGACAAACATATAGCATGTAATGAAAAATTCAATAGAATGAGGGATCTTACCGTAGGAAAGGGAGGCCTTGTTAGATCCGGTTGAAAGAGGGGTTGTGGGAGCCGTGGAGGCTGCCTTAGTTGCTGGGCGCCGACTGGAGCTACTTCAAAGTTGGAGGAGGTGGCGCGGGCTTTGTTGGAGGTCTTGAAGTCTGGAGATGCTGCAGTGATGGAAGAGGCTGGAGCAATCGGTTGGGCGTCACCTTGTGTGGTGGCTGAAGATGAAGACTTGATTGCCGGCTGTGGTGGTAGGTAGCGCCAATGGTTGAAGGAGGAGCTGAAGAGGAGGACTTGGCTGCACCGACTGTGGTGAGAGGAGTGGCTGTCAAAGTGGTTGCAGCTGTGCAAGGGAAAGCTAGAACAATGGCTGCTGTGATTGGAATCCCTTCTCTTTGATGGAAGAGCTGAAAAAAAAGCTTAGGGAAAAGCTGGAACAAAAGGAGAGAGAGGGAGAAGCCTTGAGTGAGAGAGGCGTGAAGAAGAGATCAGCCGTGAGAGTCTTTCCCTTTTTTTCTTTTGAAAATTTTGATAACTTAGGTTTTAATAAACTAAAACCTAAGTCTTTAATAATATGATATGGCCTTGAGGAATAGCCATACGTGAATGGCTGGGCAAGAGGGAAAGGAAGGAAGGAAGGAAGGGAAGAAGGAAAGAAAGGGAAGAAAAGGAAAAGAGAAAAGGAAAGAAAGAAGGAAGAAAAGAAAGAAAAGAAAGAAAAGAAGGAACGAGAAGAAAGAAGAAGAAAGGAGAAGAAGGAAGAAGAAAGGAGAAGAAGGAAGAAAAGGAAAGAAGAAATAGAGGGGCTGGAGGTTTGGGCGACCACCTTGTGGGTCCCACCTCTCTAAAATAAAATAAATAAATAAAAATCAATAAAAACAAAAACAAAGAAACAAAAAGAAACATTTTTTTTAATAAAATATAAATATAAATGAACGGGCCATCTCAGAGCGGGTCAAAATTCTACTTTTGAAATTCATTTTGACAATTAAAGGGGTAAAATAGTCTTTTCAGAATTTTTTCAGACGAAATGAGCTATTTTTGGCAGTTTTTGAAACGAGCTCGGATTTTCAAGTTCAATACCCCGTTGCGAAGCAAATCCAGTATAGAATTTAAAAATTTGAGTTTGAAATAAATCCAGATTATTTTTCTTGAGAAAATATTTCCAAATTTAGAATTTCGGGCGTAAAAATGTCAATTTTGGAAACCCGAGGTTTGAAATTGATTTCTGAAAACTTTTAAAACTCAATCTGGATTGAAATTTATAAAACTGGAGTTCTGGACTTCGAAAAATGAAATGAAATGTGATGAAATGTCATGAAATGCTGAGAAATGATATGAAATGACATGCAAAATGCTAACCCTGAATGAAGAATTTTGGATTTTAAACCCCGATTGGCAGTTGTACTAGTTCAAAAGGTGTTAAAATTGATAAAATTTGCAAAATGGTTGAAGAAATGGTTTTCAGGCCCTACTGAGCTAGAGTGACACTGGAAATTAGGGTCTGAGCTGAATTAAACTGAAATGAGCTAGGTTTTAGAGTTTCATAACTCAAATGAACTGATCAGACACTAACTCACTTGACCTTTCCGACTAATTTTTCAAGAAATACTGCAATTTTTAAAGAAATGGTATAGAATGGTCACTGGAGTGAAGTGAATTAGGGATCTGAGTTGGGTTTGAGCTAGAACAAAAGTCAGTAATACTGACATGAACTAAAATCAAAGCTCGAACACTAGCTTAATTGACTGAACTCAGCTCAATTTCAGCTGAAAGAGCTGAAATGGACTAAAATGGGCTCCTGGACATTTGGAAATGGCTTTGAACTGAAACTGAAGCACTTGAACTTCTGGTGAGCTCATGTTAGACTCTGGGGAATATGACTGTCTGGGAATGACTGACTTGGAGACAATTGACTTAAATTTGAGTGAGAAATGAGCTCATTTCTGAAGAAATTATCCCATTTTGGCAGGAATGGTCAGAAATGAAAAATGGTCTATTCATTGTGAGCTCAGATGAGCTTGAAATGACTGAAAATTTAACTGTTCTGAACTGACCAATGAGCTTGATGGACTCCGACTGACTGGGATCCAGGATGACCTAGGGGTAAAATGGTAATTTTCCTAATAAAAGTGGGTAAAATAGTGATTTTCTGAATCTGACTCGGGGTTTGACTCCTACACTGACCTAACAGGGTTAGCACTGCACGAGGAGGGTTGTTTGAGAATGGATGATGAAAATTTGGGGTGTTTACATCTACTCCTCCTTGGTTGCCACGAAAAGGAAAAGAAAAGGAAGAAGAAATGCTAGAGGAGGGGGACGACAACTAGGGAAGAGGAGGAAAAGAAAGAAGAATTAAGAAGAGGGAGAAAGAGGGAAGGCATATGGCAGGTTGGATCTCCCCCCCTTGAGTCCCTATTTATAATAAAATCTTGGTAGAGGACAGGGACTCTAGGGGGTTCTAGATTGGCTTTAATTAATCAGTCATTAATTTGCAAACATTAGGGGGGTGATTTTCCTAATAGAGTCCTATTTTGATTTATTTTTTGACTTTTCTTATTTCAACCTAATTAAAACTCTAATGAAAGAATTTCAAATGTGGCGCCACCTAGGTGGGGTCCACATTTGATTTTAAAAATAATTAAAATAAAGGTTAAAAATGAAAGATAAAATCAAAAGATAAAAAGCGAAAAACAAAGTCTTAAATCAACTAGATTTCTGAAATAACAAGAATTAAAAAAACCAAATGAAAATGAATAATCAAGAAGTTGTTGCCACCTAGGTGGGTCCCATCTAATGCAAATTGAATTGGATCTAAAAATCCACTTTAAAATTCGAGCCTGACAAAATCCAAAAATCCAATCCAGATCCAGATTTGACACATTGAAAAAGATATTTTTCTGGAAAAGGTATTTCAAAATATCAAATATAAAACACTGGGTTTAGATTTAAAATATGAAGATCAATTTTGAACCTAGGTTTGAAATTGAAAGAAAGAAAGATTTGAATTCGGATCTGGATCCAAAGTTTTAAAATGAAAAATGGATTTGGATCTCAGACAATGAGTCTGATCCATACTTGAAAATGATGGACAAATCCTAGATCAAAGATAAGATTGAAAAGTGAATCCTAAATCAAAGATAAGATTAAAAAGTGGATCCTGAATCAGGAATAAGGTGAAAATGGATCCTGGATATTAAATAAAAAATAAAGAATGAATCTAGTTGAATAGATGATTGGACCTTGAATATCCGATGAGATAATTCGTGTTCAGAAAACAAATTAGACTCTGGATATAGATAGTAAAGCAATTTGGATAAAAGCGCCAGGTCTAGAATAAAAATGGATATATGATATGAGATCCAACATTGGATCTAATGTCCAAATTAAAACATGAGTTGGATCTCAGATATAGACATGATCTTAGAAAATGAATTGATCCGAGTCCAGACTGGAATCATTCTGGCTTAGGAATTGACTGAATCACGACTCTGAATAGAAATGACCAAGATTATAAATTATTTTATCCTGTAGGGCAAAGAGTGACACTTGAAAGACTGTTTTGAACAAGGTTGAACTGGGTTCTAAGGTTTCTGAACTCAAGTAAACTAAAAAGATGCTGACTCAACTAGACTCTTAGACCAGATGATTGAAAACAAACACAATTCTCAGTGAAATGGTGAGAATATCACTATAGTGTGAAATGAGTAACGAGAATATACTGGGTTTGAGCTAAGATGGCACTCAACTATACTAAGATGAACTAAATCCTAGCTGGGCTGACTGGGGTTAGCTCAATTTTAGTTGAAATGAGCTAAAATAAACTCCAAGAATGTGGGAATCAAGTTTGAACTGAAATTGGACCACTTGAACTCCTGACGAGCTCAAGTTAAACATAGAAGAACATGATCGACTGAAATTAACTAACTCTAGGACAATTGGATAGAATTCAAGGTAGAAATGGACTCATTTCACATGAAATGAACCAAATTTAGCTGAAATAAATAGGGTTTACTCATTGTGAGCTCAAGGTAGCTAGAAATGATTGACATTCTAGTTTTTTTAAGCCTAAAATGAGCTTGGTTAGGTCTAACTAACAAGGGTCTAAGGTGACTTTGGGATAAAATGGTAATTTTGATACCTAAACTAGAATGAACCTAGGGTTAGATGCATGTACTGTACTACAAGGTTGACATCTATGAAGGGGGGTGTCCAGAAGTGAACCTGGAAAATTTGGGGTGTTTACAGATGCCCCTCTTTGATACTTAGCTAGTTGAAAGTTGTGCTTAGTGGCAAAGAAAAACACACCAAATTTTAAAAACAAAAATGCCTGAGTTAGAAAATCTGAACTGAGTATGGAAGATTGATTCTGAAAAGCCCTCATGAAATGAGGTTCAGGTTTAATACCTTATCCTGAATGGCTTTGAAAGAATGAAATCCTCGAAAACAAAGGAATTGATAAAAGGAGTGAGAAAACTGTGATGACACTTTTGAGTTTAGCCCCAAAGTCTGAAAGAGATTACAAAAGGCAAGAAAACAAGATCCCTAAAAGCTTTTGAAAAGAAAAGTTTAAAAGGAGGGTCTCATGATTGAGACAAAGAAGAAGCTTTTAAAAACAAAATGGCCTTTTTTTTCAAAGATTCATGTTTAACCCTTACTTGAAGGGGTAGACTCAGGTTTATCCCTGTGAACACCCCAAATTTTCCAAAAATCCAAAAATTCCCTTTTTGCCCCTAACTCACATTGTCTGAATAATCGGGTCAACTTTTAACCAAAATTTCATTCATTCCTCGGATTCGCTGAAATCCAGACTAAATTTTCATTTCTGACCCAGTTTTTTATCTGAATCGGATCCAAACCCGTTTTCAAAGAAATTTCCAAAATTCGAACCCAGAATTCTCAGAAAACCCCTCTTTTGTAAATATTTCTAAAAAAAAAATACAAAAAAAAAAATAAAATCTCTTATTTTCCCATAGTTTCAGGGTTTTTGTTAAAAAAAAAAACAAACAAACAAAAAATACAGAAAATATAAAGAAAAGAACAAAAAAAAATCAAAATAGAAAAGAAGAATGCAAAAAAAATCAGGATTAGAGACCCCTTTTTAGGTTGTAAAAACCCTTTTTTAGAAAAAAAATTCTTTTAAAAGAGCCCTATTTTTGGAAAAATCAGAAAATGGCAACGGCTTTCGCCTGCCTGCCGCACAAAAATGAAGTGGTTCCTCCACGCCACCTTCTTCCTCTCCTCATTTGATCTCCAACGGTCGGTTCTTCCTCGAGCCATCCGATCGTCTACCTTCCTCCCTCAACCATCGATGTCTAACCATCAACTCCTTCAAATCATTTGTCTTCACCTATCCATTTCACGCTTCTTCTTCTTTCTCTTTTCCCCTTTATTTTCTCCTTTTTCTAGTTTTCTAGTGAAGAAATCTCATCTCGTACGCAACATTCCAAAGGACGTGCCTCTTCTTCCTTCTCCCATTTGCCCTCACTCCTTCTGCTTCCTCTCCATTATTTCCTTGAGTTTCTTCTATCTAACAGAAGGAAACCAACCATTCTGAGGCATTTGCAATTACAGGTAAGTAACTCTTTCCTCTTTGTTTTTTTTTTAGAAATTCTCATTTCCCTTTATAGCATCGCCTTTCACCCCTCCACAACTTCTTCTTCTCAATTTCTTTTCTCCTCTTCCCATACGTATCCCCTTCTTATTCTTCTTTTTATTTCCCTGTTCCTTTCCCCAAGCGACTGAAGACCCGTCTTCCCCCCCTTTTTCCCCTTCTCGATTCTCCCCCTGTTCTCTCTGCTGAGCTATTAAAGAAGGCTCTCCGCCTTCCTTCAGAGTTCCTGCAAAAACCAAGGTAAGTATTCTCCTTCTTTCATCCTTTACTTTGATTTCCTGTTTTTTTTCTTCTCTCTACTTTTATTCTATTAAAGCATACATGGTAATGTCGAATTGCCCATAGCAATACCGATTTACCTCCATGCAATATCAACAGAATCTTCGTATTTCTATATTTTTTTTTATATATTTCTGAATTTTTTCTCGATCCTCATATACTGTGTATATTTAATTTGATGTTGTTTTATAATGCTTCATCACATATGCCCTTTTTCGTTTTCTGTTTTAGCTTCATTACCATTCACTTCTTCATTTCATCTTGAATTTGGTTGTATTGTCGTTTGATGCCTTCTTCTTTCCCTTTTGTTTTTCTTTCTTTCTTTTCTCCCTTTATTATTATTTTTTATTTATTTTACTTTTGTTTGATTTCTTTCGTATCATATATTGGTTTTTGTTCTTTTGTAGATCATCCCTAGATCACTAGATCCATTCTTATTTCACATCTGTGTCGTTTTCTTCTTTGGCTCTGCACTTTCGCATCATCATTGATTTTTCCATTAAAGCACCATCAGAGATGTTTGAGTTGCCTGTAACAATCTCGACATCTCCTGATGCTACAACGAAAGGGAAGAATCAAGTTGTGACAAAAATTCTAATCAGATAAATGATATGATTGAGCGTGTCTTCCTGGGTTTTACATTGTGAATCACCGCTCCATTCATTTCCTGCAAACTATCAACATACCTTTTGCTGCTTAAATCCTTCAACATCTTCATTTCACCTGCATTCTTGCTGATCACGTTCAATATAAAATATGTGCGGATATCAACGGATCGGCGATGAGATTTTGAATAGCCCAATGGGAAGTGGCTTGGGGGAAATACCCCTCAATGCTTCAGGTCTTTAGGTCGATTAAGAAGGCATCACCAATCTAGTGAAATTGGGGAATATTTGAGCAACTAATGCTTTAATCTTTCGAGTGGTCTGAAAGAGGAATCTGAGTTGCTCTGTTAGTTTGATCTGTTAATTGAGAAATATTCATCTACAGGATTGAAAGATCTCGAACGCCCCATGGATGCGGCTCTTCCTATGCTTATAGACCCCAGTAACCCTTCTTGCATCTTTGTTATCTTACAGACCCAAACATTCCATCAGAAAAAAGTTGATCCATGACAAACATAAGATTGCCTATGTTTCAAATTGCAGAGGTAGTTTGAGTTTTGTTCCTTGGATCTAAATCCACTATGGATAACCTAAATAAAGCAATGCAGATCAAAAATGGGGCGTGGCGCCAGGTTTGTAGGCATATTATGTCCAACATACATTTTTGTAATTGCCATTATATGCCTCACGTTTGATTTTATCATGATATTTAGATTTTAATTCCTGCATATTTCGCACACCTCATGTTTGTCATGATCAGTTCTATATTGAATTCAATCACGATGATTCATTCAAGAAATACGGTTTGATCATCCTCCTTATCTTGACGAGGTATTGTTGACTGTTATGTAACTTTAAGTCGGGCTTCCAAATGAAAGGGGATTGTAACACAGGTACTGGAGTACCAAGTTGTCGAAAACGAGATCACTGAGAGGCTAAAAGAATTTCTTTTTCCCACAGGAGTTGTTTGTCAAGCTGCGTGAGGATGGGAACCCACTGGGGAGATGCTGATATTGCTGTTATAAATTGAGTTGGGCCAAGTTAATGTAGGGTGATTGTCATATCAACTGTATGTCACCCTCTGCAAATTCTTTCCTAAAAACCAATCTGCAAAATCAATTTGTTATATCAGTCTGGAGTCTTTTCGCAAGAATCAAGCCACTAGTCAGGTTACTGCAAACAGGTGAGAGCCATTCATCCATTTTATTTTATTTTATTTTATTTTACTGTTTAAGGTTTATACATGGTGTGGTATGCTTCTGCGCATTGGTTGTCTATGTGAATGTTTACATTGATTGCTTTTTCCACCACCACCACCATCAGATTTGAACCCAGGAGCCTTAGATTTTATCCGTAATGAGTTTACGAGGAATGATACAACTACCTATAATTCAAGCAGAGAGCATTGTTTTTCTCAGAGATATGGGGTGGTCACCTTAACAAATGAGCAAGTTTTCTTTTTTCAGATGCAATATATTTCAGATTTTTCAAGGACATCAGGCCTGTGAGGACCCAGTCAAAGATGATTACCAGAGGTCCAACATATCTATTTAGTGTTAATCTAACCATATCAGGGTGTATAACCTCGTCATTAGGGGAGGCCATATTGATATGAAACATTCAATATGATGTTTTTTTCTTTTGTTCTATTTTATAATATGAATCATCCAAGGGGTCTGTTAGACTGGAATCCAAAGAAAGCAGCTTACTTTGAAAACCAGTGATATAGGACCCTATGACAACTTGCTAGAAAATAGGTATTTGTCATTCAAGAAAAATTTATCTGAACAAATCCTGCAAAATTTCTTCTGAGTGGAAAGCACCTTCAATGTCTTACATGTTGAAAACTACAGAAAATAGTATTGTATGTAAAGATTCTAAAGATAAAGAATGTCTTAGTATTGGTGAAATGAAACTGTATCCATTGGATTTAACAAGTATGGCCTTCCAAGGGCAGCTTTCTGTTCAGGATGAAAAAACTTAACTGGTCTTCGGCAGTGAACAAGTCAAACAACAATGTCGTTAGTCCAGTGAAAAATGGTGGTTTATAAATAATGTGCCTGGCTAGGCATAATGTAACGCTATTAGGTACATTCTGTGATTATTACGCCGATTGAAATTCATTTCTATTGCTTATCCAGCAACCCCTTTACATATGACCCACCCTGCACATAGGAGTACCTTCAGTTATGCATCTGTGTCCATGCCATAAATTATGCATCCGTTTCCATATCATAAATTATGCATCTTTTTTTATGCCACCAACTGTGCATATGTTACTATAGCTTCAGTCTAGATGTGTCATTTACCTACTTGACTTACATCATTTCCAAGCATGTGCCATGTTTCGTACATCCTGCAACACTGTCCAGCTGCCTATTACACCTACAGGGCATGCACTGTTTGTTGCATTTGACCTTTGCTATACCCATGTTACACTTGTATTAACATCTTCATCACATTCCTTTTTTTTCGGTTCTTTTCTTTCTTTTCTCACAGTGGCTCCTAAGGAATCACTGTGGCCTTTTCTTAGTTATGATATTTCATTCTTGAACTATCATAACTATCATTTTTTATTTTTATCATTCTTTTACAGTGGTTCACAGGGAACCACTGTAACCTTTTCTCTCTTTGTTATGATGGTTCATTCGTGAACTATCATCACCATCATCTTTTTATCATTCTTTTACAGTGGTTCACTGGGAACCACTGTAACTTCTTCTCTCTTTGTTTTGATAGTTCATTCTTGAACTATCATAACTATCATTTTTATTTTTATCATTCTTTTTTGCAGTGGTTCACAGGGAACCACTATAACCTTTTCTCTCTTTGTTATGATGGTTCATTCTTGAACTATCATAACCATCATCTTTTTTTCATTCTTTTACAGTGGTTCACAGGGAACCACTGTAATTTCTTCTCTCTTCGTTATGAGAGTTCATTCTTGAACTATCATAACTATCATTTTTTTTATTTTATCATTCTTTTACAGTGGTTCACAGGGAACCACTGTAACTTTTTCTCTCTTTGTTATGGTAGTTCATTCTTGAACTATCATAACTATCATTTTTACCATTCTTTTGCAGTGGTTCACAGGGAACCACTGTAACTTTCTCTCTCTTTGTTGTGATAGTCCCTTTTAAGAGCTATCATAACTACCATTCTTTGTCATTTTTTTACTATGAATCACAAGAAGTCACTATTCTCATAATAGTTCGTCACGAGCTGCTATGGCCATGTTATTACAGGATGATTCATTTTGGGTTATCCTGGCCCTTGCCTTCACTCATTGCATACAAATGTTCATTTAACTATGGCATCACCTATATGTATATATATATATATATATATATATATTCCCATATATATGTGCATTTCTAACAAATGCAGGGTAGGCCATATGCCTTTCTCATTCAAATATGAGTAAAGCGTCTTGTGTAAGATTTTGAATAGTTAGTTACACTCACATTTTAAATCGCCTTTTGTGCAAATTCTATCTTGCAGGAACATCAGAAAAGCTTGAAATTAGAAAATTTCGATGTATTCAATTCCAATATTGTAATAAGCTATATATTAATTAAAATTCTACATTTCCAGTCTTAGATTAGAATGGATGAGCATGTAAATAACATTTGTTTCATTATTTTCCTTTGTTTCTAAAAACTCACAAATGGGAACACGAATGGCACGTGTATCATTCCATAAGAGGTGATTAAATCCTAAATTGAGGATTTACATCAATGGCCATAGTCAAAATGTAGATAAAACTTAGGATTTTCATCTTTTATGCAATAACACTGGACCCACACTGAATCCTTGTCAAAAAATCATCATATTTTTAAATATTTTCTTCTTTTATCAGAGTTTAACTTAAAATTAACTCAAAATATATATCAATGGCCATAGTCAAGATATATTGAGAGTTAATTTCATTTTAAACTCTATAAAAGCACCAAAATATGTTTTATTCTTCACCTTAATTTAAATATAGATTATTATATAATGCATTCAATGACCATAGTCAGGAATGTATTATATCTTCAATCTTATTTTAATTCATTTAAAGAATGAAATATGCTTTTCAAATCCAATTTCAAATTCTTTAAATTCATTCATCATTTAAGATGGAACATCATCATACTTTCAAAATTCTTTTCCAAAATCCAAGTGATCTCAAATATCTTTCCTCAATCTCTATTTTAATTCATTCTTCTATCTTATTTCAAAGATTTAAATTTCGATTTCAAAGTCCAATTTGACTTTGAGATTTCAAATTCAATTTTATATTCAAAATTCCATTTTCAAATTCAATTTCAAAGTTCAATTTAACTTTGAAATCCCTAATTCATCTTCTGATTCACAATCAAGTTTATTTTCTTATCTTTAAAATTCAAAATCCAAGTTTTGAGATTGATTATGAATCTCAAAATTCGATTCTTTTCTAAAGTTTTAAATTCAATATGGGTTTTTAAAACCCAGATCCTTCTTCAAAAGTCCCATTTGGGCTTTCTAAATCCATTTTAGGATCCAGAATCCAACTCTATTTTGGATCTTAGACTTTAGATCCAAAATCCATTTTAGGATCTATAATCCAATTCCATCTTGGATCTCAGACTTCAGATCCAAAATCCATTTTAGGATCCGAAATCCAATTCCATCTTGGATCTCAGACTTCAGATCCAAATTCCATTTAGGAATCCAGATTTCAGAACTCAACTTCCTTTTGGATCTCAGACTTCAGATCCAGCTCCAGATTTTAAATCCAAATCCACTTTCAGATCCCAGATGATTTCTTAAATCTTTTTTTATTTTAACTTCCATTCGAATTTCTCAAGTCCAAATTTCATCCTGATATCAAACTTTAAATCTGAAATTCAATTCCATTTTCAAATCTCATCTCTTCTCCTAAATCCAGGTTCAAAGTCCATTGCTGACTTTGAAACTTTATCTCCTTTTATCTCAACTTCAAATCCTAATTTATTTTCCCAAAAACTCTGATTATTTCAAAGACTTAGAACTTTAAATGTCAAGTTCTAAATTAGAAACCATTTCTTCACTCTATTATCAGATTCATCTGAGAAAGGTTTGGAGATTTCCAAAATCATTTTTTTAAAAAGAGCATACATCCTTGCATTGCACAAGCATGATTCTTTGTGCATTTAGATTTAGGATAAATTCTTAAATAATACTTTAGCAAAGCAAAGAGGCATAGATTCGACCCTTGGCTCGATTACCCCTGGTAAAGGCGCTAGGAACGGTCGAACCTCGTATTGACGAGCGAGCCCCATATCCCAATTTTTCCCGCAATATTTCAAAACGGAGGCGAGTAATTTTCTAAATATTTTCAAATCAAGGTCAAGTGAGACCTTCACAGAAGATTTTCTCTCTCTTCTTTCTTTTCTTTTCTTTTCTTTTCTCTTCTCTCTTCTTTTCTGTCTTTTATTTTCTCCCTTCAAAAAGGAGGAAATAGGGATTAGAAAGGAAAAGAGAAGGAAGACAGAGAAATACCAAAAGAGGAAAAATTTTGCGATGATCACAGGTTTGGCAACCATGATGGACTCGTCTTCGTCCGATCGAATTTTTGCCTTTTTGCTTTGTTTTGATATTATCTAAGTCTTTATTCTAAGCAAATGTCAGCTTCATTTCCATGCAAACCTTAGGAGCCTAGACTCTGTCCTAAGCTGACATCATTACATATAGGATTTAAGTATGGTTTGGTAGGACCATATTGAGGAGATTATTCCATGTTCACATTAGACTTAGGTCTGAAATACAGCTCTCCTCAATTCTAGAGATTGAATATAAACAATGTATGCGAGTGTATGCTTCTCTTCATTTTAAATTTTATCTCTTTTAGGACTTGCATTAGAGCTTTCTGGTTTTATCTGCATGTTGAACATGTTTTCGAAAACATCCCTACCTATATTATCCTGGTCTTCACGTTGTTGGGCTGTCTCACTGAACCATAGTTCAGGAGAGAGCCTCACAACTGAGCCACTTATTTGGGTTCGCGCCCCCCTACCAAGTACCTAAGGGTCATAGTTCGAGGTATATCGGTAGGTGCTCAAGGATGTTGGGAAGCCATTACCTTAGAATCAGAGAGATATTTTTATGCCACGTACTTCAAGCTTCAGCTTAAGTATATTGGCATACCTTGATTGGAATCAGATGATCTAAATCTTAGAGTTAGGATTAAGGTCCTATCATCCATTTCAAATATTGCATATAGAGTCAGCCTCTAGAGAGTGCTGTTTGTGTATCCTTGTTTGTACATTTGTGATTGTGTGATATTTTATATTTCCCTTATATTTTCCAAAACCTTGGGTATATATTATTCAAAATTTTCTCTTTGTTTTTAAAACCCGGGTGTATTTTTCCTTTTCTTCTGATTTCTTCAAATTTTTCTGATTCTGCCTGCAAATTCTTCAAATTTTAAATCTTTACCATTTACTTTCAAATTTATTTTCCCTCCTATTTTTCCAATGTATATTCGGATTCTATTTTCTTAATTATCTTTTCATAAATAAAATCTCTTTCCGTTAAGAGATATCCTTTTTATAGCATTTTCCTTCATGTTTTAGTTGGTTACTCTCCCTCATGGAGTAACAACGCAATTGTCATAGATTCTGTGATGACTCGATCCCTGGTAATGGGATATCATTTTGTCGACCTAATTTTGTCAAAAATTTCTTTCAAAATTCTTTATTATAAATATCTCATTTTTAAAGTTCTCCTATTTTTCTCAAAATAACATTCTTTAAATATTATTCTTCCTTCCCAGTTATACTGGGGCATTTTTTTAATATATAGATAAATAAATTCATATTTCAAAAATCTGTTTGCAGGCAGGATCAGACAAACTCGTTTTTCTTAAATCTTATAAATTTTCAGTTGATCTTGTTATCTTTATTAGTTTATTCATTTTATTCATATTTTTTATCAAGTTTACATCAATTTTATCAATTTTTATCAAGTTTTAAAATTCTTTACCCTTTCAGGTTAAGGGATAAACCTGATGCCTCATTCCCATGAGGTATTCATTTTTCCTTCTTATTTACCCTTTCAGGTTAAGGGATAAACCTGAGTTTCCCACTCAGGTTAAGGGATAAACCTGAATTTCCCGCTCAGGTTAAGGGATAAACCTGAACCTCGTTCCACGAGATCCTTCTTCCTTCAGGATAAGGGATACTCCTGAAGTCTTTTCATCATCTTCCAAAGGATCCTTAATTTTTCCACCAAATTTTACCAATTTTTTCTTTGACAATTCTTTATTAATCCTTATTCTTTATCAATTTTATCAATTTTATTGATTCTTTATCATTTTGTTATCAATTCTTTTAAATTCTTTATCAACCTTTTATCAATTTTGTCAAATCTATTCTTTTTCCCTTTCAGGTTAAGGGGTAAACCTGAATCATCTTCCATAATTTCTTTAATTTTCATCAATTCTTAATTTTCTTTTATCTTTTCCTTTTAAAGATTTGGGTTCTGACTCTGGTCTTCCTTTTTATCTTTTCTTTTGAAGTTTCGAGTTCCGACTCGAGCTTCCCTTTGGTTCTAATGCTCGCATTGGACCAATCGTTTTCTTTTATCTTTTCCTTTTAAAGATTCAGGTTCCGACTCGGGTCTTCCTTTTATCTTTTCTTTTGAAGTTTCGAGTTCCGACTCGGGCTTCCCTTTGGTTCTAATTAGGACCAATCATTTTCTTTTATCTTTTTCGTTTAAAGATTCAGGTTCCGACTCGGGTCTTCCTTTTATCTTTTCTTTTGAAGTTTCGAGTTCCGACTCGGGCTTCCCTTGGGTTCTAATTGGACCAATCATTTTCTTTTATCTTTTCCTTTTAAAGATTCGGGTTCTGACTCGGATCTTCCTTTTATCTTTTCCTTTGAAGTTTCGAGTTCTGACTCGGGCTTCTCTTTGGTTCTAATGCTCGCATTGAACCAATCGTTTTCTTTTATCTTTTCCTTTTAAAGATTAGGGTTCCGACTCGGGTGTTCCTTTTATCTTTTCTTTTGAAGTTTCGAGTTCCGACTCGGGCTTCACTTTGGTTCTAATTAGGACCAATCATTTTCTTTTATCTTTTATCTTTTATCTTTTATCTTTTATCTTTTCCTTTTAAAGATTTGGGTTGCGACTCGGGTCTTCCTTTTATCTTTTCCTTTGAAGTTTTGAGTTCCAACTCGAGCTTCCCTTTGGTTCTAATGCTCGCATTAGACCAATTATTTTCTTTAAAAATCCGAGTTCCAAAAACCCGGGTTTTCTTTTACCTCTTTCTTTCAAGATTCGGGTTCCGACTCGGGTCTTCCCTTTTATCTTTCGTTTGAAGTTTCGAGTTCTGACTCAGACTTCCTTTTGGATCCAATGCTCGTGTTGAAACCAATCGTTGCTTCGAAAATTTGAGTGTTCAAAACTCGATTTTCTGTTTTATCTTTTATCTTTTATCTTGAAGATCCGGGTTCCGACTCGGGTTTTCCTCTTTATATATTCCATCTTCCTTTTTAAATACCCGACTTCTGACTCAGACTCTTCTCTTTTTTAAAAAACCCAACTCTCGGGTTGGTCCATCTTTCTTTTTAAATATCCGAGTTCCGACTCAGACTCCTCTTTTAAGCTTCAGGTTTATTCTCTTAAAAAAATTTCTTCATTCCCCTTCAGGTTAAGGGATAAACGTGAGTTTCCCGTTTAGGATAAGGGATAATCCTAAAACCATGCATAGAGGCAGCACAATCTTCTATAGTGGCCCCTCATCAAATCCAGTATAAACACTGGTCCTTCATCAAAATCCAATTCTCACATTGGTCCTTCCAAATCCAATTCTCAAATTGGTCCTTCAAAATTCCAGTTTTACACTGGTCCTTCAAAATTCCAATGTTTACATTGGTCCTTCAAAATTCCAGTTTTACACTGGTCCTTCAAAATTCCAATTTCATAAATTGGTCCTTCAAAATTCCAGTTTATACTGGTCCTTCAAAATTCCCATTTTCATAAATTGGTCCTTCAAAATTCCAGTTTTACATTGGTCCTTTAAAATTCCAATTTCATAAATTGGTCCTTCAAAATTCCAGTTTTACACTGGTCCTTCAAAATTCCAATGTTTACATTGGTCCTTCAAAATTCCAATTTCTCAAATTGATCCTTCAAATTTTCAGTTTTACACTGGTCCTTCAAAATTCCAATGTTTACATTGGTCCTTCAAAATTCCAATTTTCTCAAATTGGTCCTTCAAAATTTCAGTTTTACATTGGTCCTTCAAAATTCCAATATTTACATTGGTCCTTCCAAATTCCAATTTTTCAAATTGGTCCTTTGAAATTCCAGTTTATACTGGTCCTTCAAAATTTCAATGTTTACATTGGTCCTTCCAAATTCCAATTTTTCAAAATTGGTCCTTCAAAATTCCAGTTTTAACTGATCCTTCAAAATTCCAATGTTTACATTGGTCCTTCCAAATTCCAATTTTTCAAAATTGGTCCTTCAAAATTCCAGTTTTAACTGGTTTTTCAAAATTCCAATGTTTACATTGGTCCTTCCAAATTCCAATTTTCACAAATTGGTCCTTCAAAATTCCAGTTTCTACACTGGTCCTTCAAAATCCCAATATTTACATTGGTCCTTCAAAAATTCCAATTCTCTAAAAAATGGATCTTTCAAATTCCAGTTTAACACTGGTCCTTTACCAAACTCTTTTTCCAAGGACCTTACCAAAATTCTTTATTTTAACTCATTTTTTCTAAGTTGATCCTGTAAAGTCCAGTTTTATTGATCAAAATTGCCAAAATCAAAATTTTCAGCTCAAGGTCTTATGAAAATCTATATTGAGTGATTATTTCCCAAAGGATTCTCGAAAACTTTGCCAATCTGCTAAAAATATGCGTTGATTTCAATGTTTTATTGCACATAAGAATCACCTCAGATTACCTCTAGTATTCTTTTCAAAAGGGTGAAACTTTTTGCGAAAGAGAGTAAAATTCAAATCTTCTCTCTGTTGGTCAACCAAGAGGATGTAAGAAATATCCTCGGTATGATTAGCAAAAAAAATATTCAATGTTGTTGAAAAGCCAGAAGTGAATCGATATTGATCATAGCTATGGCGCATATTTAAAGTTGATTTTCTGGCAATTAGGCAGTGTAAATACCCTGAGCGATATCTCCTCATTCATTCATTTAAGCTTCAATCAAATATCCGCAAAGGGGATCTCTCAATTGTCGTCAAGATGAAGACGAATATGCGAGTTCGACCCCCGGGGCCAAAGAAGATTTGGATCATCTCCGAGAAGAAGGAGTTTGTGATGGATCTTTCCAGGGAATGTTCAGATCACCGTCAAGATGAAGGCGACTGTGTTGAGCCTCCCGACAAACCCTAAAAGATATTTGATTGCTGCTATCATTTTTAACCAATGAGCCGATATCACCAGTATAATTTCTAGGAAAAAGAAGGATTGGAGCATCTCCAAGATAAAGGAGTTTGTGACGTACCCTTCCCCGAAAAAGAAAGAAAAGCCAGGACATCTCCAAAATGAAGGATGATGTAATGAACTTCCCCCGAAAAACCCAAGAAAGCTTAATGTCTCAAAAGAGTACCAGAAAAATCATTATGGAAAAAGCCTCAGGATATCAAACTGCCAAAATTGCCAGAAATCATCTTTCTTATGCGAAATCCTTTCATCAATATCTTTTCACTGCTTGCTTTTATGAAATTAAGAGTATTTCTTCTCTATTCATATAAAGGAAATAGATAACTTTCTTGAAGAAACTCAACAGCTGTAAGATTTGGATCTGACTCCGAAATCCGGGAAGTTAACTTCATTTTGGAGAAAATACTCTAGGTAAAAAAAGAAAATATCTTTCACACATACGTGCACATTTTCAAACATTTGAATCAATTAAAATTTCATCTTATTGGCAAAAATTTTTGGTTATCCAAAAATGAAATAAATGCTCAATATCTATTTTGATACAACTTAGCGTTTATATTTTTCAGAGAGAAATTGCCTCATTTTGATGAGGTATTTCTCCCAATCTCATCATGGTTTTCCCCATCAAGGAATCCATGCTTTATATATCCATTCAAATAAGGATTACACCTGAACCTCGTCTCACGAGGTATTTTTCAAAAATGTCCCATCGTGGTTTTTCAAAATATCTTTGTCCCATCCAGGTTAAGGGCTAAACCTGTGTCTTTTCAAAATTTCTTATTTTTGTCTCGGCCATGAGACTTCTTCAAAACCTCTCCTTTTACCATTTCAGGATATTCATCCCAAAGTCCTATCACGATTTCCTCTTTTTTCTTTTGTCCAAATTACTTTCTTCTCAAGGATTTCGTTTCTTCCCAAAAACCTTTCAGGGTAAGGTATCAAATATGAAAATAATGTTTTACAAAAATAATTCATCCACACCCAGTTCAGACCCTCTGATTGGAACATTTTAAAGAAAATTTGGTGTGTCTTCTTTGCCGCTAAGCTCGGCTTACAAACGGCTTAGCAGCAAAGAGGGGCATCTGTGAACACCCCAAATTTTCCAAAAATCCAAAAATTCTTTTTTTGCCTCTAACTCACATTCTCTGAATAATCGGGTCAACTTTTAACCAAAATTTCATTCATTCCTCGGATTTGCTAAAATCCATACTCAATTTTCATTTCTGACCCAGTTTTTTATCCGAATCAGATCCAAATCCGTTTTCAAAGAAATTTTCAAAATTCGAAGCCAGAATTCTCAAAAAACCCCTCTTTTGTAAATATTTCTAAAAAAAAATACAAAAAAATAATAAAATCTCTTATTTTCCCATAGTTTCAGGGTTTTTGTTTAAAAAAAAAAAAAACAAACAAAAAATACAGAAAATATAAAGAAAAGAACAAAAAAAAATCAAAATAGAAAAGAAGAATGCAAAAAAAATCAGGTTTAGAGACCCCTTTTTAGGTTGTAAAAACCATTTTTTAGAAAAAAAATTCTTTTAAAAGAGCCCTATTTTTGGAAAAATCAGAAAATGGCAACGACTTTCGTCTGCCTGCTGCACAAAAATGAACTGGTTTCTCCACGCCACCTTCTTCCTCGCCTCATCTCATCTCCAACGGTCGGTTCTTCCTCGAGCCATCTGATCGTCTGCCTTCCTCCCTCAACCATCGATGTCTAACCATCGACTCCTTCTCGATGCTTCCTCCATCCCTTATTTAACAAAACCGCAGGGAGCCCTCAAATCATCCGTCTTCACCTATCCTTTTCACGCTTCTTCTTCTTCTTTCTCTTTTCCCCTTTATTTTCTCCTTTTTCTAGTTTTCTAGTGAAGAAATCTCATCTCATACGCAGCATTCCAAAGGAAGCGCCTCTTCTTCCTTCTCTCATTTGCCCTCTCTCCTTCTGCTTCCTCTCCATTATTTACTTGAGTTTCTTCTATCTGATGGAAGGAAACCAACCATTCTGAGGCATCTGCAATTACAGGTAAGTAACTCTTTCCTCTTTGTTTTTTTTTTAGAAATTCCCATTTCCCTTTATAGCATCGCCTTTCACCCCTCCACAACTTCTTCTTCTCAATTTCTTTTCTCCTCTTCCCATACGTATCCCCTTCTTATTCTTCTTTTTATTTCTCTATTCCTTTCCCCAAGCGACTGAAGACCCGTCTTCCCCCCCTTTTTCCCCTTCTCGATTTTCCCCCTGTTCTCTCTGCTGAGCTATTAAAGAAGGCTCTCCGCCTTCCTTAGAGTTCCTGCAAAAACCAAGGTAAGTATTCTCCTTCTTCCATCCTTTACTTTGATTTCCTGTTTTTTTTTCTTCTCTCTGCTTTTATTCTATTAAAGCATACACGGTAATGTCGGATTGCCCATAGCAATACCGATTTACCTCCATGCAATATCAACGGAATCTTCGTATTCCTACATTTTTTTTATATATTTCTGAAATTTTTCTCGATCCTCATATACTGTGTATATTTAATTCGATGTCGTTTTATAATGCTTTATCGCATATGCCCATTTTCGTTTTCTGTTTTAGCTTCATTACCATTCACTTCTTCATTTCATCTTGATTTTGGTTGTATTGCCGTTTGATTCCTTCTTCTTCCCCTTTTGTTTTTCTTTCTTTCTTTTCTCCCTTTATTATTATTTATTATTTATTTTACTTTTGTTTGATTTCTTTCGTATCATATATTGGTTTTTGTTCTTTTGCAGATCATCCCTAGATCACTAGATCCATTCTTATTTCACATCTGTGTCGTTTTCTTCTTTGGCTCTGCACTTTCGCATCGTCATTGATTTTTCCATTAACGCACCATCGGAGATGTTTGAGTTGCCTGTAACAATCTCGACATCTCCTGATGCTACAACGGAAGGGAAGAACCAAGTTGTGACAAAAATTCTAATCAGATAAATATTGTGAATCACCGATCCATTCATTTCCCGCAAACTATCAACGTACCTTTTGTTACTTAAATCCTTCAACGTCTTCATTTCACCTACATTCTTGCTGATCACGTTCAATATAAAATCTGTGCGGATGTCAGCGGATCGGCGATGAGATTTTGAATAGCCCCATAGGAAGTGGCTTGGGGGAAATACCCCTCGATGCTTCAGGTCTTTAGGTCGATTAAGAAAGCATCACCAATCCAGTGAAATTGGGGAATATTTGAGCAACTAATGCTTTAATCTTTCAAGTGGTCTGAAAGATGAATCTGAGTTGCTTTGTTAGTTTGATATGTTAATTGAAAAATATTCATCTACAGGATTGAAAGATCTCCAACGCCTCATGGATGCGGCTCTTCCTATGCTTATAGACGCCAATAACCCTTCTCGCGTCTTTGTTATCTTACAGACCCAAACATTCCATCAGAAATATGTTGATCCATGACAAACATAAGATTGTCTATGTTTCAAATTGCAGGGGTAGTTTGAGTTTTGTTCCTTGGATCTAAATCCACTCTGGATAACCTAAATAAAGCAATGCAGATCAAAAATGGGGTGTGGCGCCAGGTTTGTAGGCATATTATGTCCAACATACATTTTTGTAATTGCCATTATATGCCTCACGTTTGATTTTATCATGATATTTAGATTTTAATTCCTGCATATTTCGCACACCTCGTGTTTGTCATGATCAGTTCTTTATTGAATTCAGTCACAATGATTCATTCAAGAAATACGGTTTGATCATCCTCCTTATCTTGACGAGGTATCGTTGACTTTATGTAACTTTAAGTCGGGCTTCCAAATGAAAGGGGATTGTAACACAGGCACTGGAGTACCAAGTTGTCGAAAACGAGATCACTGAGAGGCTAAAAGAATTTCTTTTTCGCATAGGATTTGTTTGTCAAGCTGCATGAGGATGGGAACCCACTGGGGAGATGCTGATATTGCTGTTATAAATTGAGCTGGGCCAAGTTAATGTTGGGTGATTGTCATATAAACTGTATGTCACCCTCTGCAAATTTTTTCCTAAAAACCAATCTGCAGAATCAATTTGTTATATCAGTCTGGAGTCTTTTCGCAAGAATCAAGCCGCTAGTCAGATTACTGCAAACAAGTGAGAGCCATTCATCCATTTTATTTTATTTTACTGTTTAAGGTTTATACATGGTGTGGTATGCTTATGCGCATTGGTTGTCTATGTGAATGTTTACATTGATTGCTTTCGCCACCACAACCATCATCAGATTTGAACCCAAGAGCCTTAGATTTTATCTGTAATGAGTTTACGAGGAATGATACAACTACCAATAATTCAAGCAGGGAGCATTGTTTTTCTCAGAGAAATAGGGTGGTCACCTTAACAAATGAGCAAGTTTTTTTTTTTCAGATGCAATATATTTCAGATTTTTCAAGGACATCAGGCCTGTGAGGACCCAGTCAAAGATGATTACCAGAGGTCCAACAGATCTATTTAGTGTTAATCTAACCATATCAGGGTGTATAACCTCGTCATTAGGGGAGGCCATATTGCAATCAAACATTCAATATGATTTTTTTTCTTGTGTTCTATTTGATAATATGAATCATCCAAGGGGTCTGTTAGATTGGAATCCAAAGAAAGCAACTTACTTAGAAAACCAGTGATATAGGACCCTATGACAACTTGCTAGGAAATAGGTAATTGTCATTCAAGAAAAATTTACATGGGCAGATCCTGCAAAATTTCTTCTGAGTGGAAAGCACCTTCAATGTCTTGCACGTTGAAAACTACAGAAAATGGTACTGTTTGTAAAGATTCTAAAGATAAAGAATGTCTTAGTATTGGTGAAATGAAACTGTATCCATTGGATTTAACAAGTATGGCCTTCCAAGGGCAGCTTTCTGTTCAGGATGAAAAAACTTAACTGGTCTTCGGCAGTGAACAAGTCAAACAACAATGTCGTTAGTCCAGTGAAAAATGGTGGTTTATAAATAATGTGCCTGGCTAGGCATAATGTAACGCTATCAGGTACATTCTGTGATTATTACGCCGATTTAAATTCATTTCTATTGCTTATCCAGCAACCCCTTTACATATGACCCCCCCTGCACATAGGAGTACCTTGAGTTATGCATCTGTGTCCATGCCATAAATTATGCATCTGTTTCCATATCATAAATTATGCATCTGTTTTTATGCCACCAATTGTGCATATATTACTATAGCTTCAGTCTAAATGTGTCATTTACCTACTTGACTTACATCATTTCCAAGCATATGCCATGTTTCGTACATCCTGCAACACTGTCCAGCTGCCTATTACACCTACAAGGCATGCACTGTTTGTTGCATTTCACCTTTGCTATACCCATGTTACACCTGTAATAACATCTTTATCACATTCCTTTTTTTCAGTTCTTTTCTTTCTTTTCTCACTGTGGCTCCTAAGGAATCACTGTGGCCTTTTCTTAGTTATGATATTTCATTCTTGAACTATCATAACTATCATTTTTTATTTTTATCATTCTTTTACAATGGTTCACAGGGAACTACTGTAACCTTTTCTCTCTTTGTTATGATGGTTCATTCTTGAACTATCATAACCATCATCTTTTTATCATTCTTTTACAGTGGTTCACAGAGAACCACTGTAACTTCTTCTCTCTTTGTTATGATAGTTCTTTCTTGAACTATCATAACTATCATTTTTATTTTTATCATTCTTTTACAGTGGTTCACAGGGAACCACTGTAACATTTTCTCTCTTTGTTATGATGGTTCATTCTTGAACTTTCATAACCATCATCTTTTTTTCATTCTTTTACAGTGGTTCACAGGGAACCACTGTAATTTCTTCTCTTTTTGTTATGAGAGTTCATTCTTGAACTATCATAACTATCATTTTTTTTATTTTATCATTCTTTTACAATGGTTTATAGGGAACCATTGTAACTTTTTCTCTCTTTGTTATGGTAGTTCATTCTTGAACTATCATAACTATCATTTTTACCATTCTTTTGCAGTGGTTCACTGGGAACCGTTGTAACTTTCTCTCTCTTTGTTGTGATAGTCCCTTTTAAGAGCTATCATAACTACCATTCTTTGTCATTCTTTTACTGTGAATCACAAGAAGTCACTATTCCCATAATAGTTCGTCACGAGCTGCTATGGCCATGTTATTACATGATGATTCATTTCGGGTTATCCTGGCCCTTACCTTCACTCATTGCATATAGATGTTCATTTAACTATGGTATCACCTATATATATATATATATATATATATATATATATATATATATATATATATATATATATATATATATATATATACATATTCCCATATATATGTGCATTTCTAACAAATGCAGGGTAGGCCATATGCCTTTCTCATTCAAATATGAGTAAAGCGTCTTGTGTAAGATTTTGAATAGTTAGTTACACTCACATTTTAAATCTCCTTTTGTGCAAATTCTATCTTGCAGGAACATGAGAAAAGCTTGAAATTAGAAATTTTCGATGTTTTCAATTCCAATATTGTAATAAGCTAAATATTAATGAAAATTCTACATTTTGAGTCTTAGATTAGAATGGATGAGCATGTAAATAACATTTGTTTCATTATTTTCCTTTGTTTCTAAAAACTCACAAATGGGAACACGAATGACACGTGCATCGTTCCATAAGAGGTGATTAAATCCTAAATTGATGATTTACATCAATGTCCATAGTCAGGATGTAGATAAAACTTAGGATTTTCATCTTTTATGGAATAACACTGGACCCACACTGGATCCTTTTCAAAAAATCTTCATATTTTTAAATATTTTCTTCTTTTATCAGAGTTTAACTTAAAATTAATTTAAAATATATATCAATGGCCATAGTCAGGATATATTGAGAGTTAATTTCATTTTAAACTTTATAAAAGCACCAAAATATGTTTTATTCTTCACCTGAATTTAAATATAGATTATTATATAATGCATTCAATGACCATAGTCAGGAATGTATTATATCTTCTATCTTATTTTAATTTATTTAAAGAATGAAATATGCTTTTCAAATCCAATTTCAAATTCTTTAAATTCATTCATCATTTAAGATAGAACAACATCATACTTTCAAAATTCTTTTCCAAAATCCAAGTGATCTCAAATATCTTTTCTCAATCTCTATTTTACTTCATTCTTCTATCTTATTTCAAGGATTTAAATTTTGATTTCAAAGTCCAATTTGACTTTGAGATTTCAAATTCATTTTTATATTCAAAATTCCATTTCCAAATTCAATTTCAAAGTTCAATTTAACTTTGAAATCCCTAATTCATCTTCTGATTCACAATCAAGTTTATTTTCTTATCTTCAAAATTCAAAATCCAAGTTTTGAGATTGATTCTGAATCTCAAAATTTGATTCTTTTCTAAAGTTTTAAATTCAATCTCGGTTTTCAAAACCCATATCCATCTTCAAAAGTCCCATTTGGTCTTTCTAAATCCATTTTAGGATCCAGAATCCAACTCCATCTTGGATCTCAGACTTTAGATCCAAAATCCATTTTAGGATCCAGAATCCAATTCCATCTTGGATCTCAGACTTCAAATCCAAAATCCATTTTAGGATCCAGAATCCAATTCCATCTTGGATCTCATACTTCAGATCCAAATTTCATTTAGGAATCCAGATTTCAGAACTCAACTTCCTTTTGGATCTCAAACTTCAGATCCAACTCCAGATTTCAAATCCAAGTCCACTTTCAGATCTCAGATGATTTCTTAAATCTATTTTTATTTTAACTTCCATTCGGATTTCTCAAGTCCAAATTCCATCCTGATATCAAACTTTAAATCTGAAATTCAATTCCATTTTCAAATCTCATCTCTTCTCCTAAATCCAGGTTCAAAGTCCATTTCTGACTTTGAAACTTTATCACCTTTTATCTCAACTTCAAATCCCAATTTATTTTCCCAAAAACTCTGATTATTTCAAAGACTTAGAACTTTAAATCTCAAGTTCTAAATTAGAAACCATTTCTTCACTCTATTATCAGATTCATCTGAGAAACGCTTGAAGATTTCCAAAATCATTTTTTTAAAAAGAACATATATCCTTGCATTGCACAAGCATGATTCTTTGTGCATTTAGATTTAGGATAAATTCTTAGATAATACTTTAGCAAAGAAAAGAGGCATAGATTCGACCCTTGGCTCAATTACCTCTGGTAAAAGTGCCAGGAACGGTCGAACCTTGTACCGACGAGCGAACCCCGTCTTCCAATTTTTCCCGCAATATTTCAAAATGGAGGTGAGTAATTTTATAAATATTTTCAAATCAAGGTCAAGTGAGACCTTCGCTGAAGATTTCCTCTCTCTTCTTTCTTTTCTTTTCTGTCTTTTATTTTCTCCCTTAAAAAAGGAGGAAATAGGGATTAGAAAGGAAGAGAGAGAAACACCAAAAGAGGAAAATTTTTGTGATGATCACAATCCCTTGACCTGTTGGGGCTGAAAAGAACGAAATCTTCAATAACAAAGCGTCGATAAAAAAGGGGATGAGAAAACCGTGATGTAACTTCTGAATTTTGCACTAAATCCGAAAGGGTTGCAAAAGGTGAGAAAATAAGGTCTCTAAAAGCTTTGAAAAGAAAAGTTTAAAAAGGGGGTCTTATGACTGAGACATAGAAGAAGCTTTTAAAAGATAAAAGACCTTTTGCGAAGATTTTTGGTTCAACCTTGAACTTGAGCAAGAACCATCTATGGCAGGACAATGAGAAAAAATAGAAAATGTGCAAAAGATTTGAGAGGCGGAGCACTGAAACCAAAAAGAAGGGTAGAACTTTGAAAACTCAGGTTTTTGAATCCTAAAGAGGGATAATAAAAAGGCGCAAGGATTCATCAAAAAGAAGTCAAGCTCTCGCTTTATGTCAGGATAGCTAGGAAAAGTTGCCAATAGCACATAAATTATAGTTGATCAAAATGTTTGAAAATGCGCATATGTGTGCAAAAGATGTTCCCTCTTCTACCTGGAGTATTACCTCCAATTGGGCGAACCTCATAAAATCAAGAATGAGATTCAAATTGTTATCAGATTTCTTCAGGGAATCTATTCATTTCCTTGATATGAAAAGAGAGGAATTGTTCTCAATTTCATAAAAGCGAGTGAATGAAAAGGTATTGACAAAGAATTTCATATAAGTAAAGATGATTCTTGGCAATTTGGCAGTTTGATATCCGGGGTTTACCCATCATATCTCTTTGTATTCTTTGACACATAACTCGAGATTTTATCCCTTTTGGGGTTTGGCAGGAAGTTCGGCTTATCAGCCTTCAACTTGGAGATATTTCAAATCTTCCCTAAAAGAGCACGTCACATCCTTCTTCAACTCAGAGATGATCAAAACCTTCCTTGTCCATGGGGATTGGACTCTCATGTCATCCTTCAACTTGGTGACAATTGAGAATTTCCCTCTTACAAACATGTGTCTTTCTTGGTTAAAAATTTGTTCCTTATAGCATAAAGCAAGCACTTTGTAGCGGAAGTTCATCACATCAGCCTTTAACTTGGTGATGATTCGAGTCCTCTTTGTCTTTTAGAGATCTAAACTCTCATATCATCCTTCAACTCGGTGATACTTGAGAGATCACTTTTGCAGGTAATTCACTATGCATGAATGTTTGGAGAAATGGAGTGAGTTCTATACCACATAGTATATTTTCATTGCCTTATTACCAGAAGAACTACCTTTAAAAATGTCTCATTGCTATAATCAAATCATTTTTGGCTTCTCAATATCATTGAAGTTTTCTTCTGCCGGCCATACCGAGGTTTTTTCCTTCATCCCTTATAGTTGACCAACAGAAAAAGCTTGAATTTTTCTTCTTATCTCATAGAAGTTTCACCCTTTTAAAAGAACACAAGAGGTAGTTTGAGGTGAAGCTTTGTGTAATGAATAACTTTTTTTAAAATCAGCAAATATTCCTGATAACGTATTGGCAACAAATCCGGTGATCCTTTATAAAAGAATTGCTTGACATCAAATTGATGAAATCTTTGATGAAGATTGGACCTCTCTTTCCCCAAAGAGAGGCTCAGGTTTGACTCTTATCTGAACGGGTGATAAAAAGATCAACCTGAAGGTTGCATTTTGAAAACTAGCTGGATAAAAAGCTCAACCTGAAGGTTGAATGAATTTGATAAAAAATTAGCCTAAAAATTGAATTATAAAAGACCAACACAAAAGCTGGATTTGATGAAAGGACCAACACAAAAGCTGGATTTAAAGGACCAGTACAAAAGCTGGATTTGAAGGACCAACACAAAAGCTGGATTTGAAAGACCAACACAAAATCTGGATTTGAAGGACCAACACAAAAGTTGGATTTGATGAAAGGACCGGTGGGAAAACTAGTTTTGATAAAAAGACTCAAACCGTGGATTGATTTTGAAAAGAACCAGTTTTGATAAAAAGAGAATCAACCTGAGGGTTGAATTTGAAAAGAAACCATTTTTTTTATAAAAGAGGATCAACCCAAGGTTTGAATTTGAAAAAAAAGGACCGGTTATGATAAAAGAGGAATCAACCCGAGGGTTGAATTTGAAAAGGACCAGTGACAAATAGTTTTTGAAAAGAAGGTCAACCTGAGGGTTGATTTTAAAAAGGGCTGGTGAAAACTAGTTTTTAAAAAAGGTCAACCCGAGGGTTGATTTAAAAATGACCAGTAAAAACTAGTTTTTGAAAAAGAAGGTCAACCCGAGGGTTGATTCAAAAAGGACCAGTGAAAACTAGCTTTTGAAAAAGAAGGTCAACCCGAGGGTTGATTTAAAAAAGGACCGGTAAAAACTAGTTTTCGAAAAAGAGGGTCAACCCGTAGGTTGATTTTGAAAAAGACCAGTTTTGATAAAAAAGAGAATTAACCCGATGGTTGAATTTGAAAAAAGAATGGTGAAAACCAATTTTGATAAAAGAATGCTCAACTTGAGGGTTGATTTTAAAAAGATCGGTATTTTGAAAGCTCTCAGTGATCATAATGGGGATTTTGCAAAATTTTTTAAAAAGGTTCACGATTTTGGACAAACCCCTATAGGTAGTCCTATCGTTCCTATGGATAATCTCAGGATTGTCCCTTATCCTGAATGGGCAAGAAAGGAAGTTGATGATGTCTCAAAAATTGATGATGGAAGAATCTCTCGATCCTGCCATGTACATAAGATGTTTGGGGCGAAAACAAGATTTCATAATAAAAGATGCCCCAGTGTGTCACAAAGGAAAGGGATGTTGGACACCATAAACATGAAGAAAATTGATACTTTATTAATGAAATGTTAACAAATGGCTAAAGACTGAAGTGGTAAACTAAGGAGAACATAAAAAGGAACTGGGACTACATTGTCCCTACAAAACGACAAAAGAAGAAGAATAGAACAAAAAAAACATTGGCATTGCAGCTTTTAATTCATCCCCTTGACAAAAACAGTTCCTTTGTGCTGGTCTTTCCAAATCAGAAGACACCTGGCTGACTCTTCTCCTCGTCTTTTACAAGAAGATTTTTATTGATGCAAAGCAATTCTCAGTATCATGCCCCATTGCCTAGTGGAATTTATAAAATCAATCATTCCATTTCCTCAAGGTGATAGGAGGATCGACAATCTTTAGAAGTTTAATCATTTCTTTAGTCAACATATATTCAAGAACTTTTTTAAGCGACTGATCTAAAGGAGTAAATTTGTGATCATAACCCCAACTGTCACGCTTTGGCTTTTCTAGAGTGTTTGTTTTCTAGCTGGGAGTTGTATTGGGAAGGCTTATCACTCTGCTTGAAGGTGTTGCCCATTTTGCCTTCATTGTTGTTTTTATCAGGCTTAGAACCTCCTGCGCTGCTGCCGTTATAATTCTTACCACCCTTATTGTGATTGCCATTGTTGTTTTCGATGATTTTCATTGAGAAGGTGATGTGTGCCTTCTTCTTGATGTCTTGACTGAACTTCGAGAGTGTGATGCCCTCGTACACACCGTTTTCCATCCCCATTTTGAATCACTCTGCTCGTTCTGTCAATTTAATGAAGGATCATGGTAGAGAAGTAGAGATAAGACTTCTTAGAAGTTGCGAGAAATTATTCAGAATGATGGATAGTGCATGTTCCTCTGAAATTGGACTCCTCATTTTATTGCACATGGATCTCCACCTGTGAATAAAGTCCCCTGCTTTTTCGTTCTCTTTCTGCCTGAGGTTGCAGAGATGGTTCAGTGGCGGTAAAGTCTCAGTGTTAAAGAGAAAGCGCTCAATGAATAGGTTAACTACTTTGTCAAACTCTCGCAGCTTGATTGAGTTGATATGTTTCGTATACCATTTTGCTGTTGTACCTTCCAGGCTGCGAGGAAAACATTTGAATAAGGCCCTGTTGTCTTTTCTGAAACTGTTACATTCTATGAAGAACATAGCAAGGTGGTCCTTGGGATCGCTAGTCCAGTCAAACTTTATGAATTTATAGGTAAGATCTTCCAGGCTATCATCCCCTTCAAGCCCATCATAAAAATCTTCACTGGTATATACTTTTTTACCCTTGTCTCTGGCCTCAAGGTCCTTGCTATATGTGCCATTTCTTTGAGCTGAAGCTGAATCGGGTCTTCAGCTGGAGCTTGAGTCTTTGGCTGACTCACTGCTTTCGGTTCCTCAATATGAATATATCTTTTAGACTGATATAAAGGGTTCTTGAAAAATGAGGGCTACTCTTTGTTGTAACCTTCCTCTGCTGACTCTTCTTCTTCTGAATCACTATCCTGCTGAATGTGCTTTTTGGCGATCTTGATGTACTTCTTCAGAGGGTTGCCCTTGGTTTTCTTCTTAGATGAGGTCTTCCTTGGACCTGCTGCGGCTGGCTCTAACAAAAGTTTTGTCATCATCTTCTAAAATATGAGATACATAGTGGGATCAATATCATCACCGCCCTTCTGGCCCTGCCCCTTGGAAGATGAACTTGGGCAATTTTCTTGCTCCATATGTCTGCTGCTTTTTAACAGACTGGTGCTTTTTCCAGACCTTGTCTCAACCATATGACAATGCCAAAGTTTCTGCTCTGCGGTTTAAAAAGGGATAGTTAGACAAAGATGGGAGTTTTGAAGAATTTTTGCAGGAATGACAATGAATAAGAGTTTGGACAAGGCTCACATAAACAAAGTAGAGGGACAAACAACAAGAATCAGGTTGACAATTAAAAGGATGTCCCATTACCGGGGACTGGGTCGTTACAAAAATTGTAATAATTGTGTTGTTATTCCTTGACAGGAAATGAGCAACTAAGGGATGCCTTGTTACCTAAGCAAGGTCGTCAACTATGAAGTGAAGATGCCATACAAATAGAATCGAGACATTACATGGAAAAACAATTGATAGTAATCATGCTGACAATTAAGAAAGATTGTTTCATTAACAGGAACTGGGTCGTCACTGAAATTGTGATAATTGCGTTGTTATTCCGTGAGAGGTGATAAACAACTAATAATGCCTTGTTACCTAGGCGAGATCATCAACCATGATGGAAATGCCAATTTGAAAAGGAATGTCTTTCGACAAAAGATCCATATGAGAAAATAAGAGAGCTTCATTGAATGATTCAGAAGTAATATCATGGACAAAGAGAAGGCGGGTGGACAATTTTCCACCACTCTAGATAATCAGAAGACACATTGGGTCCAAGAAAGATAGAAAAAAGTGACAAAAGGGCTCAATTTATTGAAGATGAAATGTGGTAGAATCGAGATCTGATTGAAGAATTGAGATCCAAGATAAAAAGGAGAGAAAAGACACATGCCTGGGTTTTTTAAAATAAAGAGAGAATTTAGAAGACACCCAGGGTTTTGAAAAAAATTATTCCAAAATGTAAAAGATGTGGAAAACAGTTGATAAAGACCTTGAAATCAAATTCAAAATCACAATAAAGTTGCACAAATAAGGATGCACATACAACACTCCCTAAAAGCTGACTCTAACATGCATTGCTGAAAAAGGCTGGTAGGACACTACCCTAACTCTAGGGTTCCAAATCATCTGTATCCAATCACGCTATGCCTATATACTTGAGTCAAGGCTCAATGTATGTGGCATAAAAATATCTATAAGGGTTCTTAAGGGTATGGCACTTCAATCTCCTTGAGCATCTGTCGATATACCTTGGACTATGGCTTATGGTACTAACAAGGGGGTTATTAGCCCAGATAAGTGATCCAGTTGTGGGGCTTAGTCCAGAACTATGATTCAGAAATAAAGCCCAACAACGTGATGATCAAGACACAATAGGTAGAGGTATTTTATAAGAATGATTCAATCATGTGCAAATCAGAGGGCTCTAATGCATTTTGACCTAAGAAAGAGCTTTAAATAATAAAAGAGCATACACTTGCATACAGGGTTTGCATTCAAGAATAGATTGAGGAGGGTTGTATTTGACCTAGGTCTAAGTGAACATGAATAGACCTCCTCAATCAGTCCTACCAAACCACACCTAAGCCTACATGCACCAATGTCAGCTAGGTTAGATTCTAGGCTCCTAAGTTCATAAATAAAGGCTAACATTGTAGAACAATAACTGAGACATTTAAACAAGACCATGCATAAGTTCAATCATTTTGAAGACAGGTCCCTTCTCGGTCGCCAAACTTGTTATTATGAAAAATTTTACTTTTGTAAGTCAACTGACCTTTTAAAAAAGTTTTTACAAAACTTGCCTCCGTTTTGAAAAATATGAGAAAAGTTGAGAGAAAGGACCCACATGTCAGTACGAGATTCAACCGTTCCTAGCGCCTTAACCAGGGGTAATAGAACAAAGGATTGAACAATATGCCTTATTTTATTCAAATGCCTAAAAAATTATTCTAGATTCTAGAATGTAGAAAGAATCAAGCACACGTGACATGATTTTGAAGATAAGTTTATTAAAAACATGATGCATGTGTGGAATTGTTGAAAAATACTTTTTTAAAGAAATATTTTGAAAATGAATCAAATAATGGGGTGTGTGGCCTTGTGATGTCATGCATGATGCAACCTAAGTCTAAATGATGCAAGGATGCAATTCCCTTTTGAAAGATTTGAGGAAAACCATTGATAAATCTCCTTTGTTTTTCTAAAACTCCTTTGATAAAAAGGGGGTTTTTGTGCCTTATAGAATTAAGATGAAATAAATTTGCCACATATTTATGATTATGGCCATAAATATGTTTTAAATATACTTTATTTAATTTCTAAGAGGAATGTTTTGGAAAATATTTTGAAAGCATATAATGATTTTGAAAATAACCTAAGTGTTTAGGCTTTTGTAACTTGAAAGAGATTAATAAAACTTGAATTTCATTCGTATTTTGACTATGTCCACAAATACGAATTCTACTAAGTTTATTAATTTTTTAAAAGAAGGTGCATGTGTCATTCAGGTTTCACCATTGTAGAATTTGAAAAGTACATATGCATGACAAACCATAGCAATTAATAATAGAAAAATAAACTATATGCTTATGCAATCCTAAGCTATGCAAAAAAGTAAATTTCTACTATTTTTGGTATTTGATTATAATTTACATTGACAAATTGAATAATAAAATAAAAAAAGAAAAGAGAAAAATGCAAACTTGAACTTTCGTGCAAAATCAGTAAACATGTTGGTAGAAATATGTAGGCTTTTCAGGATTTATCCAATAATATCTAGAAATTGAGGGATATTTATCCGTAATAAGCCTTTTCCATGCATTCACAAAATAAAATCTTTAAATAAACTAAATGAAAATGTATGATTTAATAAAATCTAAACTGATTATAAAATTAGAAATTTGGCAAAAAGACTAAAGTACCCCTGAAGATTAATATTTATTGCCAAAAACAGTATTTAAAATTAGAATTTTAGAAAATGATTTTGAAATATGCCTAATCCAAAAACAAACGAATTCAAATCGATGCCAAATCGAGTGGAGAGTACCCTGACATGATCAAGAAAATAATCAGATTTTAAAAACATAAAACTATTTATGAAAATGATAAAATAAATAAAAAAAGATCGAACATGCCCATATTTCTGTAGAACAGGGCTCTACAGGAAACCGATTCTTAGAAAATAGCAAAATAAAATATCAAATAGCCTCTAAAAATTCTAAAAATTAATATGTACCCTATTAGAAACCCTAAAGATAGCATGCAATCGAAAAATAAATTTAATAAATATGCTAAAAATATATATTAAATTAAAAAGTAGAAACATGTTGCATAACAGGCTATTATGTACCTGTCACATTTTTAGGCTAAAATAAAATAGCAAACAGAAATAAAAATTCATGAATTTTTTCAGACATAAACTAGACATGACAATAAAGACAATCCTTTTTATGGATCATCAAAATCATCTCTTGTTAAAGATATATGACTCCAACAAGATGCTCCTGATTCTGGACAACACCTGACAATACAAGAAAAGCAGGTTCTGGTTTCAGGCTAAAATAAAATAGCAGACAATGATGAAAATTTATAAGATTTTTCAGGAATAAAATAGTTACAACAACAAATAAAACCCTTTTTATGTATTGAAAAAATCATCTCGGTTAGAGAGATATGACTCTGGCAAGATGATACTGATTCTAGACAATGTTTGACGATGCAAGAAAAATAAGTTTTAGTTAAAATAAAATAGCAGAAGATTGTAAAAAATTACTAAATTTAACTAGAATAAACTAGATATGCAGACAAAGAAGTCATTTTTTATTGATCTGAAAAATGATCTCTGGTTAGGGCGATGTGACTCCGGCAAGTTGACCTAGATTCTGAATAGCGTTTTGATAGTGTAGAAAATATATTTCAGTTTTTTATTTTAAAAATGGGCTAGCAGATGCCCAAAAATCATGAAATTTTTTCAGATTCACCCAAACATGTGAATATATCACTCATAAAAAATTCAGATCGAAACGATGAAAATAAGCACATATAATAATAATGCTAATGCGAGGTCAGAATCAAGATTTAAGCATTGACTGTTAATTCAAGATGGAAAATCTAATCTAAACATGCATAAAATGAAAAAGAAAATATTCTTGATTCTGTATGGATGAAAACAATAATGTAAATTTAAATCTAAGATGCATAAAAATAAAAGAAATAAAATCATGAAGCATGTGATTGATTTAATGTAGCCGATTGAAAGAGGGACTCAGTTTATAAAAAACTAAGTTCCTACTCCATTGTGGTTGTTAAAAAAAGAAAAATGCAACAAGTAAATAATAAAAGCAATAAAAGAAAATAAAATAAAAGAGAGGAGAAGAAGTTACCTGCTCCTTTGCTACCACGGAAAAGAAAACAAAAGGAAGAAGAAAGGCTTGAGGAGGGGGGCGGCAACTAGGGAAGAGTAGGAAAAGAAAGAAGAATTAAGAAGAGGGAGAGAGAGGGAAGGCATATGGTATGTTGGATGTCCCTCCCTTGAGTCCCTATTTATAATAAAATCTTGGTTGAGGATAGGGACTCTAGGGGGTTCTAGGTTGGCTTTAATTAATCAGCCATTAATTAGCAAACATTAGGGGGGGGGGGGGGCAATTTTCCTAATAGTCCTATTTTGATTTATTTTTTGACTTTTCTTATCTCAACCTAATTGAAACTCTAATAAAAGAATTCTAAATGTGGCTTCACCTAGTCCATATTGAATTTTAAAAACAATTAAAATAAAGGTTAAAAACAAAAGATAAAATCAAAAGATAAAAAGCGAAAAACAAAGTCCTAAATCAATTAGATTTCTTAAATAAGAAGAATTAGAAAAACCAAATAAAAAGAAATAATCAAGAAGTTGATGCCACCTAGGTGGGTTCCATCTAATAAAAATTGAATTGGATCTAAAATCCATATTGAAATTCGAGCTTGACAAAATCCAAATCAAAATCTGATCCGGATCCAGATTTGACACATTGAAAAAGATGTTTTTCTGGATAAGGTATTTCAAAATATCAAATGTAAAACACTAGGTTTAGATTTAAAATGTGGAGATCAATTTTGATCCCAGGTTTGAAATTGGAAGAAAGAAAGATTTGAATTCGGATCTGGATCTGAAGTTTCAAAATGACAAATGGATTTGGATCTCAGACAATAAGTCCGATCTATACTTGAAAATGATAGACCGATCCTGGATCAAAGATAAGATTGGAAAGTAGATCCTGAATTAAAGATAAGATTGTAAAGTGGATCATGAATCAAGAATAAGGTAAAAATGGATCCTATATATTAAATAAGAATTTAAGAACGAATCTAGAATAATAGATGATTGGACCTTGGATATCCAATGAGATAATCCGTGTTCAGAAAACAAATCAAACTCTGGATATAGATAGCAAAGCAAATTGGATAAAAGAGCCAGGTCCAGAATAGAAAATGGATATCGAATATCAAATCCAATATTGGATCTAATGTCCAAATTGGAACATGAGTTGGATCTCGGATATAGATATGATCTTAGAAAAAGAATTGATCTGAGTCTAGACTATAATTATTCTGGCTCAGGAATTGACTGAATCGCCACTATGAATAGAAATGACCAAGATTATAAATGATTTTGCCCTGTAGGGCAAATAGTGACAATTGAAAGACTAGTTTGAACACGGTTGAGCTGGGTTCTAAGGTTTCTGAACTCAGGTGAACTAAAAAGATGCTGACTCAATTAGACTCTTAGACCAAATAATTGAAAACAGACACAATTCTCAGTGAAATGGTGAGAAATTCATTGTAGTGTGAAGTGAGTAACGAGAATGTACTGGGTTTGAGCTAAGATGACACTCAACTATACTAAGATGAACTAAATTCGGAGCTAAATCCTACTTGGGCCGACTGAGGTTAGCTTAATTCTAGCTGAAATGAGCTAAAATGAGCTAAAATGAACTCCAAGAATGTGGGAAACAAGTTTAAACTTAAATTGGACCACTTAAACTCCTGATGAGCTCAAGTTAAACACATAAAACATGATTGACTGTAATTAACTAACTCTGGGACAATTGAATAGAATTCAAGCTAGAAATGAGCTCATTTCACATGAAATGAACCAAATTTAGCTGAAATGAATAGGGTTTACTCATCGTGAGCTCAGAGGAGCTAGAAATGATTGATATTCTAGTTCTTTTAAGCCTAAAATGAGCTTGGTTGGGTCTAACTGATAAGGGTCTAAGGTGACCTCAGGGTAAAATGGTAATTTTGATACCTAAAATAGAATGGACCTAGGGTTAGACTCCTACACTGTACTATAAGGTTGACATCTGTGAAGGGGGTGTTCAGAAGTGATCCTGGAAAATTTGGGGTGTTTAAAGACAAGAACTCTGATTTGATGTGTGTGTTCATCATATCCCTTGCATGTTGTAGCATGTAGATTAATTTCAGTGAGTTCTTTGACTGATAATTGCGTTAAATTTGATTTATATTTTAGAAGGTATTGTTAGGTCTGATCGCTCTTGAGTGTGTTCACGGATTCTGCGTTGATTCAACATCCAGTGTTAAATTAGGGTTGCACCAATTGTTCGATGAAACGTCCCAACGACCTTGTGAACCCCATTTGTCTAAATTTTTGGCTCTTTGTTCTTTGATTTCCTACCACTGTTTTGTTGCCATTTGTGTATAGATTGTACTGAGGAAAATATGAATTTTAACACTGTATTTTTTACTCATTTTAGTAGCATTCAAACCCTTGGGGGGCATCAAATATGGGTTGATCAAATGAAGTTGAATACACATGGGCAACCACCATTTTAATTGCAGAGTATTTCTAAAATTAGGTTGACCCCATATTGGCTTTTGGCTGTTCTCAATTTGATAAAATCACCAGCCTTGACTTGAGTGCATATTCACCCACACTCGATTCCTTAGATCATTTTTGTTCCCCGTCATCGTCATATTATTTTTTTTTTCATTGAGCAAAAAACAATGAATTCCATTCATCTAATTATCACTCTTTATGCCTTTACTCTCTAGAAGTTTTTGTTAGAACAAATGGTGACCAAAAACAGGATTTAGGAGAATTGAGATCCTAAGCCTAAAGACACATTCTTAAGATCGATATCTTTAAAACTTCAATCGCCTCAGTTTGAAATTTTTGAAGATGCAAAAAGAGTTTGTTCATAACTGAGTTCCCAAGATACAACTAGGCTTGGACCTCAAGAGCGTCATTACTTTGCAAGATCAGGTGACCTCTCTTACACGTGGACTTGTCAAGCCAAATCGATGATAAAATAATAGAAAGAGAGAAAGCTTGAGAATCAAAAAATCTGAACCAAAAGATAAAAATGAAGAAATTTATAGACTTTAGGAAGGCCAAGACACTTTTGTGATAAATGAAATTAAAGGCCATAAATCTAACAATATGAAAATTAGACAAAAATAACCTGAACAATCACCCTTCGTTGATTAACCGTCAAGAACCTCCAAAATCGTCCAATAGTCATAATGCCCCATAAAAGCTATATAAATGCATTTTAAAAGTATTTCAAATGACCAAACCATTCAAGAAAAATGGAAAGTCAAATACAATTTGGTCGAAGTGAATCTTGGTACCTCACATGCGCTACACGCCGTTGTGAGCATGCAAAGTGTGTCATCAAAATGCCACATTGTGCCTCAAGCGCCCTTGCACACGTGCACATGTGTGCACGAATGACATGTTCGTTCTTACGTGAAGTGCAACAACGTTTGCAAACCACCCTAACACACAAGGTTTAACAAAGTAAAGAATAGAGAACAAACACTCTATTTAAACTACCAAAAAAAATCCACCCTCTTAGATATGGTACTAAACATTTTCAAAGCACTAAAACATAAAAATGAGCTATATTTTGAAACTTTTTTCAACAGTTTTTTGTTAGGTCATGGTTAGAACCCTCAAAAAATTGTACTTTTAGATGTTTTATGCTAGATGAAAAATGTTAGATGTGTTTATCATTGTTTATTCAATAAAAATATGTTTTTGATTAAACTACTTTTTGCTCACATGTGTTTCAAAGAGTTTAAACAATCAATGGTTGATACAACAACAATAACAACTACGCCTTCATCCCAAAACAATTGGGGTCGGCGATATGAACCAACAAAGAAAATCATTCTGGGTGTTCCACATGAATCCTTCTCCTCCATTCATTTCTATCCAATGCCATGTCCTCGGTGAGGTTCAAAGCATTCATATCCTTTCCTATCACCTCCATTCATGTCTTCCTAGGCCTACCCCGACCTCTTTTAACTAATATATTTTCCCATTTCTCCATCCTTCTAACTGGAGCATCATTAGGCCTTCGTCGAATATGTCCAAACCACTGTAAATGATTCTCTCTCATCTTATTTTCAATGAGTGCAACGCCTACCTTCTTACGTATCTCCTCGTTCCAAATCTTATCTTTTATTGTATTTCCACACATCCATCTCAGTATACGCATCTCAGCTACACTCATTTTTTGAATATGATGTCTCTTGGCAGCCCAACATTCCGTACCATATAGTAAAGCGGGCCTAATAGTCGTCCTATAAAACTTTCCCTTCAACCGCAATGACATTCTACGATCGCACAACACTCCAGTTGCACTCTTCCATTTCATCCACCCAACCTTTATCATATGATTTACATCTCCATCAATTTCTCCAAACTTTTGAATGATAGATCCCAAATATTTGAAAGAATCATCCACCGGTATTTCTTGCTCACCAAGCTTCACTACACTCCCATCTCTATTTTGTTGCTTACTAAATCTGACATTCCATGTATTCTGTCTTACTCTTACTCAACTTAAAACCTTTTGCTTCCAATGTCTGTCTCCATAATTCTAACTTAGCATTAACCCCAGCTCTAGACTCATCAATCAAAACAATATCATCAGCAAACAACATACACCACAACACATTTTCTTGAATTGATCTCGTAAGCCCATCCATCACTATAGCAAATAGGAAAGGGCTTAAAGCAGATTCTTGATGTAACCCAACCGTTATAGGAAAATTGGTTGTCACCCCTCCACAAGTGCGGACATTGGTTACTACTCCTTCATACGTATCTTTAATCAATGGTTGATATTGCATTAAAATTTAATGATAAAAAATTTACATTTTTGCATCAAATCAATTCAAAAGAAAGCTTGTTTTTTAATAAATAAGCAATGATAAAAATATCCAACGGTTCAAATCTCGCATACACCACCTAAAAACTATGAGTTTTGGAGGGTCCTGACGGTGACCCATTAAAAATGGGGCAGCATAATCCTTTCAGTTGTAGTTTTTTTTTAAAGAATTGTATTGTAGCCTTTATATAATTACAACTTGGTTAATTATTCATGCAAGTTGAGGCCAATGGTGTTCTGTTTTTGCTTTTGCCTTTGGTACTGAGTTGGAACTTTCAACCTGGGGAAAAGCGTTGAGATTGCAATTATCAAGTGGAGGAAAATGTAACATGACCACACTGCTGTCCGTGGGTTCAGCTGAGTCAGCTTGTCGTGCCCATGTCAAACTCATCATCCTTTGGGAAAAAGAAGGCTTCTTGAAATCCTGATCTGAGAGAGAGAGAGAGAGAGAGAGAGAGAGAGAGAGAGAGAGAGAGATTATTTTCTTCTGTCCAACCACGTGCTATAACGGTGAGAGGATGGGGTTGCACAGGGAGATACTTTGGAGAATATAGATAGTGGTCCATTGATTTCAAGATAAACGGCATCCAAAACCTGTACGAATGGGCTGAACATCACTTGGATGGGCCCCACTGATGGCATCAGGAGGTTTAGAATTAACAGCTCACAATGAGCTTGTTCATTGTTATGATAGTCATGAAGGCACCTCTGACATGATCCTCTCTCTCTTTTGGTGGCATTTTCATGGATACGAGCGGACACGTTGACACGGGCATTGACACATGCAGATTATATTTTAATATTATTTTATTAGTTTTAATGTTTTAAAGTTATAAAGTTTAATTTAAAAAATATATATTTTAACATTAAAATATCAAAAAATAGTTTTTTATTGATTAAATTTTTTAAAAATTGTGTCCCATTTTTCAAAAAAAATAAAACTTTAGAATCAAACGCACATCACGTATCCGCATGTCTTTGTGACATATATATATATATATATATATATATATATATATATATATATATATATATATATATATATATATATATATATAGAGAGAGAGAGAGAGAGAGAGAGAGTCACTGGTAGATGAGAACTACTTTGTTAATCGGGTATTTTCAGCAATATTTTTTTTTTTGTAAATCCAACCATGTATATGTGTTCAACATGCTAAATTTGCTAGAAATCAACTCTTGAATCATGTATTTTCAATGAAAAACTGGATGATGCTTGAATATTTATGAAATTTATGAACCGTTCATTTTAAAGCTTCAAAAAATCTGGTTTATGCAAATTAATCGAATGATTTAAGAGCTGGTTCTTATAAAAACAAACCTGTAGATCACATCTGTACGGTTAGATTTAAGAGAAAAGAATGAAAAATTCAGAGAAATTGCAGATCACATGTTAGTTCTCATATTCTAGTCTCTCTCTCTCTATCTCTCTCCAATATATATATGAATTTATCTAACATTAAACTTTTATATTTGTTTTTGCATTGATTTAGAATGCCAAAATACTTTTAAAAGCAATGATATATTTAAAGACACATGTTTACTTTAGGTAATTAAGTCATTTATTTTGGAAAAAAATATTTCAAACAAATTTTCTTAAAGTGAAAATAACTAATTATTGATTATAAATTGCCATTCAAGATTAGTTACAAGTAAACCTATTTACTTTATTAATTTGACTTTATATGAATAAATAAATAAATATAAATATAATATATATATGATTGGGAATAACAGTGGATGGTCAATCATCGATGCTCGTTCGTTATTTTTTTTTTGCAATTTGGGGCCTTTAACGACGATCGTGATTGCCGCTAAGGACCTAGGTGAAAATTTGCCAGTCGAGAACTGTTGCTAAAGACAATAGTTTTAATAGTGTGTATAATTAGCTGCGACAATGTCCAACATTAAGTACTTGTGACAGGTTTTTGTTTAATTTTTAAATTCTGATATATGTACTTGATAAAGTGTTAGATTCCGACACATGGGTGGGCTTTTATAAGGTTCAAAAATTTATTAGTCTAAAATCTTTATAAAATTTTAAGGCTGTAAATATTATTTTTTTATTGAAAATACATGAGCTAGGTGTATATTCCTCATAAATGATGTGGACTCCTTGTAAATTAACCATGCCCAACACATTTACGGGATCGATGAAAAATATCCAAAGAACAGAAAAACCCATCAAGCACGTATAGCAATTTTTGAAAGTTTATATATATATATATATATATATATATATAAAGAGAGAGAGAAAGAGGCAAGGGGCCATGCCAAACAAATTTAATGATCGGGGACAACACAACCTAATATTAAATTCAAATAATTGGATGATGAGGTCACAGCTCGCGAAGCCTTAAATAATAATTGCTTATAGCGTACCTACTCCGTTATAAATTTATTGTGCCACTAACTTGCCCCCACTGAATTACTTTTCTGCCAGCAAGCATTGAAACCCACTGAATCAGATTTGTGATGGCCTTACCTTGCCTAGTTGATGGATCATCATCGTGGCAAATGCTGGTTCACATGACATTTCTTTGGTCTTTTCTGCATCATTCATGAGTTGTCAACTAGGGTTTTATAATCTACTGTAATGTATGAACAAAGCTTCGCTAAATGTCTTGCTTGGATCTCTTAACTCTTAAGCATGAACAAGTTTATGAACTTCAGTTTTTTTTGTTAGTAGAGTGGTTATTTTTTCCAACGAATTGTATAAGTTCAGGATTCTGTATAAGCTAGATGCCAAGCAATAGACCAAGGTTTAAAACGAAAATTTATGAAAAAAACTCTTCTAAAATGCATATAGTCGGATAAAGTCAACATTTCTATTAATGATATTCTCATTTTTTCAAAGGGTTTATCTTTCATTAGATTTTTATATTTAGATGAACATTGATTCAGTTGATTGTAATGATCAAAATACCTTTCAAAGAAATGCCATTTTTGAAAACATATATTTATTTTTTTAGCATAAAAGAATTGTTTTTACTTTTAAATTTAAATGATCAAAGCACAATTTTTCACTTTTATATAACATGTTTGGCTTTTTTTATTTCATTTCAAATAAAATACTCAGTTTACACAGGCAAAGTAATCATATATTTTAGAAATGCTATTAGTTTCATGGGTGTTTTACTATTTCAATCAATTGAACACCGTTAACATTATTTTAAAAGATTCAACATCAGATGAATCCTTTCTTAAATATATTTAGATGAGCTTTCTAATATGCAGCTAAGGTTTCATGCACTATTATACAAAAACAGATGCATATGACAATGCATTTTCTATCATGGCAGGCAAGGTCAAGTTTACGAATTATAGTATTTGAAACCTATGACAAAAAGACATGCCAATTTGGCCGTGTATTCCCTAACAGCGCAAATCACACATGCTGCAGCACACTGGCATTATCCAAACACGCATGAACATTATTTTAACATTTTCAGTATCTTTAGTAATTTTTAATAAATTTTAATTAAATTACATTTTTATATATTAGAGTAAAATCATTTATTAATTAAGAATCTGTCTTTGTGTCCTATTTTTTGAAAAAAGTACTAATTCACTTTGCAGACTTGTGTCATGCATTGGGTTAGGTTTCAAATGTCAACTAGCAGGTTAGATTTCTTACTGATGTGTGGGAAAAGCAAGCCCCGTGATTGTGCGTTTGACATCATGTAAAAGGTGGTCAAGTTTATTTTTGATAACGAGGAATCCTTGCCGAAGCCAGGAAAACCCCGAGTGGGGCCCCACGACCACCCTGCCTTACGTGGTCCACCTCTGAAAGCTAAGGACACACTCATACTCATACACTACATCATTAATGTGGCCAAAGAACTTGCCATGTTTCAGCTAGGTGACACCTTGGCATCCTACTACTTTTCTATTCTCATCCTTGATGTCTCACAACAAAAGAAAATTAGCCAAACTCTACTTCATTTTATGAGTGAAATAGCATTAATAGTTCAAAATGTAACCAAAGAAAATTAACAAACATATCAAATCAGACTACTTTTCATGGCTAATTGGCATATGTAGTAACCGTTGGTAGGAAAGGCCAATCCTTGCATGATTTAATTTATAAAGTTTGGATCTCTTGATAGAATATGTTCTCTACGGGTATGGACTTGGTATTATATTTGAACAATTTATTGCCATTCTAGAAGAGATCAGCTCGTGTTAAACTATTGTGAGTCATCCTCCATCACCACTTTTGGCAAAGTAAGAAATGCACTTACAAAAGTGAGAATGGTCACAATGAGGAAAATAAAACTTGAATGGTAGATAAATAAGATGAAAACATGTTTATAAAGCAAACATGTTAAATCGGGTTTTTAGGCTTTATTTTATTTTTAAACTTTATTGTACATATGTCATCGATCTGTGTACTCGATTTTATAGGGATCGAGCATTTAATTTTGACACATGAGCAGGTTTTTATAAGGTTTAAAAAAACAAAGACCCAAAATCTTTGTAAAATTTAGAGGCTCAAAATTAGAGGTGGGCATCAGCCCCGTAGGCCTGAGCCTTCATTTTAGACCCAACCCCCCTCCCTAACCGGGCTTCTCTCCCAGCCCGAATATATATATATATATATATATATATATATATATATATATATATATATATATATATATATATATATATATATATATATATATATATATATATATATATATAGAGAGAGAGAGAGAGAGAGAGAGAGAGAGAGAGCTTTGGGCAAGATCTGAGTGGACGCATGAGCGTCGACGAGTGTCCTGCACATCATTTTTTTTTTCACCCAAAAGGGCTTTAGTGGCGGTCATGACTGCCCCTAAAGGCAGTTTTCACAACTCTTTAGCGCGACCATCATATTAATAAAATAAGATACATGAACAAGTTATTTGTGTGGTATTTGCAACATCATATTAATAAAAATAAGATACATGGCGCACAAGCGCTCAGCCTTCTTGATTAGCAGTGACCGTAGTTTTCACCTAACATAGAACAACCAACAAGGGTGTCCCTTGTTCTATCAAAGCTGGGTCTTCAATCTTGTGGGAACCAAGGACCTCAAGGATCTTAGCAACTAGAGTGGTCTGCCAATATTAGATAGGTGATGGGGTTTTTTCTTGGCCTGGCCAAAAAAGGAAGAAAAATAAGTCATACATGAATGCTCTTTTTTAGGGGTTTGTTACAATGGGACACATTTAAAAAAATTGTTTCCTAACCCATGAACAGAAATGATATTTGGTGTGTTCTTTCTGGTGGTTGGGAATCCCGGTAGATTGCTCACCATGCTTGTATTTTTTTTTTTTGGCTACCAAAATGGTCTTTTGCAGTGTTGACTCTTTAAATTGGATTAGATTGGATCAATCTGCAAGAGGATTCGGATAGAATGTTAATATAATCTAGCACTTGTATTTTGTTATTTATTATCCTTTTCCATATGACCAACATTCAAGTTTAAATAAACATATTGACAAATGATCTTCACATTTATGACTTTTTTTAGGTTGGATCATAAGCCCATCTAATTCTCATCCAAGCCAAATTTGGGTTTTATGTACTGCCCCACAAACTGCACTGGTTTGTCTTTGAAAGAAATTAATCGGTTGAGAAAGGCACTATACATAAATGATGGTTACGTACCATGATACCTTATGATGGTACATACTTTTTTTTTTTTTGGATCCAGACATCAAATTTAGCATGGTGTATTTACCATGTTGTGAGGTTTTATCATGTTTAATGCACTGAGTTGGTGAAAAACCAACAGCTCAGAATTCATGAAAATGAAGGTGGTTTAGAAATGTAATAAAACATCTTATTTGTATCAACTTTAGCACATGAAAATAGTAAATAGAACATGCTAAACATCATCCAAAGGTTATATGTTTCTTTTGGATCTTATATCTATGTAAATCACGTGATACTGCAGTACCACCTTAGAAGCAGCCATATATATATATATATATATATATATATATATATATATATATATATATATATATATTTTGTTAGAAAAAGATTTGGTTGAAATCAGTCCCCATAGGCTTGAGGCGGTGAGGAAGGACCGTCGCGCCGCGCTGGCCCATTGAAGGAAATATGTGTGATGGCAAAAAAAAAAAAAGAACAAGGAAAGAAGGTTTTAAAAAAAACCCAGATAAGGGCATTTTTAGGGATTGATAGCGAATCCAATGGAGGGACTAATCCACGTGTGGATTAGTCAAGGGTCTGTAATTCAAATTAGTCTAGATTAGTCCCAGGTTGAGCAAGGGCTGATCTGTTAAAAAAAAAAAGATTTTGGAATGCCACCCGTATGCTATTTGGTATGGGAATTTGGTTTTGTTCATGCTTTTGGTTATGATGCAAAGAGCTGGTCCATTCATGGATTGGTTCTAAGCACTTCTTTGGTACAAATCTGACCAAACCAACCTCTGTCTGTGATTCATTTGTTTATAAAAATATATGTATATTATTAAAATAAAATAAAGCATGAAGAAAAAGGACAACGATAGATTATCGATCTTTGAGTGTTTATGATGAATATGGATTCATTCTGTTGTAGAGGGTTGAACCACTTATGGTTCAGTCATGACATAATTCTTTATGAATTCAAATACGTTAGTCATGTTTTAAATTGAATTTTTAATATCAATTATCTGAAAACCTTTAGATAAAAAATGTCTATTTTGTAGGCGTTATTAATTCTAGTCATGTCTTGCTTTTCGTAGTTATTGTGCATGATAAGTATTTTCATATGTGATGATATATCAGTGGATTTTTTTTTGATATGTCGGTAGTGACTAAAAACAAAAAAGAAAACCACATATGACATTGTTTGACTCTTTTACTCGTCTGAGTGAACCAGTCAATGTGTTTCGGCTACTGACCACTACTCGATAAAATGTTTGTATCTCTCTCATTTGAAAGAGTTTTTATGAATGACTTACAAGGAATGAAAGCTGACAAAAATGTGCATGTTTTATAAAAAAATAAGCTCTAGTCTCAGTATGTGTACAGAATGGTGACTGCTATAATAATAGAGCAAATCTTGCCTAATTGGGCCCCAAACTGAATACGGGTTGGTTAAGTTATGCAAAGTATGAACTCCTGATATTAATGCATGGATTTGAATGCTAAATTAACATGCAATTGTGACCTGAAATATTATGTGAATACATGTTTTAAATTTGTAATAAGCATAACATCAAATTAATTGTTATTGCATGCCAATGAATGAATGAACACTACTATTGAATTGCATATGAATGTGCATTGTAGTGTGACATGTGACTATGTGTGGATATATGTTATTAATCATATTCAATGCCTATGAATGAATGCATGAATGAAAAGTGAATGTATTACAATTTGCATGCGTGACATGAAAGCATTATTGATATTGAATCATCCATCAAGGTACCCAAATTGGAGCCATGAATCTTAGCGATAGATTTATTCTTTGTGTTCATGGAAAAGAAATAGAGTTAATATAATTGAAAGATTATGTTGTGAACATTAATTCTATTGAGTCTTACAATGAGAGGGTAAGTGGTACTCTAGGCTCCATGAAAGCAAGTTTTGAGCACAAAAGGTTGCTATTCCTCAACCACGAAGATAAAAAAAACTTTCACATTAGCCATGGGGTGGCAGGTTAAAGAACTCATGAGTGAAGTCTGATACATCAAGTTGGATGTGTTGGGAGTTTTCTCTCGATTAGGTCATTCCTCACCTGAGACTGGTAAAAGGTGTTTGGTCATGGTTAAGCCATAACTTATTTGAATATATCGTTTCTGAGCCATGGTCCTGATCCAGGTTAAGCTTATGTAGTATCCACAGGGCTAAAAAGTGAAACCTTAAATGCTTGTACATTTATATAGTCATGGCATGTATTACGTAAAAAGAAAACTTAAATAAAGGCAATTAAAGTCACTCGTACATGAAAGATCTTTTGTTCTGCAATGGTAAATGCATGCACTATCTATATGCTAATGTATAAAGTTGGTATTTGCCTATGAATTGAATTGTGCTATGCAATTGTGATCATGCAACAATTTAGTATTCATTTCTGAATTAATTTGTGATATGCAATATGTGTTGAAAGCATGGGTAAAATGATTATCTGCCTAAATGATTGGTTATAAAGCGAATAAAACATGTACATGTATATTAATTTGTTTTACCTGTATTGGTATTTTCTATCAGGCTTTCACAAGTCTGTCCCATTTTATGGGTTTTCATATTAAATATGATATATAGCTGCAGAGTGAATGTGGGATGTTGGGACAGTGTTAAGAGCCAACCTTTTTCTTTTTCAGAGATAGTGTTGGAATAATAATTATTGATATTTTAGATTGAAAATACTCTAATATGAATTTTTAAATTATTGGGACTGAATTAAATTTTAATAGTGAATGTTATTCGCATTTTAATTAAGTTATGATGATTGTTTATTCTGTAACTCGCCCAATCTCTTTAACTGTTCCTTTTAGCAAATGATTTTTACTGTCAATTTTAAAAATATTGAAAGAAAATAAAATTTTGTGATTTTTATTGGGTTAAATTTTTGGGATGTTACAGCTTATCTGATAGTTTGATGGAATGAATGGATTAATGTGCCATGATACAAGCCTCATGAAGTCGCCTAACTGGAATAAATACACTTTATGATGGGAAAATAAGCATGTTAATAAAACTCTACAATCTAGTGGCCAAGACTTTTGATATAATTTTGAAACATGTGTTGACCAAAGGGATGGGTTGAAAGCAAGAGATGTCAACTGCATTATCCTCATTAGGGATAAGATTAAGCATAGATTTGCCCATAATTGATGGAATTTTAGCATTTTCATAAAAGTCATATATCAATGTCAATAAGTCCCCTTTAACTTCTTAGTTTTCTTTAAAATTTTCTATAGGGAACCCATCCAAGTCGGGTATCTTTCCATGGGGAGAGACCAAACCAAACTCTTGATCTCATCCATACTAAAAACTCCTTCCAAGAAGTTCCAATCAGCATCATTAAGAGGATGAAATTTCATAGTAGAAATATCATATTGCCCCATAACTATTTGTGAAAAATGACATTTGAAGCATTTCAAAGCTTTAGGAAGAATATTTGATCATTCCTATATTTGGCCTTCAATAGATAAAGACAAAATCTTATTTTTCTGTAATCTAGAAGAAGCCCTCATATGAAAATATTTTGTATTCATCTCCTTTTATTGCAGCCAATGGTCCTTGGCCCGTTGTTTCCATCTCAAATTTTCTCTCACCGATTTGCATGATTAATTGTTCTCGTTGTTGCTTTAGTGCAGCGGCTTCCGAATCTTCACTGACCTGCTCCTCTAACACTTGAAGGGATGCCAATTGTTGCTCACATTCATTGAGGGCTGCATATTTCCCTACCACATTACTCTTGGTCACTCGATTAACTTGCTTTGATTAAAGGCAAGCCTTTGAGTTGCCCACCTGCCTTAAGATGGTGCTGATTCCCACCATGTGCGAATGTGATAAAAAAATACCTAGAACCATGAACCACCATAGCTCCAAACGGAATCCATTAGACACTGGATACTCCGACGCACCCCAAGTGAGCCAAATAGGCATGTGGTCCGATATAGCAATTGGGTCCGACCAAGCCTTCATATCATGGAGTTGTTGTAGCATACTATAGGAAATGAGAACACAATATAATTTATGCAAGATCGGAGGTGTGCACTTATTAGACCAAGTGAAGCACTACCCCTACATAAGCAAGTATGAGAGATCCCCCCAATCTAAAAAAGATGTGAATCTTCACATGTTCTGAGTATATAATTGAGGCTTATTAGAATCATAGAAGTGAGTTGAAGTCACCTCCCACACACCAAGATTACTATACATTATCAACCACCGCCATTTTAATATGCTTTAGTTCTTCCCAAAATAACTTTTTTTGGTCGCTTGTGCACGGACCATGAACGGTGGTAAGAACAATGGGAATCCTGTCAAACAAGAAGCTAATTGATATCGAGAATTCGCTGGTATGAACTGTGACTCCCGAGAGATTCCTTCTCCAAGACACTAAGATACCACCTGAGCTGCCATTTATTGGCTGATCAACATAGTGACCACCTGAGCTGCCATTTATTGGCTGATCAACATAGTGGCAATCCCTTCAAATATTGTGCACAAAGAAGCTATCAAGAGACCCAATTTTTGTTTTAATAATACAAATAATGTCTAGATTCTGTTGCTAAATAACATGAGAGAAAGTTCTATTTTACGCGACCACACAAGCCCCATATGTTCCATGTCAAAATCTTCATAGATTAACTGTACATGCCCTTATCTCTGTATAGTGAAGTAGTTCATAGAACTTTGCCAGATCTTGTGTGCATCCCTGCATGTTTCTTCTTCATGACGTCCACAATTTTTTAGTGGACAGAGGATTGTAAATTTAGTTTAATGGATGTGAGCATGTTTTAAAGCATACATTCATTATCCTATTGGGCATGGAGACCTGTTTCTTGAAACTGTAAACATTAATCAAGAAGGAAGACAATTTCAGTTCATACTATTTTATGTATAATTTGTTGGTTTACATATTTTAGTTTTCCTATATATATATATATATATTTTATATGTAATATTTTGGGCTATTGAAGGCATAGAACTACAAAGTTATATTGCGCGTGTGTGTGTCATTTGCATTTTTTCATGGTATCAAAGCTTATTGGATCTCACGAGTGTTTGAAGAGGTGTTTTTCTCTAGTTTATGATCATGGAGTCAAGCATTTCTTCCCTTGCTCTCAATCTAGCCATTTAGTGGAACATATTCTCCTCCTTGGTGTCTATCAAGTTAGATCGAAACAACTACCTCTTATGGCGCTCACAAATTGAATTTATCATGTTCAGTAAAAATTTCATTATATGTTGATGGTTCTTATCTAGTACCAAACCAATTTATTAGAGAATGTGAGCTTTCAAAACCCAATACTGAGTATGTTATTTAGAAGCATGTTCACCAACTCTCATTGACTTGGATCAAAATTACTATTACAGAGGATGTGTTAGGATAGATTATTAGGATCACCTTTGCACATAATATATGAATTATATTAGAATAATATTATATATCTCATTTAAGTCTTAGAATCCTACAACTGAAACATGATCTTCAGAAGGCCAAGACCAAAGATAAGACCATGGTAGAATACTTAAACCATGCCAAATTTATTATGGATTTCCTATATGTTGTTGATGAACCATTTTTTTATAGAGATCTAGTTTAATATATGTTGAATGGTCTAACCAGAGATTATGAGAGTTTCAGTACCACTGTTACCACCACTTCTCTCAATAAGTTGCCTAAGTTTGCTAAAATTTATGACCTCTTACTTAATCAGAGAAAGATATTTCAAATGTTAAATCCTAAACCTCCTCAGCAAGTTAATACATCTTTGACTGCCATCTTCTCTCAAAAAGGTCATGGTGGTGGTAGAAGAGGGGTTGATTGTTTCAACCCTTTCTTCCAAGCTTTTCAAAATTTGGGTGATAGAGACAACCAAGAGCCCCCCAACGTGATGATGGACAAAGGGACTGTCAATTATGTTACGACAATGAAGCCGTACATGATACTTCAAGTACAAGGTTTTGATGATGAACAAGTGAATCAACTGTATTTCAGCTAAGGCAATGAAGAAAGATGACACGTATTGAAGAATTCGATGAAGAATCTTTGAAGACTAGTGTGCAAATGTAAAAATTCATTAAAAGCCTTAGATTCTTGTAAGAGCCTTACTTAGAGTGCATATTTCGGTTGCATTTCACCTAAAAAGTCTTTAGAAACACTTTTCTAAAAGAACCCTTCATGAAAATCTTTTTAGAAAACTCTTTACTTAATTTTTCATGTTTATTAGTCGACCAATAGACTCACCAATCGACTAATCCTTTCGCGTCAAATTTTCTAAACAAAATGTCATTTTTGTCAAATTAGTCGACCAAAGGTTTTATCAGTCGACCGGACAAAATGTCTGTTTTCTGGAAATTTAGCAGCAGTCGACTAATGATTTTATCAGTCGACTGGACAAAATATGTATTTTCAGAAAAATTTAGCAACAGTCGACTGAAAGGTTTTTCATTCTACTGATGATATTATCAGTTGACTAATTTTTTTCTCTAGTCGACTAAGTTTCAAACCTTCAGATTTTCAAACGGCTTGATAAACACATTAGTCGACCGACGATAACTGTCAGTCTACTAATAGTTAATTATCAGTCGACTAACTATTATTCCAGTCGACTAATTTTGTCATTTTTCCTGAAACTTTTAAAAGGCGTGTCTTTTCATTTTTCAAACATTTTGATCATTCAAAATGGACAGTTTTGACACCCTTTCATACCCTCAACGTATGGAATCTTTCAACTATAAATATGAGTGCATTCTACATTCAAAAAAATCAAATTGAATGCAATTACATTGAATTACTCTTTGCTTTTCACTCATATTCATTCTCTCACTCACTTGATATTTTGCACTTCAGTTTTTAACTTAAATTCCTTTGAAAGACAGTGAATTTGTGAGTTGAGTATTTCAACAACCTCAAAAGCCAATTGCATCTCATTTGCATTTATAAGAAAGGCTCGTAGATTATTTTGTAAGTTGTTACTTATTTTATTTTTCTGTAAAATGAAGGACTCCTTAGTTTAAAGGAGTTGTTTGCTTTCAGTAGGTGTGTTACTGAAAGTGGGACCGGATTTGGTCTGTATGATCTTGTAGTTACACAAGGTTGATAGTGGAAATCTCAAGCGAGTTTTGCTTGGGGACTGGATGTAGGTCGGGAAACACCGAACCAGGATAAATTCTTGTGTTCCTTGTGTGTTTGCTTTGCGAATTGCAAAATCCATCAAAATTCTGAAGATGATATTTAAAATCACTATTCACCCTCCCTTTAGTGCTCGTTGCCTCGATCCTAGTGCACTTTCATTGGGTATCAGAGCAAGTTTGCTATTATTTTGATTTCACCATTATCTAGCATGGCAACAACATCATCTCAGCATAAAGAAGGATGCTCCTATGTTCGTCCTCCTCTCTTCGACGGAACAAACTATGGATACTGGAAAGTGAGAATGATAATATTCTTACAATCCATGGATCTCGAAATTTGGAGAGTTGTTTCAGAAAAGTACCAAATTCCATCAACTGCTTTCAGTCAATGGACCGATGAAGAAAAGAAGACAACTTCACTTAATGCCAAAGATATGAATGCATTGTATTGTGCCGTTGACAAGGTAGAGTTCAATCGTATCTCTCAATGCCCTACAGCAAATGAAATCTGGCATACTCTTCTCGTGACTCACAAAGGTACGTCAAAGGTAAAGGAATCTAAAATCGCTTCTTTAGTTCATAAATTTGAATTGTTTAAAATGAAGCAAAATGAATCTATATCGGACATGGTAACAAGAATGACCGATATCACTAACACTCTAAAATCCCTTGAAAAAAAATATTCACAAGTGGATTTAATCAGAAAAATCCTAAGGTGTTTAACTCCTGAATGGGAGAGAAAAACCACAACTATAGAGGAAGCAAATGATTTAAACACTCTCACTCTTGAAGATTTGGTTGGTAACTTAATGGCATATGAAGTCCAACTTCAAGACAGACAAGAAGAAGAACCCAAGAAGAAATCTCTTGCTTTTAAGGCAACTTTTGACTCTGAAAATTTAGAAGAAGATGAAGATGAAGATATTGCCCAAATCACAAGGCAATTCAAAAAAATCATCAAAAAAGAAAGATTTCAAAGAAAGGTAAAGAAAGTGGATTCTTCCAATCCTAATGAAGTCAAGTGCTTTAACTGCAAAAAGGCAGGACACATCAAGAAAGATTGTTCTCTTCTCAAAATCAAGCCCAAGGACCAATTTAAGAAGAAAAATGCATTTCAAGCATGTTGGGATGATAGTGACTCCTCTTCCGATAAAGAATCAAATGAATAAGTCGCCAACATGTGCTTTGTAGCACAAGAAGACTTGATAAGTCAATTTGAGTATGATGATTTATTAGAAGCATTCAATGATTTATATGCTAAATTTAAGAGTCTAAGTTCTAAAAATAAAGAGTTAAAAACTGAAAATTCAACTCTTGACTCTCAAAACAAAGTGTTACTTCAAGAGATAGAAGATCTCAAGAAGGAAAACTCTTGTCAAGCATTTGAGATAAAAGAAATTTGAATTAGAACCAATCTCTTACAAAAAGAAATAACTAGTCTAAAAGAAAAATCAAATGATTTTCTTTCTATAGTGACCAAATTCACAAATGGTCAAGAGAATCTAGAAAGACTTCTTGGTTCTCAAAGATGCTCGGTTAATAAAACCGGATTGGGATATAGCTTCTTTGATACTCAAAATAGACCAAACTATGTGGTGAAGAATCAAAGAAAATATTCTCAATCATTTGTTCAAAGAACTAAAATTTCTAGTTATAATAGAAATGCATCTAATCATGGAACTTATAATGCTTATAAGCCTAGACATGATTACTCTAGAAATGCTAAATCTTTTTATCAATGGAAACCAAAATCCAAATGGATATGGGTTCCTAAGACTAACTCTCATGGACCCAAAAATAGAAAAGGGTCAAATGCTTTGTCTTCTAATTTTGTTGTAGGTATACAAAATAAGGAGCAAATGGATATTGGACAGCGGTTGTTCCAAACATATGACTGGAAGGCCGAAGTTATTTTCCACCCTCTAAAGTAAGGATGGAGGAACTGTCACCTTTGGTGACAATAACAAGGGAAAAATAATAGGTATTGGTAATATTGGTAATCCAAAATTTCCCTTGATAAAAATTTTTCTTTTAGTAGATGGTTTAATGCATAATTTATTATCAATTAGTCAATTATGTGATAAAGGTTTTCTTGTTTCTTTTGAACATGATTTATGCTTAATTTCTGATTTTCAATCTAAAAAAATCATTTTTAAAGGTAAAAGAAGGAACAATGTGTATGAACTTTATCTAGATGAGTTACCCACTTTTAATAAAAAATGTCTTATTGTTTCAAATGAAATTCAATGGTTATGGCACAAGAGACTTGGACATGTTAACTTTAAAATTATTTCCAAGTTATCCAAGAATGATCTTGTTAGAGACCTACCTAGAATACCATATAAGAAAGATCATTTATGTGACGCTTGCCAAAGGGGTAAACAAATCAAGAGTTCTTTTAAAGCAAAAGATATAGTTTCAACAAAACGCCCTCTTGAACTTTTACATTTAGATCTATTTGGACCATCTAGAATTCAAAGTTTGAATGGTATCAAGTATGCTTTTGTTATAGTAGATGACTATTCTCGATTTACATGGGTGTTTTTTCTAAAAAGCAAAAATGATGCTTTTTCTGAATTTTCCAAACTTTGTAGAAGAATTACAAATGAAAAATTGACATCTATAATTAAAATTCGTAGTGATCATGGTGGTGATTTTGAAAATGAATTATTTGTAAAGTATTGTGATTTACATGGTATATCTCACAACTTTGTTTTTCCTAGAGCGGCTCCACAAAATAGAGTTGTTGAAAGAAAGAATAGAACTTTGCAAGAATGTGCTAGAACCATGCTTCAAGATAAAAATTTACCAAAATACTTTTGGGTTGAAGCAATAAATATAACATGTTATGTTTTAAACCGTGTTCTTATTCGACCAATTTTACATAAAACATGTTTTGAATTGTATTATAATCGTGTACCAAGGATCTCATATTTCAAATTTTTTTGTAGTAAATGCTTCTTGTTAAATACCAAAGATAATCTTAATAAGTTTGATTCAAAATCAGATGAATTAATATTTCTTGGATATTCTTCTAGAAGTAAAGCTTATCGTGTTTTTAATAAAAAAACATCTTGCATTGAAGAATCTTTACATGTTGCATTTGATGAGAATTGTGAGAAGGTTATTCTTTTAAGCGAAAGAGAAGAAGTAATACTTCAAGAAGAACCTTTGGTAGAGAGTACTTTTCAAGAAAATGTTCCTCTTCAACCGGTTTAGAAAGAAGTTCTCAATCATCCACATGAACAAATTATTGGAGAAATAAAGAGTGGTGTCCAAACTAGAAGACAATTGCAATATATTGCAAATATTGCTTTCATATCTAAAATAGAACCAAAAAATATCAATGAGGCTTGTGATGATGAATTTTGGCTTTTGGCCATGTCTGAAGAACTTAACCAATTTACTAGGAATGATGTATGTGATCTAGTTGATAGACCAAAGGATCATCCAGTAATTAGAACAAAATGGGTCTTCTGAAATAAGCTGGACAAAAATGGCGAAGTCATTCGAAACAAAGTAAGACTAGTAACACAAGGCTATAATCAAGAAGAAGGCATAGATTTTGATGAAACCTATGCACCAGTGGCTCGATTTGAGTCAATTCGAATGATGCTTGCTTTTGCTAGTTACATGAATTTTAAGTTATATCAAATTGATGTTAAGAGTGCATTCTTAAATGGACACATCAATGAAGAAGTTTATGTAGAGCAACCTCCAGGCTTTGAAAATGAGAAATATCCAGAAAAAGTCTACAAATTAAAAAGAGCTTTGTACGGACTTAAACAAGCATCAAGAGCGTGGTATGAAAGACTACAAAATTTTCTAGAATAATATGGTTTTTCCATTGGTCGGATAGACTCCACTTTATTTATTAAAAATCTTAATTCAAATATTCTTATTATGCAAATTTATGTTGATGACATAATATTTGGTTCTACTAATGATTCTCTTTGTAAAGAATTTGCTAAAGCTATGCAGGAAGAGTTTGAAATGAGCTTGATGGGCGAATTAAACTACTTCCTTGGACTTCAAATAAAGCAAACTGAAGAAGGAATCTTCATCAACCAGGCTAAGTATACAAAAGAACTTCTCAAGAGATTTGGGATGGACTCATCGAAATCAAGAAGAAATCCTATGAGCACAACTACTTCTCTTGATAAAGATGAAAATGGTAAAAATGTAGATACTAAGCTCTATAGAGGTATGATCGGATCTCTATTATACTTAACTGCTAGTCGACCTAATATAATGTTTAGTGTTTGTATGTGTGCTAGATTTCAAGCTAATCCAAAGGAATCTCATTTAATTGCACTAAAACAAATTCTTCGTTACTTGAAAGATACTTCAGATTTTGGTTTGTTTTACCCAAAATCAACTTCCTTTGATTTAGTTTCATATAGTGATGCAGATTTTGCAGAAAGTAAATCTGATCGCAAGAGTACTAGCGGAACTTGTCATTTCTTAGGAAATTCCTTTGTCTTTTGTTTTAGTAAAAAGCAAAATTCAGTGTCACTCTCAACAACTGAAGCAGAATATATAGCGGCTAGTTTAGCGTGTTCACAAGTACTATGGATGAAACAAACCTTAAAAGATTTTGGTTTGAATTACTCCACAACAACTATTTATTGTGATAACTCTAGTGCTATAAATCTTTCGAAAAATCCTGTTCAACACTCAAGAACTAAGCATATTGAAGTTAGACATCATTTCTTAAGAGATCATGTGTTAAAAGGAGACATTTCTTTAAATTTTATATCCACTAATGAACAACATGCCGATATCTTCACTAAACCACTTAAAAATGAAGATTTTATGAGAATTAGGAGAGAACTAGGCATTTGCTCGCTTTTAGATTTATAAAATGCTAATTTTTTGAACAAAATCTTAAAATCACACTTTATTAGTCGACCGATAAACTTCTAGTCGACTAATGTTTTAAAATTTTTACTGAAGGAATCACACCTTATTAGTCGACCAATAATATTCTAGTCGACTGATGTTTTTTTTTTAAAATTTCAACTAAAGGGACCCGATACCCCTTGGATTTTTTTTTTCGATTTTTAACACCCATTTTTTTTTTACGCACCATTTCATTTTTTTTGCCCTTATGTTTTCCCCTTTTCATAAACGAAACCCTCTCTCTCTCTCTCTTCTGTCTCTTCCGAAAATCCCTCGGAGTGTCAGACGAACTCCTCCTTGCCGGAATCCTCTTGCCGTGACAGAGTGCCTCTTTAGCCAACGACGCTTGTGTCAGTCTCTTCTCACCTGCCGTCATCCACCGCATCATCTTCTGTTTTTTTGTAGCAGACGAACTCCTCCTCACCTCTTCACTCTTGCCTAAAATTCGTGGAAACACGACATCCCTTTTGGTGGGTTGTTACTGTCGATTGTTTTGGCCACTACCAACGACCTTGATCATAGAAGGCACATTGTCTGCACCACACAAAGTGTTTCTATTGCATTGGTTCTCCGCCACGATGCTGAATAATATCTTCCTCCCACCGGAAGTTGACATCAACACCATCTCCACTTGTTCCTCTCAATGACTGTGTTGATCAATCACTCTCTGCAACTGCGATTTTTTTTTCCAGGTGAATTTGTTTCGTTCTTATCAACCATGCCTCGTCAGAAGACTGCATCCACACAAGGTTCTCCTCCAACTACACCACAAGCACGTCATGGATTTTCTCTCAGACTACTCAAAAATTCTCTTTTATATGATACTTTTGGATCGATTTCTGCACTTCCTATTTTACCAGGCCGAAATGTCCTGTTTCACCTATTTTCTCATTACAAAATCAGAGAATTATTCCTAGGCATTTCCCACCTTTTTAACACCGGTGCAGACCCCCTTCATTATCCTTTAATGATCCACTTGTTTTACACAAATTTACAAATTGATCATGAAACTGGATTTCTTTCCTCTTTTGTTCGTGATATTGAAATTGAGTTTGATTCTAAACTGCTTGGACAAATCCTAGATATTTCACCTTCAGAAACTCTTTTCAATACTATTGAACTTAATGATGAAAGAATTTTTGAACAAATTCTTCTTCCCTGTGCACCTCATTGTCCTCCTTTCAAAAATACTAATCTTCAAACTCGCGCATGCATTGCTGGATGAATTCTTGCCCACAATGTTCTACCTAAAACTGGATCTTTTGATTATTATTCCACAAATCTCTCTACAACTCTTTATGTCTTATTTAGAAATATTTCGGTAAATTGGGCCAACGTGTATTTTTCTAATTTGTGGAAACAAAAACCTTTTCTTTCGTATGGATGTCTTTTTACTCGTATTTTCAGATATTTCAAAGTACCCTTAACCAATGAAAAATATATTGAACAAAAAGAGTTCTTTGATCAAACTATTTTTAAACATATGAAAATCAAATATCTGCCTCCTTTAAACTTTGATCAAACTGAACCATCTGAACCATCACTCTCTGAACCCTCACCATCTTCTGTGACACCTTCATCTCAAGCAAAACGAAAGAAATTCTCTACTAGTCAAGACAATGATGAAGTTTTGCAGCGAATAGAAGCTTTGGAGCTGCATCAACACACTTTTTGTGAAGATGTGACTCAACAACTTTCTTCAATTCAGAAAGATATTGCTGAACTCAAGGAGATGATCAAGCAACACTTCTCTTGATCTTTGTTTACTATCCTTACTTAACTTTGATACTTTATGGGTTATAATATTTTGAATTTGAATTTGCATTTTCCTTATCCTATGTCTGTCCTTACTCTTTTTGCTTATGACAAAAGGGGGAGAAAAATATAGAACTTGCATGAGACAAAGACACATGCATGGAAATTGGAGAAAAGGACAAACATGGAAATTGCATTCATGAAAAAGTTTTAGAAATGCATGAAGTAATGATGGAAATGCAAAACAATCAATATGTGCTTTGATTGTACTAACTTATGTTTTACATCATATTGATAGGGGGAGTAAAATCTCCATCTATGCATCTTAATGCTCCATCTTTGATTAGTTTGTCATCAAAAAAAGGAGGAGATTGTTACGACAATGAAGTCGTACATGATACTTCAAGTACAAGGTTTTGATGATGAACAAGTGAATCAACTGCATTTTAGCTAAGGCAATGAAAAAAGATGACAAGCATTGAAGAATTCGATGAAGAATCTTTGAAGACTAGTGTGCAAATGTAAAAATTCATTAAAAGTCTTAGATTCTTGTAAGAGCCTTACTTAGAGTACATATTTCGGTTGCATTTTACCTAAAAACTCTTTAGAAAAACTTTTCTAAAAGAACCCTTCATGAAAATCTTTTTAGAAAACTCTTTACTTAATTTTTCATGTTTATTAGTCGACCAATAGACTCAACAATCGACTAATCCTTTCGCGTCAAATTTTCTAAACAAAATGTCATTTTTGTCAAATTAGTCGACCGAAGGTTTTATCAGTCGACCGGACAGAATGTCTATTTTCTGGAAATTTAGCAGCAGTCAACTAATGATTTTATCAGTCGACCAGACAAAATATGTATTTTCAGAAAAAATTAGCTGCAGTCGACTGAAAGGTTTTTCAGTCTACTGATGATATTATCAGTCGACTAAGTTTCAAACCTTCAGATTTTCAAACGGCTTGATAAACACAATAGTCGACCAACGATAACTGTCAGTCTACTAATATTTATTTATCAGTCGACTAACTACTATTTCAGTCGACTAATTTTGTCATTTTTCCTGAAACTTTTAAAAGGCATGTATTTTCATTTTTCAAACATTTTGATCGTTCAAAATAGACAGTTTTGACACCCTTTCATACCCTCAACGTATGGAATCTTTCAACTATAAATATAAGTGCATTCTACATTCAAAAAAATCAAATTGAATGAAATTACATTGAATTATTCTTTGCTTTTCACTCATATTCATTCTCTCACTCACTTGATATTTTTCACTTCAGTTTTTAACTTAAATTCCTTTGAAAGACAATGAATTTGTGAGTTGAGTATTTCAACAACCTCAAAAGCCAATTGCATCTCATTTGCATTTATAAGAAAGGCTCGTAGATTGTTTAATAAGTTGTAACTTATTTTATTTTTCTGTAAAAGGAAGGACTCCTTGGTTTAAAGGAGTTGTTTGCTTTCAGTAGGTGTGTTACTGAAAGTGGAACCGGATTTGGTCTATATGATCTTGTAGTTACACAAGGTTGATAGTGAAAATCTCAAACAGGTTTTGCTTGGGGACTGGATGTAGGTCAGTAAAGACCGAAACAGGATAAATTCTTGTGTTCCTTGTGTGTTTGCTTTGCGAATTGCAAAATCCGTCAAAATTCCGAAGACGATATTTAAAAGCTCTATTCACCCCCCCCCCCTCTAGTGCTCGATCCTACTGCACTTTCAAATTGGTGCATCAATTATATGGATGCAAGAATTACAGAACACACACAAGTTATGATATTTCTAAGGCTTTTTGCAGCAATGACATTAAATAGTATGCAGAACTATTCATGGTAACCTGATATGAGATCCACACATCATATGTCGACAGATGATCAGAATATGGTAAACAAGTCTGAATATCATGGGTGTGAAGGTATCATGGTTGGCAATGGTGCAAATCTATCAATTGCAAACATACGTAATATTTCTTTGACTACTCAATAAAATAAATTTGCTCTCTTATATGTTCTTCATGTGCCTAGCACAAAAAAAAAATCTCTTGTTGGTTGGCAAGTTTACTCGAGATAATGATTGTCTCTTTGAATTCAATGGTGACAATTTTTGTATTAAGGATCAAAGGAACAAGACTACTCTCCTAAGATAACCGAATAGATGAAGACTCTACCCCTAGCTGATTCACCCCATGGTGAAAAGAAGAGTGATGAAACTATTTTTGGTAAAAGTCATTTTGCTCAGGTGTCTCATAAATTTTTTAAGAACATTTGGCATTATCGTTGGTACATTAATTTTAGAACATTGAATTTGCTTGTAAAAAATAAGTTGATATCTAAGGATGGCAATGGACTGGGGTGGGGGCGAGGGACAAGGTCTCCACCCCCGCCCCATCTCAAAACCCGAACCCTCATACCCGCCTCCATCCCCGCACGGGAATGGATTTTAACCTCCACCCCCACCTCCATCCCTGCACGCGGATAGATTTTAAACTCCACCCCCACCTCCATCCCCGTTTCATGTCCTCCATCCTCGGTCCAAACGGGGGTGAGGCGGGGTGGGCCCCCATTTTTCCTCGGTCTATTGTCATCCCTTAGAAAGATTGGGGATGGGATGGGGCAGGGTGGGGCAAGGCGGGGATCGGGGTGGGGTGGGGTAGGGGAAAGTGTAAGTCCATCCCTACCTCCATCTCTGCACGGGGATGGATTTTAACCTTCATCCCTGCCTCCATCCTCATTTCATGCCCTTCATCCCCAGTCTAAATGGGGCGAGGCAGGGCTTCATTTTTTCTCAGTCCACTACCATCCCTATTGATATCATGTGATGGTGATGGTTCATGTGGTGATCATTCATATTCTAGTTGCATTGTAAACAAGATTCATAAGCTTCCTTTCGAGAGACACATTTTTTTTGCTAATTCTCCTTTAGTGGTTGTTCATGCCGACCTATGGGGTCTTGCCTCTTCTCCTTCATGAGAAAAATATAATTATTACTTTCTTTTGGTTGTTAACTATTCAACGTTTTCTTGAATTTTTTATTGTTTAGAAAGTCAGATGCTTTATCATGTTTTGAAAAGTTTAAAATAATAGTTGAAAATTAACTGGATAGAAAAAAAAAACATAGTGATGAAGGAGGAGAATTTGTCAGTGGTGCCTTTTCTGAATTTTTGAATAAACATGGAATAAAGATGTGATTATCTTATTCGTATACACCTAAAAAAGATAAATTTATCGAGTGAAAACATAGACATATTTATGAAACAGGGATGAGTTTTTTGGTGCATGCCTCTTTAAATATTGAGTTTTGGGTTGATACTTTTTATATTGCTATTTTTTTGATAAATTGACTCTAAAGTTCAAATATGGGTGACAAATTTTCATATGAATTGTTGTTGAAATGTGTGTCAGGTTATGAGCATCTTAAAATTTTTTGATGCACTTGTTATTTGTATTTGAGGCCTTATATGAACTCAAAATTATTGCCTAGATCCAAGGCTTGTGTGTTCATTAGGCATGGTGCCAACTACAAGGGCTATGCTTGTTTTCATCATGTTATAAGAAAATCCTTATTTTCAGGCATGTAATATTTAATCAGTTTAATTTTCTATATGTTAGAACAAAAGAACCTATTATTGATAGGAAAGTTGCCTCTTGGATCCAAAGTCAAAACTTGTTGCGGCCACTACCCACAACCTCAGGATCTATGTCACGATACATTTCAGTGATTTGGGAGGTATAGGAAAAATAAAGTCAAATGGCTAAATTGGGTTTAGGTCAAAACAAGGTGTGATACGTGAATCGAGAAGTGATTCTGGTTTAAATATGAAAAGACTTGGTATAAGACTTCTAGAGGGACCTAGAGATGCGTTTTGAGGTTTGACATAGGCACTAGAGATTAGAGAGGTCAAGCTGGGTAATTAAGGAGGCTGATGAGGTCAAACAAGTGAAACTACATGTTTTGCTAAATCGACATGGTGCAATTTTTGTATTTCAGGTCCCGAATGTGGGTAGGTTTTAGCTAAGGCTTGAATCAATTACAAGAGTTTTATAGCAGGTGTAGGGAGGTCCTAAAGGGATCCACATATTCAGGTATGGTCAGGGTATAAGCAACGAGATTAGAAAAAAAAATAGCCTATAGAATAGGACTACACTACTACTTCGAGTGTGGTCTTGGTCAGGCAACTTATGTGTAACGCCCCGGATTCCCAAAACAAAGCTAAGTTAAAATTTTCATAAATTTCTTTTTTTTTCTTTGCAGCGGAACTTAGAATAGCTTTTAGTAGCCAAATCAGACAATAATGAGTCGTCAGTTTTAGAAAACTCTGAGCACATTACAGGTATGTGGCCAAGAAACTCATTGACCACCAAAGTATTCCATTTTATAGAAAACCACATGTTAATTACAACATCACTGCTTAGAAAAGAAATATAGGTTCAATAAAAAGAAGCAGTACAACTCTGTCTAGAGAAACCCTGGAACTCGATGCCGCCTTGCTCCACATATCGCAACGCAGGTTCAATACCTGAAATCTCCATTAAATGGGGTCAGAACCATTGATGGTCTGGTAAGCAAGCAATCACACATCCATTCAACTCAAGTAAATGTGTTGATCACTCAGGGTCGCAGTTCGCAATAACGATGCTAAAGTCTCCACGACTGAGCGTATATCGCAAGAGCCTCCTCAGGGCTATGAGTTGAACATCTGCTCAAGTCTTCATGACTTAGCCTTGACCTCTTCCCGGTCTCAAAGGGATGTCTAACTTAAGTCTTTATACTTGGCACATCTGTATCCCACACATCTAAGGACAGCTCCTTGAGATTCGCTTAGTCGTGTGGATACAATACGAGGCTTTGCCCAGTCGGTCCAGTCATATACAGATCATGATACCTTATGCAGGACAGACTCAACAATGTTCATTCACTCATACATTCAAGCATCGTTGAACCTAAGCTAATGCTTTGTTTCGATAATTAACCCCTCTCCCTAGGCTTAAGGGAGGTATATCTGAGCATCAACGCGATGATCTGGGGGTTGATTATTCTATGTATTTTTAGATACTTCAGAGGCTTGTTGACCACATCCCCCTAGTAAGACGGTACAATCATACCGGAAGAAGTCTCTACTAAGTATTCGAATGCATTCTGCTACTGCAGTAGTTGGGTTCAATCCTTAGAATTTAAGGATAACCACAAGCTCCATACCTTTGAGTGACGGAGGCCATCATGAACTCTATCAGGTTCGAGGGTAATATAAGTCACTCAAGGCTACACCATCACCGTCTTCCTCGGTGAGAGATTTTGATGGGCTCTACCGGTCTGACAGGCTACTTAATGCATGCCTATAGGGCAGTCGTTGAGGAGTATGTACCCGACCCCATTCAGTGTGCCCCTAACACGGTCATCAACCACGGGGTCTTTTCATTTTATTCATATGCATGCTTGACTCTGCTCTCGGCACTACGGCCATCACGAGCATCTCACCTCTTTCGGGTGGACAACATACTCTAGCTCTGCGGCCCTTACGAGTCTAGTTGTATATCAGTCTCTCGATGAGCATGCATATAACACGATCATAATAGATCAATTCCTCGACATATTTTTACGCAATGAGCCTACAACCTAGTCAAGGCGCAACCACTACTCTGGCGCAACGGCCCTTACGAGCAAGTTACCCTTACAGGTATCAGAAAGATGAGCCAATCTGACATTGTTCCAACAACGGGCATGGTTGTGCCATTTAACCGGTTTTGGCAGCTCTTTGGCCAACCATTTTGTCAGCACTTCCCCTGCTCTAACGGCAGGGATGCGACAATCCTTTCTACGTTTTAGAAAGTGTTCTATGGACTAAGTAGCACTCCGCTATATGATGGAGTATCCTGCTACGTTCTTTCTGAGCTATTTTTAGCTTCTTCAGAATTTTCTACAGCACTTCCTTTTTTTGACGAAGAAAGCATGCATTTCTTTTATCCATTTCAGCAGCATCTCCCCTTTTTGGCGGGAAATTGCTATGCTTAACTCAAAAAATGAATGTACACCGTTGTGCGTACCTTGTATCCATCAAGGTTGTTTAGAATCCTGGGCCATAGCCAGGTCATACGTAAATGACTTAGTCTTTACGTAAAGAGCAGTTTTGCCAAAAAAGTAAATCATTTCCAATAGGGGCTTCATTCGTCAAGCAGAATCTTGCACGAGGAGCGCTAAGGGAATCACATTGGCGATTTGGAGTTGAACTCCATTTGAACACTCATTTACACACCATATATGTAATATAAGCAGAAGCTTGTGCTTTATATGGCGGCGGCGTAAAGGAAATACATATACTTATTGTTCAGGGTGTGTAACCGAACGAAATATTCTACATATATATTTGCAGAAAGCAGGAGCCTTAGCGTCATTCAACGCGATGACATAAGTAAATGCATAATCGGAAGTGCATAATTGAAAATTACAGAAAGCAGGGAGCCTTGGCATTATACGACGTGATGACGTAATGTAAATGCATAATCGAAAATGCATAATTGGAAATTGTAAAAAGCAGGGAGCCTTGGCATCATACGACGCGACGACAAAGGTAAATTATAAGGCCTTGGCGATATAAGATGCGACGGCAGTCACCAGACGATATACATGAAGTTTGGCATTCAATGAGTTACGAGGGGAGCGGGTCAACACTGAAGTATCCCGAAGGGCTCAACCAAGAACTAGGGTAAGCTACCATTTTTAAGAATGCATATACTGCCTATTTAACATATATATCCAATGATAGTTACGAAGCAAGCGGTTGAACACCGAAGTGTCCCAAAGGGCTCAACCAAGAACTAGGGTCAGATACTATTTCAGAAAGTATATGCTATATACAAATAAGCAAATGCTTGAAAGAGATGGATCAACGAAGCGAACTTACTTTAATTTGCGAAGGAAATGGCTCAAGAAGGCTCAAACGACTTTGATGACTTTGATCCTTCTTTTGAGAGGTCAGACTAGGTCAGATGTGTTCGACCTAGTTGAGAAAAAGGAAGAGTAGGTCAAGCTGCTCAACCTAAGTGGTTTGAACCAAACTGGGTTCGGTCCAAGTCAATTGGATTCAGCAGGTTTAGACTTAGTCCAAGTATGCTAGGTCTGGTTCAGAAAATTAAACCAGAATCTGGGACCAAAAAGGACCTTGACTTTGACTTCAAACCAAACCAGGTTCAAGTCAAGTCAACAAGGTTTGGACCAGGTCAAGTAAGCTAGGTCCAAATCAGACAGACTCAAGCCAGGTCAGGCAGTGTGAACACCCCAATTTTTTCAAAATTTTGTAAATATTCCCCTTTTGCCTCTGACCCCTATTTTTTTTTAGTAAATCGAGTCATTCTCGCTTAAAATTCCTGTTTATTTCTTAAATTTACTGGAATCAAATCAATTTTCTATATCTAACTCGTTTTCGGATCCAGATCCAATATCAAAATCCCAATCTAAGACTCGTTATCTAATTTTCAAATTAAATTTCAAAAAATACCAAAAATAATTTTTGAAAGGCTCGGATGTTCCATCCTGTCCGTTTGGATCCACTCCTTTGTATTTTTTAGTTCAAGGTCCAAAACTTGAATATCTCTTCAAATTCTGGATTCAAACATGTTGTTTGAGAAAATTTCAAAAGCTTTCTCAGAAAACTCCTCTTTTTGTAAAATATTCCTTAAAAATACAAAAATTACTTTTAAATATTGCCTAGATTTTAGGATTTTATTCCAAAATAACAAAAAATTAGAAAATACGAGGAAAAAGAACAAAAAATTTAAAACTTAAAGAAAATGTCAAAAAGGTAAGTTTAAAAACCCTTTTTAAGAAAACTTTTTCTTATAGCCTTGTTTTTGAAAAATCAGGGAATCCTGCAACGGTTTTCTGTCTCGCTTGATGCACTCGTCTCATTTTACACTCTCATAAATCTCTCTCTCTCTCTCTCTCTCTCTCTCTCTCTCTCTCTCTCTTTCTCTCTCTCTCTCTCTCTCCTCCCGTGCTACCCTCTGAAAACCTCCATATTCCGCCAACCATCAGATCAGCCTTCCTCCTCTTCAGCCATCTGATCCCCAACGGCATCTGCCTCTTCCAGAGCCTTCCCTTTCTCTTTAAAAGGAGCACGCAGGGGAACCCTCAAGGCATCCGCTCTCACCCCCGCATCCTTCTTCTCTGATTTCTTCTCCATCTTCTTCTTTATAGTTTCCTTCTCTCCTCCCTCCTTCAAAGTTGATGCAAGCAAGGAGTCTCGATCCTAAAGGATCTGCCACGCATTCGTCTTCATCATCACACCCTTCTTCATTTCCTCAATCTCCTTCTTCCCCATTTACTCTGACCGCCTCTTCATTAGCGAGAAGAAAGAAAATCCTATTTCGAATTTCAGAGTTGCAGAGAACCCTCTTCCCTTCTTCAGAAAAATCTTGCGGAACTACGGTAAGCACCCATTCCTCCCCTTTGGGTTTTTGTTTTCCCCCTTTTTGATTTTCAATTTTTGGCCTCATTAACGCATCTCTGGTGGTGTTGAGTTGCCTATGGCAATCTCAACCCATATCTGTGCAACAGTAATAGAATAGATTAATTCTGACATTTTCCTTTTTGTTATTTAATTCTATTGTGGTTTTCTCTTCCTTCCATAATTGAATTTCGATAGTCCTGCATGTTACAATTACGGTTTATATTCTTTTTTCATGTTGATCCCCTTTTCTTATTGCAATCTTTGTATTATCCCTAATTTTCGGCTCCATTTTGATAATAGGTTTACACTATTATGTCCCTTTCAGTTTTTTTTTTCTTCTTCTTTTCTGTTGGCATTTTGATTATCCTTTAATTTTCGATCTTCTATTTTATGTTATTTATTTGTTGATCTGGATGTCTGCTATGTCCCGATTTCCAGTAACCATCCTGATTTCTAGTTTGCATCCAATTTTCAATTTCATTTTGATAATTAGTCTGTGTTTTGATCTTCTATTCGATTCTTGAGCATTATGATGGCTATTGATCATCCACAGATCTGGATTTCCCATTTTCTACTACGCCATATCCAGCATCTATGTATCATTTCCATTCATAAGGCTCTGATTCTCTATTTTCATTTTTTATTTTGTTTTATTTTATTTTTATCCAATCGTCTTCTCCCTTTTCAGTAAGTATTCATTGCTTCATTAGCTCATCGTAGACATCTGCACCTGCTGTAATCCTTTGTTAATAAAATAAATGACTAGGTGATAATTCCCAAAAAGGTAAGGATCAAATTCTGGTGGTTCTGAGTAAGAGGAAGAATTTTTTTATTTTTTTTAGTTTTATGTGGTTTATCATCTCTCCAAACCACGATCTAGTTGGTTGGATCTGTTGTATACCAAGTAGTAATGGATCCATTCTGCATCCGATTGGTTAATCGACTTGTTACTTTCTTGAAGGATGGATGTTAGAACTCGATTTACTAATCTAAAGGTTTGAAATCCATCTGCTAATGGATCTGTTATCTGAACTCTGAGTCTGATATCTGAAACTAATGCATTTGTTTACGGTTGATCTGTAAATTCCTCTTTTAATTGTCTTGAATACCTACTCTTTGCAATCTGGATTTGTCATAAATTGTTATGAAGTTCATTATCTTTACTATAAATCTATGTTATGGGTTTTCGCTCTTGTCATAAATCATGTTGAGTATAGCTTCAGCAAAGAGGTGTGCAAGGCGCCTTTGCTCAACAATTGGGCTTGCATCTTGTGAAAAGTGAATCATGGCTAAATTATGAGATTTTCGTTCTAAAAGAGGTTTTTGTCGTCCATGGTAGAGGAAATATTTCCATTTGCTGAAGCAAATAAATGTGATAGTCAGAAAGGTAAGTCAGGTATTATGATCATAGTCGGTGATAGATATGATATGGCAGGTTATGCAAAAAGCACAAAATTCTTTTTTTTTGTTTTTGTTAGTGGTTTGATGCTATGTTTTGGTCAATATCATCATCACTGCTACACTTGCACTCCACTGTGTTTCAAGTGGTATGTCATTCACTTGTATTCACTTGCTAAAAAGTAACCAGGACATTTAGGAGGAATTCAAAGTTTTCTCTCTCTGGGGTGTATGTTACATTAAGATTGTCAAGTCAATCGGGGTTTACAGTGAGAATGTCATTTATCCATGGAAGCTCCATTGTGGAAGATGGAAGCTGGGTAAATCGTGCAAGTTTCTAAAGGGATCTCTATTTTGAAGGTCATTTGGTCCAAGGCATTGCAGGTTGTTGCAGTATCAGCAAATTCCACCATTCATGCTCAAGATTATGTCAAGTTTTACCTTGACAAAGGATTAGCAGCCATATAGGAGAAGAAGATTCTACCTGCAAACACCATACTATGAAGGACAGGCTAGTTTAACTCTTATGCCTTCCAGCTGTTGTGGAATCCTTTCTCTGCATTCAGGATCACCAAGAGGATCTTTCATCTGCGGATTGGGTGGTGTTCCGTAAAGGGGAAACAGAGGGTGGTTTTCAAGATCGAACAAACAAGGTGAGGTTCTTGCACTTCTACAAAAATTATTATCTCTTGTTAATGAGCAACTAAAGATATCATACATTGGTTCAACAAGACAAGCTGCAGAGAATACCTTTGCAACTAGCATAAATCTTTCCAAGGGTGGAAGAGTTATTGTTAATAGACAGGTTATATGAACACATTTTATTTTGGGAGTTAATGCTAGTTGAATATTTTGGGAGTTAATGTTAGTTGAATAATTTGTTACCAGCTTGGACTGACATTATTCACCATGACCAACCTAGTGTATTAGGAGTACCCTCATACATACTTGAAGTAGCATACTGGTGTGCATGATGTGATTCTTGGTTATCCCATCTCAGCAGCTCCAGCAGTTTTCGTGGTGTATGTTTATTCTTTCGTGTGTATGTGTGTGTTATGTATGCATTTCTGTGTGTCTGGTGCGTGCGTGCATGTTTCTGACTCTGCTTTGATGTTCTGTTTTTGCCACTTTTTTTTGTTTCTGATATGGAGGTTGTTGTCCTGGATATCTTAATCCACGATGGCTTATGTAAAGAGCATCTCGTATTTTCATGTGTGCTCATTTGCCCCTTTAAAGAAACTGCAAAGCGGTGGTTGGCCTTTGTGAGATGATATGGTAACTTCTACAGACGGGTTTTCTTTTCTTGAGGAAGGCATTGAATCTGGCCCCTTGTTTGATTCCATTGCATTGCAGCAGTACATATTATTATGTTCTCAGGTATTTGTTTTGCCTTTTTCTTTTCCTTTGTGCCTATGATATTGTGACCAAGGTTTATCTCAAAAAGCAGTCTCATCAGTCCTCTTCCAATGATTCATTTGAAATGTTTTCACCGTTCTTTTAAGGAATTAGGTTTCACAGCCATATTTGTAGATTTTCTATTTCATTATAAGCTCATGGATGTGTCTATGTAAAATTATGTGAAGGATCGATCATATGACATTTGATAAGAGATCAGGCATTAAGTTCCAAGTTGTCTGACATGCAGGTTTTGGAAGGTGGATTCAAGGACAAACCTGGAAAATATAGAGACTATTACCATTCTTGTTATTTCCTTAGTGGACTTTCAGTGTGTCAGCATGAATCAACAACATATGATGTTACACAGCCAAAATCTGGGAGCGGAAGGGTTGTACATTAGTTGAATATGAATTGTTTCACCAGTAGAGGTAACCTTCATTCATGTATGGCTAGCTTCTTTTGAAATTGCTTGGACTGACGCACTGTGTTTTCTCTTTTATCCTCATGTGTGCTCCACTGCTTAGTATGCTAATTGCAAGGTTTATCCTGAATGCAGATTTAGTTGTATGATCTGCAATACTTTTTGTAGGATGAAGGTAGGGGTGTATTATTTTACCTATTTTTTATTGTTTTGCACATCTTTATAACCATGCATTATACATATGAATCATTGCATCTGCTGTACTTTGTCCATCATATAAATATGAATTATATTGTGTTGCTAGGATATGAATTATATATTATCCATTTAGCATAAGCACATCATTTAGGATATGTATTATGCATTTTCTCGTTTCTCATATACATCACTTAGCCTAGGCATTACACTTAGGTAAATTCTACATGCATTCTTCACAAAATATGGACATTACCCTCATACAGTATCATGATATCTTCATTAGCATAAAGCATGTTTATAAACATTTCATCATTTGTATTCTGAGTTCAATGTGATATTTGTAATCTCTCTCTCTATTTGTTTATCATTTTGTGCTAACTCTGTTTTACAGGAATATATGAAAAGCTTGAATTTCTTTCTTAGATTGAAAATTTTTGATTCAAGGTTGTAATAATTAGGTATTAATAAGAATTTTGATTTCAAACACTAGATTAGAATGTATGAGCATGCATATATCTTAGAAATTGCTTGTTTTCATATCATTTTCCTCCTTTATTGCAAAATTTCATAAATGGGAGCAAGAATGGCACGTGTACCATTCTAATAAGAGGTGATTAAATCCTAAGTTGATGATTTGCGTCAATGGACATAGTCAGGATGTGAACAAAACTTAGGTTTTTCATCTTTTATGGAATAACATTGGATCCGTACTGGATCCCTTTTTCAAAAATCATCATATCTTTAAAATATTTTCTTTCTTTATTAGAGTTTAATTTAAAATTGACTCAAGATATATATCAATGGTCATAGTCAGGATATATTGAGAGTTAATTTCATTTTAAAACTCTATAAAGGCACCAAAATATATTGTATTCTTCACTTGAATTTAAATATAATTACTATATGCTACATTCAATGACCATAGTCAGGGATGTATTATATTTTCAATCTTATTTTAATTCATTTTAAGAATGAAATATTCTTTTCAAAACTCAAATTTCAAATTCCTTTTTCATTCATCATTTAGATAGAATTACATCATATTTTCAAAATTCTTTTCATTTTATTTAAAAATCCAAGTGATTTTTGAGATAATTCTTCAAATACCTTCTTAATTTCTCAAATCAATTCTTATTTATAAATTCAAATTCAATTTTATCTCATTTCAAGATTCAAAGTCCAAATTGACTTTGAGATTTCAAATTTATTCTTGTATTCTAAATTCAATTTCCAATCTAAATCCAATTTCAAAGTTCAATTCAACTTTGAAAAAATCAAACTCATTTTCATTTTCAGGATTCAATTTCAGATTCAATTTAACATCTCAGATCAAACTTCAAAGTTCAATTTAACTTTGAAATTCTTGATTCATCTTCCGATTTCAAATTCAAACTTTAAAATCAAGTTTATTCTTTATCTTCAAAGTGCTATCTAAAGATTGAGTCTTGATTCTCAATTCAAAATCAAGGTTTTGAGATTGATTCTGAATCTCAAGATTTTGATTTTCTCTAAAAATTTAAAACCTACTTTTTGAATTCAAATCCGGATTTTCCAAAATCCACATCCATCTTCAAAGTCCCATTTTGGATTTTCAAAATCCAATTCCATGTAGGATTCCAGATCCTGAATTCAACTCCATCTTGGATTCTAGACTTCGGATCCAATCCTATTTAGAATTTCAAACTTCGGATCCAACTCCATCTAGGATTCCAAATCTCGGATTCAACTCCATCTTGGATTCCAGACTTTGGATCCAATTCCATCTAGGATTCCAGATCCCAGATTCAACTCCATCTTGGATTCCATACTTCAGATCCAATTCCATTTAGGATTCAGACTTTGGATTCGAATTTTACCTTGAATTCCAGATTTCAAAACCAATTTCATTTTCAGATCCCGTCTGGACTTCTTAAATCCAATTTTATTTTCAAATTCCATTTGGATTTCTTAAACCCAAAAACTCCATCCTGATTTCGAACTTTAAATCTGGAATTCAATTCCATTTCAAATTTCATCTCTACTTCGAAATCCAGATTCAAAATTCAAATTCAAAAGTTCATTTTGACTTTGAAACTTCATTTTTCCTTTTTCTATCTCAGCTTCAAAATTCTCCTTTTTCTTTATTCTTTTCAAATCAAGATTTATTTTTCCAACTCTGATTATTTTCAAAACTTAAAACTTCAAATATCTTTTCAGATTTATCTCAAGCTCTAAGTTAGATTCAACTGTTCAAAAATCATTTCTTCATTCCATTATCACATTTATTTCAGAATCACTTGGGAAATCCCGAATTTCAAAAAGTGTTTTCTCAAAAGCATACATTTCTGAATCTCGCATTGCACAAGCATGATTCTTTGTGTATTTAGACTTAGAATAAATTCTTAGATAATATTTTAGCAAAGCAAAAGGCATAAATTCGATCCTTGGTTCAATTACCTCTGGTAAAGGCACCACGAACGGTCGAACCTCGTACCGACGAGCGAATCTCATCTCTCCCTTTTTTCGCAAATTTTCAAAAAGGAGGTGAGTGATTTTCTAAATATTTTCAAAATTAAGGTCAAGTGAGACCTTCGCAAAAGAGTTCCTCTCTCCCTTTCTTTTCTTTTCTCTCTTCTTTTTTCCTTTCTTTTATTTCTCCTTCAAAAAGAAAAATAGAGGTTAGAAAGGAAAAGAGAAGGAAACACAAGAGGAAAAAATTTGCGATGATCACAGGCAGGCTCAGACCAAGTGGGCTAGGTAGGGGAGGTTTAGGAAGGAAGAGAAAGAGAGAGAAGGCTAGAAAGGGGGGGGTGATTTTTTCTAAAGGAGGGCACCTCTATTTATAGAAAATGAAACTTGACCCCCAAGTTTCCCTTTTACCTTTATGACCTTGGCTTCTTTTTAATTCTAAGAAGTTCCTTGGTGTGGGGCCCACATGGAAATTGCATGAGATATTTTTGTGGGTCCCACTAGATATTTTTTGAGGAATATTTTTATGGGTCCCAACAATATTTTTGTGGGTCTCGCAAAACTTTTAGGTTTTCAGCGATTTTTTTTTCTAAAAAAATCTGAGTACGTCATTATCTTCATATTGACGTAACTAAGAAAGTTGGCTCGTGGAAATCTCTTGATTTCGTTCAGGTAAGAAGTTATGACTTCCAGAGTGTTTAAGCATATATTCATGAAGCAACGAATATCCTAAGTATAACTTGTTCGTACAAATCGAGTCGATTCGTATTTCGGATTCAGATGCTATTTTTACTTGAAAATGTCTCATGAATTTTTTTAGAAAGATACTGAAAAATTATGAGTCTTACATCATTACCCCCTTAAAAGAATTTCGTCCACGAAATTCTATTAAGAGTACTAAGTGCATAACTCGGGATATTTCTTCCACGTATTAGATTCATAATGTTATTCACTTAGTTCAATATCGTATTTATTTCAATCATAACCTCATATCATGATTCATGATCGATGAGGTATGCTTCTGATATCTGAGTTCAAATTACGTTACAACCACGACAGTTTTGTTGAATCAATGTTCTTCCAACAGGCTATCAACATAGCCATCTTGTTTAATTATTTTATACACAGATCATTCTTACTAGAATTTAACCATTTTGGAACAAGTCCTCTTTCAGATTACTTGGTATTGGAAATGTACCTCCTAATAAGTTCGCCCTTGTCAGACTTACTTGATATTGGATCAGTACACCCTCACAGAATCATACTAGCCAAGCTACTCGTTTTGAAACATATACACTCGCACAGAGCTGTATACTCTCACAGGCTCGCCCTGGCTAGACTATCTGATCTTGAATATGTAAAACCTCACAAGACTCTCTTTTTTGGAACAATTCATCGATGGTTTATTTTATTAAGTAACTTTTAGCGTTCTAATTATGCAAACTTAATTTCTCAATCATGGGGTCTATAGCCATCAATTTTGGCCATAAGCACATAAAATTCAATTTGACAATCCAAAATTACTTTAGAGAGCAAGGATACATATCAATTCAGATGACCGTACACAAGGTCATGATCCACTTGTCTCGAGCATTCATTGGATCTTGTCTTTTGATCATTTTTTAATCATTATAACTCTAGCTATCAAGGTATTCAGATTCCTTGATATGGTCATTACTCGTGAGTTGTTCGGTTGATATCGCATAAACACGACCTGCCATAGGTTTCTGCTATGCCCTGAGTAGTGGCAGTCGTTGTTGTTGTGTTTGTTGAGAGGGCCCTCCAGATCCCATATTTCTCTGTTGAAGATCTAAGGCCTTCTTGCGACATTCACTTATATGATGACCTGGTTTGCTGCAATATAGGCAACCTCCTGTATCGCGAGGATAAACCCCTCCGGGGTGTTCTAAGCTACACCTAGGGCATTGGATATTAGACTGTTGGTAGGACTGATTGACTTCTATTATCTGTAATGGTCACTGGACCAGTGGAGTAAAGTTCTTCTCTTGAAAATCTCTCTTATAAAAAAGTGGTTGTGATTCCTGGCCACTTGAGAACGTCCTTTTGTTGTTTCCATTATTGGTTACTGGTTTCTTTTCTATGACCTCTTTGGATCACTCTCAGTCTGCGCTAATCTTTGAAGTTGCCGCCATAGCGGCTTAGAATGTCTGGGGCATGCTAGTTATCACACGAGACATTAGCCCTTCCCGAAATCCGTTGATATATTTATCGACCCTTTCCTGGTCAGTATCAAATAACTGAGAGCAGTACTGCTCAAGGTTCTGAAACTTGGTAGTATAGTCGATGAGACTCATACCACCCTATTCTAGTTTCAAAAACTCAATCTTCTTTTTATTCCTGGAGTGTATCGGGAAGTAATTATCTAAAAACGCTCTCCGAAAATCATTCAAATGGATGACTTCGTGATGTGAGAACTAGATAATCTTGGTGGTATCCCACCACTTTCGTGCATTATCCTTCAGCCTATATGTGTCAAAGTTGATCCTTTTACCCTCTGGTACTCCCAATACTAAGAATGCATGCTTTGTTTTCTCGATCCAGCTTTCTGCAAGCTCTGGATCGGCTCTTCCAACGAAAACCGTTGGGTCGAGTTTGAGAAACTTTTCATAAGTTATTCCTCCAAGGTTCTCGTTGCGAGGCGGGGCTGGTTCTTGCCTTGATTCATGAATGGCAGACACAAGTTTGTTGAGTGTCTCTAGCAGGAACCCCTGTGTATGAGAGTCCTCGCTCAGCATGGTTCTCCTCGTTATAGGAGTCATCTATCTATTCACACATATGCACCCAAATCAGAAAAAATATAAAATTTATACTTACAGTGCGATACCGCAAACATAACGGATCTTGAATCAGGTTTCTCAGACATAGGCTCTGATACCAATTCTATAACGCCCTGGATTACCAAAAAAAAGTTAATTTAAAATTTTCATGAATTTCTTTTTTTTTTTTCTTTGCAACGGAACTTAGAAAAGCTTTTACCAGCGGAATCAGATGACAATGAGTTGTCAGTTTTAGAAAACGCTAGGCACATTACAGGTATGTGGCCAAGCAACTCATTGACCACCAAAGTGTTCCATTTTATCGAAAACCACATGTTTATTACAATATCGCTGCTTAGAAAAACAATATAGGTTCAATAAAAAGAATTAGTACAACTCTGTCTAAAGAAACCCTGGAACTCGATGTCGCCTTGCTCTTCATATCGCAACACAGGTTCAATACTTGAAATCTCTATTAAACGGGTCAGAACCACTGATAGTCTGGTAAGCAAGCAATCAGACATCCATTCAACTCAAGTAAATGTGTTGACCACTCAGGGTCGTAGTTCGCAATAACGACGCTCAAGTCTCAACAACTTAGCGTATATCACAAAAGCCTCCTCAGGGCTATGAGTTGAACATCCGCTCAAGTCTTCATGACTTAGCCTTGACCTCTTCCAAGTCTCAAAGGGATGTCTAGCTCAAGTCTTTATACTTGGAACATTTGTATCCCATGCATCTAAGGATAGCTCCTCGAGCTTCGCTTAGTCATGCGGATACAATACAGGTCTTTGCTCAGTTGGTCCAGTCGTATACCGATCATGATACCTTATGCAAGACTGACTCAACAACGTTCATTTACTCATACATTCACGCATCACTGAACCTAAGCTAATGCTTTATTTCGATAATTAACCCCTCTCCCTAGGCTTAAGGGAGGTATATCTGAGCATCAACGCGACGATCTAGGGGTTGATTATTCTATGTATTTTTAGATACCCCAGAGGCCTGTTGACCCCATCCCCCTAGTAGGATGGTACAATCATACCGGAAGAAGTCCCTACTAAGTATTCAAATGCATTCTGCTACTGCAGTAGTTGAGTTTAATCCTTAGAATTTAAGGATAACCACGACCTCCATACCTCTGAGTGACGGAGGCCATCATGAACTCTGTCAGGTTCGAGGGTAATATAAGTCACTCAAGGCTACACCATCACCGTCTTCCTTGGTGAGAGATTCTGAAGGGGTCTGCCGGTCTGACAAGCTACTTAATGCATGCCTATAGGGCAACCGTGGAGGAGTATGTACTCGACCCTATTCAGTGTGCCCCTAACACGATCATTAACCACGGGGTTTTTTTATTGTATTCATATGCATGCTTGACTCTGCTCTCGGCATTGCGGCCATCATGAGCATCTCACCTCTTCCGGGTGGACAACGTACTCTAGCTCTATGGCCCTTATGAGTCTAGTTGTATATCAGTCTCTCGATGAGCATGCATATGACACAATCACAATGGATCGATTGCTCGACATATTTTTATACAATGATCCTACAACCTAGTCAAGGCGCAACCACTACTCTTGCGCAACGGCCCTTACAAGCAAGGTGCCCTTATAGGTATCAGGGAGATGAGCCAATCTAGCATCATTCCAACAACAGGCATCGTTGTGTCATTTAACCGGTTATGTTAGCTCTTCTGCCAACCATTTCGTCAACACCTCCCCTACTCCAACGGCAGGGATGTGATGATCCTTTCTACGTTATAGAAAGTGTTCCATGGACTGGGTAGCACTCTGCTATATGACGGAGTATCTTGCTACATTCTTTCTGAGCTATTTTTAGCTTCTTCAAAAAATTTTGCAGCACTTCCTCTCTTTGACGAAGAAAGTGTGCATTCCTTTTATCCATTTCAGTGGCATCTCTCCTATTTGGCTGGAAATTGCTATGCTTAACTCAGAAAATGGATGTGCATTGTTATGCGTACCTTGCATCCATCAAGGTTGTTTGGAACCCTGGGCCATAGCCAGGCCATATGTAAATGCCTTAGTCTTTACGTAAAGAGCAGTTTTGCCAAAAAAATGAAGCTTTTTCAATAGGAGCTTCATTTGTCAAGTAGAATCTTAAACGAGGAGCGATAGGGGAATCACATTGGCGATTTGGAGTTGATCTCCATTTGAACGCTCATTTACGCACCATATATGTAATATAAGCAGAACCTGTGCTTTATATAGTGGCGACGTAAAGGAAATGCATATACTTATTGTTCGGGGTGTGTAACCAAACAAAATATTCTACATATATATTTGCAGAAAGCAGGAGCCTTGACGTGACGGTGTAAGTAAATGCATAATCGAAAGTGCATAATTGGAAATTGCAGAATGCAGGGAGCCTTAGCATCATACGACGCGACGGCGTAATGTAAATGCATAATCGGAAATGCATAATTAGAAATTGCAGAAAGTTGGAAGCCTTGGCATCATACGATGCGACGACAAAGGTAAATTACAAGGCCTTGGCGATATAAGATGCGACGGTAGTCACCAGACGATATACACGAAGTTTGGCATCCAACGAGAGTTACGAGGCGAGCATGTGAACACCGAAGTGTCCCGAAGGGCTCAACCAAGAACTAGGATAAGATATCATTTTTAAAAATGTATATGCTGCGTATTCAACATATATATCCGACGATAGTTACCAGGTGAGCGGTTGAACACCGAAGTGTCCCAAAGGGCTCAACCAAGAACTAGGGTCAGATACTACTTTAAAAAGTATATGCTATATACAAACAAGCAAATACTTGAAAGAAATGGATCAACGAAGCGAACTTACTTCAATTTGCGGAAGAAACAACTCCGGAAGGCTCCAATGACTTTGATGACTTCGATCCACCTTTCGATAGGTCAGACTAGGTCAGATGTGTTCGACCTAGTTAAGAAAGCGGAAAAGTAGGTCAAGCTGCTCAACCTAAGTTGTTTAAACCAAACTGGGTTCGCTCCAAGTCAACTGGGTTGAGGAGGTTCGGACTTAGTCCAAGTAGGCTAGGTCTGGTTCAGAAAATCAAACTAGAATATGGGACAAAAAAGGACCTTGACTTTGACTTCAAACCAAACTAGGTTCAAGTCAAGTCAACTGGGTTTGGACCAAGTCGAGTAGGCTAGGTCCAGATCAGGCAGGCTCAGGCTAGGTCAGGCAGGCTCATACCAAGTGGGCTAGGTAGGAGAGGTTTAGGAAGGAGGAGAGAGAGTGAAGGCTAGAAAAGGGGGGGGGGGATTTTTTCTAAAGGGGGACACCTCTATTTATAGAAAATGAAACTTGACCCCCAAGTTTCCCTTTTACCTTTATGCCCTTGGCTTCTTTTTAATTCCAAGAGGTTCCTTGGTGTGGGGCTCACATAGAAATTTCATGGGATATTTTTGTGGGTCCCACCAGATATTTTTTAAAGAATATTTTTGTGGGTCCCACCAACATTTTCGTGGGTCCTGCAAAAATTTTGGGTTTTCGGCAATTTTTTTTCAAAAAAATCTGAGTACGTCATTCTCTTTATATTGACGTAACTAAGAAAGTTGGCTCGTGAAAATCTTTTGATTTCCTTCAGGTAAGAAAACTTCTAGAGTGTTTGAGCATATATTCGTGAAGCGATAAATATCCTAAGTATAGCTGGTTCGTATAAATCGAGTTGATTCGTATTTTGGTTTCAGATGCTATTTTTACTTAGAAATACCTCATGAATTTCTTCAGAAAGATATTGAAAAATTGTGGGTCTTACATTCTGCGACTTGATGAAAGTTAGAGACTAGTCCTAAGGTATGATAGGAGTTTAGAAAGTGTTGGAATACCTGGAGCAAAGTTGAGAGGATGACTGATCAGCAAAACCACAATTGACAAGGCTCTAATGTTAGTTTCCGCATGTAAGGAGGCACTCCTCTGCAAAATAAGGGTACAAGAAGGGCCTAGGCCCTTGTAAAGTATGAAGGATCAGCCTAGGGAGGCCTAACATCACGTGAATCACAAAAAAGAGAAGGAGAAATATGAGGGAGGAGTGAGAGAAGAGAGAAAGAGAAAAAAAAGAAAAGAGAGATGTCTAGAGAAAGGGAGAGAAGTGAAGTTCTGAGAAAACTTTAATATTATTTTAATGTATTAAAGGGAAACCCCAAACCACTATTTATAGATGGAATGACTGGGATATAGTCCATTTTTAATCATATAATCTATAAAGAGTCCTACTTGGAAACAATAACTAAACTAAAGAGAGGATTCTAGAGTCTTACCTTTGTCATGACTCCTAATCTAATTAAAAGTTTTAATTAAAACCAACTTTAGAACACTTGATTAGACTCTCTCTAATTACCTTTCTAGAAGGTGAAAGAATCCTCTCGAGAGGTGGAGACATCCCACCCTAGACTTCTTAATTAATAACCTCCCATATGGGCCCCGTCGACTAGCTATCCATGCTTCTCGCGTGGACAAGTGTCACTTTTTTTCCTTTCATTATGGACATGTGTCTATTAACTTTTTCATGAAGAAGACACCTCAATTGCCACATCACCCTTATGGGACCCATGTAGGCCTGTATAACCCTTACTAGAGCTCGAATTTGCATCATCTTTTGAAATTCAGGTTGTAACAAACCAACATACCCCTTACTACTTTGGCCCTAAGATGGAGACAATGGCCCTCTAAATTATCATGCCTTTGAGATCAAACATGAGATTTTGATCATCCCCATATATATATTAAGATTATTTTGTGATTGCTTGATCACAACTTTATACAAGTTGCTAAACTTTCAATCCAAACTGAGTTCCAGTGAAGGAGTTGGGGACATGGCTTGTGAGTGCATGCACTAGTGAGGAGCATGAAGTTAAGCCAATAACAGTGATAAGGTTGCACTTTTAGAGAACTATAGGGGTGTCACGACTGCATGAGAATGACCACGGCCAATTGAAAACAGTCACATCCTTTATAGTGACCTTGTTGGCTCGTTGCCTCAAGTGAGAACTCTTCCACCTATTCGGTTATGTTGTTCACCAACTACACTACATTTTCGACTGCAAGTGCCAGTTGTATCTTGTCCCTACTTATCTCATTGGGTTGCTGATGAGCATAGACAAGGAGAGACTCGACTTGCACCCCAGGATCTACACGATCCTCTGTGAGATTCCTATGGTTTCCTATTGTGCATAGGGTCATATCCTTGTTGCGTTTAGGGATATACTCGATCGGTACAGAGAACAAATTCTTTATTGGGCATAGGGGCGTCATTCTCCGCAGACAAGGTACTACAAGAATCTTGGATGTTATCCTCAGGGTGGAAGCCATGTGATGCAGGTTGGTTGAGTTGTTAGCCTGGTTGGATTTGCACCTAGTTCATGGTGTGTTGTTAGAGAATTGGCGATGATGATGCTAGGAGAGGAATCACCTCTGGTAGTTATTTTGCTGGTGATATAGTTGACTCTCGTACATAGTGATATAGGGACAAGAGGCTCCAAAGGCCACTGCTGCAAGTGGCATGCGACAAAGTTGTGTTCAGGAACTATGGATACACACTATGCTGAGTACACATTGCTCATGCATATGTACCCAGTTGATGCATCGATTGATTTCTGCAAGGGTACTGCACCATAGGAAGGAATGCAGAGATCGATGATTTCTTGCCTCTATTTGAATATGTACCATTCGAACACACACAACTATAGTTCAAAACTTATCCAAGGGTTTTCTTGCAATTTTCACTACAAGCGTTTTAAGGACTCATGCATGACACGTATGCACTGTTTATCGACAATATTGGCTACTACTGCATCACAGTGTTTTGCACTTCATAAGAATCTTGCAAAAAATGCTTTAAAGTCCAAACACATCTTTAAGTTTGGCCCACAGGATGTCATGTGCATTCGATCCACAATTGCGATTAAGTTTGTGCATAGTTTTAAGTATTTGGGGTTACAACATGCTTTGGCGATACCTTGCTTTAATACCATTTATTGTGGCTACTACCTGCAACCTCAGAATCTATGTTGCAGTACAACTCAATGGTTTGGGAGGTACAAAAAAAAATATGGTCAAATGACTAAATCAAATAGGTCAAAACTAGGCCCGATACATGAATTGGGATGAGATTCTGATCTAGACAAGAAAAGACCTAGTTTAGAACTTCTAGAGGGACCTAGGGATGTGTGTCAGGGTCTAATATAGGTTCTAGAGGTTAAAGAGGATAGGTTGGGTTATTGAAAAAGCTAATGAGGTCAAACGGGTGAAACTACATGTTGAGTGAATTGGCAGGATACAGTTTTGGTATTTAGGGTCTTAGCTGAGGTTATGACCAATTTCAAAGATTGTGTAAAAGGTCTAGTGAGGTCCTAAAGGAATTTACACATTAAGGTATAGTCAAGGTATTTGCAAGATATTAAAAAGAGCAAAACAACCCGCGGAATAGGAATGCACTTCTCCTACAAGACCTCATGCACACGTGCATGGTTTGAAATACTAAAGGTCAGAGAGAGTGAGAGTGTGTAAAGCACTATGCAACAAGCAAGCAAAGAGGAGGGGTGTGGATCTAACAAGTTTAAATAGGATCCTCATAACATGGGTATGGATTTGGGTACACTAGGTCCAAATGGGTTCATATCTGATTGGGTTCCAACTAGATTCCAACCATCTAAGAGGCATGGGCTCCTAGTTGTTACGACAATGAAGTCGTACATGATACTTCAAATACAAGGTTTTGATGATGAGCAAGTGAATCAACTGCATTTCGACTAAGGCAATGAAGAAATATGACAAGCATTGAAGAATTCGATGAAGAATCTTTGAAGACTAGTGTGCAAATGTTAAATTCATTAAAAGTCTTAGATTCTTGTAAGAGCCTTACTTAGAGTGCATATTTCGGTTGTATTTCACCTAAAAAGTCTTTAGAAAAACTTTTCTAAAAGAACCCTTCATGATTTTTTTTTTAGAAAACTCATTTAATTTTTCGTGTTTATTAGTCGACCAATAGACTCACCAGTCGACTAATCCTTTCGCGCCAAATTTTCTAAGCAAAATGTCATTTTTATCAAATTAGTCGACCGAACAGAATGTCTGTTTTCTAAAAATTTTAGCAGCAGTCGACTAATGACTTTATCAGTCGACTGGATAGAACATGTGTTTTCTGGAAATTTTGCAACAGTTGACTAATGTTTTTATCAGTCGACCAGACAGAACTTGTGTTTTTCAGAAAATTTGAGCAGCAGTCGACTGAAAGGTTTTTCAGTCTACTGATGATATTATCAGTTGACTAACTTTTTCTCTAGTCAACTAAGTTTCAAAACTTCTGATTTTCAAACGGCTCGATAAACAGATCAGTCGACCGACGATAATTGTCAGTCTACTAATAGCTAATTATCAGTCGACTAACTATTGTTCCAATCGACTAATTTTGCCAAATTTTTTTAAACTTTAAAAAGGCATGTCTTTTCATTTTTCAAACATTTTGTTCGTTCAAAATGGACTGTTTTGACACCCTTTCATACCCTCAACGTATGAAATCTTTCAACTATAAATATGAGTGCATTCTACACTCAAAAGCACTGCAATTCAATCAATTTGAATCAATTACTTTTTGTTTTTCACTCATATTCATTTTCTCACTCACGTGATATTTTTTCACTTCAGTTTTTTACTCAAATTCCTTTGAGAGATAGTGAATTCGTGAGTAGAGTATTTCAACAACCTCAAAAGTCAATTGCATCTCATTTGCATTCATAAGAAGGGCTCATAGGTTGTATTGTAAGTTGTTACTTGTTTCAATTTTCTGTAAAAGGAAGGACTCCTTGGTTTAAAGGAGTTGTTTGCTTTCAGTAGGTGTGATACTGAAAGTGGGACCAGATTTGGTCTGTATGATCTTGTAGTTACACAAGGTTGATAGTGGAAAACTCAAGCGGGTTTTGCTTGGGGACTGGATGTAGATCGGAAAAGACCGAACCAGGATAAATTATTGTGTTCTTTGTGTGTTTGCTTTGTGAATTGCAAAATCCGTCAAAATTCCGCAGACAATTTTTAAAAGCACTATTCACCCCCCCTCTAGTGCTCGTTGCCTCAATCCTACTGCACATTTATTTGGTATCAGTGCAGGTTTGCTATTATTTTGATTTGACCATCATCTATCATAGCAACAACAACATCTCAGCACAAAGAAGGTTGCTCCTATGTTCGTCCTCCTCTCTTCGACGAAACAAACTATGGATATTGGAAAGTGAGAATGACAATATTCTTGTAATCCATGGATCTCAAAATTTGGAGAGTTGTTTTAGAAAAGTACCAAATGCCATCAACTAATTTCAGTCAATGGACCGATGAAGAAAAGAAGACTGCTTCACTTAATGCCAAGGCTATGAATGCATTGTATTGTGCCGTTGACAAGGTAGAGTTCAATCGTATCTCTCAATGCTCTACAACAAATAAAATCTGGCATACTCTTCTCGTGACTCACGAAGGTACGTCAAAGGTAAAGAAATCTAAAATCGCTTCTTTAGTTCATAAATTTGAATTGTTTAAAATGAAGCAAAAAGCAAAATGAATTCATATCGAACATGGTAACAAGAATGACCGATATCACTAACACTCTGAAATCCCTTCGAAAAGAATATTCACAAGTGGATTTAGTCAGAAAAATCCTAAGGTGTTTAACTCCAGAATGGGAGAGAAAAACTACAGCTATTGAGGAAGCAAATGATTTAAACGCTCTCACTCTTGAAGATTTGGTTGGTAACTTAATGGCATATGAAGTTCAACTTCAAGACAGACAATAAGAAGAATCCAAGAAGAAATCTCTTGCTTTTAAGGCTACTTCTGACTCTGAAAATTCAGAAGAAGATGAAGATGAAGATATTGCCCCTATTACAAGGCAATTCAAAAGATTCATAAAAAATGGAAGATTTCAAAGAAAGGTAAAGAAAGTGGATTCTTCCAATCCAAATGAAGTCAAGTGTTTTAACTGCAAAAAGGCATGACATATCAAGAAAAATTGTCCTCTTCTCAAAATCAAGCCCAAGGACTAATTCAAGAAGAAAAAGGCATTTCAAGCATGTTGGGATGATAGTGACTCCTCTTCCAATAAAGAATCAAATGAAGAAGTCGCCAACATGTGCTTTGTAGCACAAGAAGACTCGGTAAGTCAATTTGACTATGATGATTTATTAGAAGCATTCAATGATTTATATGCTAAATTTAAGAGTCTAAGTTCTAAAAATAAAGAGTTAAAAACTGAAAATTCAACTCTTGACTCTCAAAACAAAGTGTTACTTCAAGAGATAGAAGATCTTAAGAAGAAAAACTCTTGTCAAGCCTTTGAGATAAAAGAAATTGGAATTAGAACTAATCTTTTACAAAAAAAATAACTAGTCTAAAAGAAAAATCAAATGATCTTCTTTCTATAGTGACCAAATTCACAAATGGTCAAGAGAATCTAGAAAGACTTCTTGGTTATCAAAGATGCTCGGTTAATAAAACCGGATTGGGATATAGTTTCTTTGATACTCAAAATAGACCAAACTATGTTGTGAAGAATCAAAGACAATATTCTCAACCATTTGTTCAAAGAACTAAATTTTCTAAAAATGTATTTAATCATGGAACTTATATGCTTATAAGCCTAGACATGATTACTCTAGAACTGCTAAATCTTTTTATCAAAGGAAACCAAAATCCAAATGGATATGGGTTCCTAAGACTAACTCTCATGGACCCAAAAATAGAAAGGGGTCAAATGCTTTGTCTTCTAATTTTATTGTAGGTACACAAAATAAGGAGCAAATGGATATTGGACAGCGGTTGTTCCAAACATATGACTGGAAGGCCGGAGTTATTTTCCACCCTCCAAAATAAGGATGGAGGAACTGTCACCTTTGGTGACAATAACAAGGGAAAAGTAATAGGTATTGGTAATATTGGTAATCCAAAATTTCCCTTGAAAAAAATATTCTTTTAGTAGATGGTTTAATGCATAATTTATTATCAATTAGTCAATTATGTGATAAAGGTTTTCTTGTTTCTTTTGAACATGATTTATGCTTAATTTCTGATTTTCAATCTAAAAAGATCATTTTTAAAGGTAAAAGAAGGAACAATGTGTATGAACTTTATCTAGATGAGTTACCCACTTTTAATAAAAAATGTCTTATTGTTTTAAATGAAATTCAATGGTTATGGCACAAGAGACTTGGACATGTTAACTTTAAAATTATTTCCAAGTTATCCAAGAATGATCTTGTTAGAGGCCTACCTAGAATACCATATAAGAAAGATCACTTATGTGATGCTTGCCAAAGGGGTAAACAAATCAAGAGTTCTTTTAAAGCAAAAGATATAGTTTCAACAAAACGTCCTCTTGAACTTTTACATTTAGATCTATTTGGATCATCTAGAATTCAAAGTTTGAATGATAGCAAGTATGCTTTTGTTATAGTAGATGACTATTCTCGATTTACATGGGTGATTTTTCTAAAAAGCAAAAATGATGCTTTTTATGAATTTTCCAAACTTTGTAGAAGAATTACAAATGAAAAATCTACATCTATAATTAAAATTCGTAGTGATCATGGTGGTGAATTTGAAAATGAATCTTTTCTAAAGTATTGTGATTTACATGGTATATCTCACAACTTTGTTTTTCCTAGAGCGGCTCCACAAAATGGAGTTGTTGAAAGAAAGAATAGAACTTTGCAAGAATGTGCTAGAACCATGCTTCAAGATAAAAATTTACCAAAATACTTTTGGGCTGAAACAATAAATACAGCATGTTATGTTTTAAACTGTGTTCTTATTCGACCAATTTTACATAAAATATGTTTTGAATTGTATTATAACCGTATACCAAAGATCTCATATTTCAAAATTTTTGGTAGTAAATGCTTCTTGTTAAATACCAAAGATAATCTTGATAAGTTTGATTCAAAATCAGATGAATCAATATTTCTTGGATATTCTTCTAGAAGTAAAGCTTATCGTTTTTTTAATAAAAGAACATCTTGCATTGAAGAATCTTTACATGTTGCATTTGATGAGAATTGTGAACAGGTTATACCTCTAAGCGAAGGAGAAGAAGTAATACTTCAAGAAGAACCTTTGATAGGGAGCACTTCTCAAGAAAATGTTCTTCTTCAACCGGTTTGGAAAGAAGTTCCCAATCATCCACTTGAACAAGTTATTAGAGAAATAAAGAGTGGTGTCCAAACAAGAAGGCAATTAGAAAAATATATTGCAAATATTGCTTTCATATCTAAAATAGAATCAAAGAATATCAATGAGGCCAATGATGATAAATTTTGGCTTTTGGCCATGTCTAAAGAACTTAACCAATTTACTAGGAATGATGTATGGGATCTAGTTGATAGACCAAAGGATCATCCAGTAATTGGAACAAGATGGGTCTTCCGAAATAAGCTGGACGAAAATGATGAAGTCATTCGAAACAAAGCAAGGCTAGTAGCACAAGGCTATAATCAAGAAGAAGGCATAGATTTTGATGAAACCTATGCAGCGGTGGCTCGACTGGAGTCAATTCGAATGATGCTTGCTTTTGCTAGTTACATGAATTTTAAGTTATATCAAATTGATGTTAAGAGTGCATTCTTAAATGGACACATCAATGAAGAAGTTTATGTAGAGCAACCTCCAGGCTTTGAAAATGAGAAATATCCAGAAAAAGTCTACAAATTAAAAAGAGCTTTGTACGAACTTAAATAAGCAACAAGAGCATGGTATGAAAGACTACGAAATTTTTTAGAACAATCAGATTTTTCCATTGGTCGGGTAGACTCCACTTTATTTATTAAAAATCTTAATTCAGATATTCTTATTGTGCAAATTTATGTTGATGACATAATATTTGGTTCTACTAATGATTCTCTTTGTAAAGAATTTGCTAAAGCTATGCAGGAAGAGTTTGGAATGAGCTTGATGGGCGAATTAAACTACTTTCTTGGACTTCAAATAAAGCAAACTGAAGAAGAAATCTTCATCAATCAGGCTAAGTATATAAAAGAACTTCTCAAGAGATTTGGGATGGACTCATCGAAATCAAGAAGAAATCCTATGAGTACAACTACTTCTCTTGATAAAGATGAAAATGGTAAAAATGTAGATACTAAGCTCTACAGAGGTATGATCAGATCTCTATTATACTTAACTGCTAGTCGACCTGATATTATGTTTTGTGTTTGTATGTGTACTAGATTTCAAGCTAATCCAAAGGAATCTCATTTAACTGCAGTAAAAAAAATTCTTCGTTATTTAAAAAATACTTCAGATTTTGGTTTGTTTTAACCAAAATCATCTTCCTTTGATTTAGTTTCATATAGTGATGCATATTTTGCAGGAAGTAAATCTGATTGCAAGAGTACTAGCGGAACTTGTCATTTCTTAGGAAATTCCTTAGTCTCTTGGTTTAGTAAAAAGCAAAATTCAGTGTCACTCTCAACAACTGAAGCAGAATATATAGCGGCTAGTTTAGCGTGTTCATAAGTACTATGGATGAAACAGACCTTAAAAGATTTTGGTTTAAATTACTCCACAACAACTATTTATTGTGATAACACTAGTGCTATAAATCTTTCGAAAAATCCTGCTCAGCACTCAAGGACTAAACATATTGAAGTTAGAAATCATTTCTTAAGAGATCATGTGTTAAAAGGAGACATTTCGTTAAATTTTATTTCCACTAATGAACAACATGCTGATATCTTCACTAAACCACTTAAAAATGAAGATTTTATGAGAATTAGGAGAGAACTAGGCATTTGCTCGCTTTTGGATTTATAAAATGCTGATTTTTGAATAAAATCTCAAAATCGCACCATATTAGTCGACCGATAAATTTCTAGTCGACTGATGCTTTAAAAATTTTACTAAAGGAATCGCACCTTATTAGTCGACCGATAAAATTCTAGTGGACTCATATTTTTAAATTTTTTAAAGGACCCGATATCCCTTGGTTTTTAACGCATCGTTTCATTTTTACGCACCTTTTCATTTTTCTTAAACGAAACCCTTTGAAAAAAGAAACCCTCTCTCTCTTCCGAAAAACCCTCGAAGTGTCGTTCGAACCTCTCCTCGCCGGAATCTTCTGACCGTGACAGGGAGTCACTTGACTTTTCGCCGAAATCCTCTTGTCATGACCGTTGCATCTTCAGTCCTCGTCGGAATCCCCTTGTGGCAGCCTCCTCTCACCTGCCGTCATCCACCGCGGACTCCTCCTCGTCTCTTCCCTCTTGCCTAAAATCTGTGGAGAATCGACATCCCTTTTCATTGGGTTGTTACTGTTGATTATTTTGGCCACTACCAACGAATTTGAAGGCACATCGTTCACTCTGCATAAAGTGTTTCTGTTGCACGACGAATGATATCTTCCTCCCACCGGACGTCATTTGAAAGCCGACATCAACACCATCTTCAACTGTTCCTCTCAACAACTGTGTTGATCAATCACTCTCTGTAACTGTGAATTTTTAGGTGAATCTGTTTCAACCATGCCTCGTCAGAAGACTGCATCCGCAAAAGGTTCTCCTCCTCCTACACCTCCAGCTAGACATGGATTTTCTCTCAGATTACTCCAAAATTCTCTTTTATATGATACTTTTGGATCGATTTTTGCACTTCTTATTTTATCAGGCCGAAATGTCCTCTTTCACATGTTTTCTCGTTACAAAATCAGAGAATTATTTCCAGGTATTTCACATCTTTTTGATGCCTGTGCAGACCCCCTTCATTATCCTTTTGTGATCCACTTGTTTTACACAAATTTACAAATTGATCATGAAACTGGATTTCTTTCCTCTCTTGTTTGAGATATTGAAATTGAGTTTGATTCTAAAATGCTTGGACAAATCCTAGAAATTTCACCTTCAGACACTCTTTTCAATACTATTGAACTTAATGATAAAAGAATTTTTGAACAAATTTTTATTCCCGGTGCACCTCATTGCCCTCCTTTCAAAAATACCAATCTTCAAACTCGTGCACGCATTGCTGGATGAATTCTTGCCCACAATGTTCGACCTAAAAGTGGTTCTTTTGATTATTATTCCACAGATCTATCTACGACTCTTTATGTCTTATTTGGAAATATTTCTGTAAATTGGGCCAATGTGTATTTTACTAATTTGTGGAAACAAAAACCATTTTTTCCTTATGGATGTCTTCTTACTCGTATTTTCTGACATTTCAAAGTTCCCTTAACCAATAAAAAATATATTGAGCAAAAGGAGTTCTTTGATCAAACCATTTTTAAACGAATGAAAATCAAATATCTGCCTCCTTTAAACTTTGATCAAACTGAACCATCTGAACCATCAATTTCTGAACCCTCACCATCTTCTGTGACACCTTCATCTCAAGCAAAACGAAAGAAATTTTCTACTAGTCAAGACAATGATGAAGTTTTGCAGCGACTGGAAGCTTTGGAGCTGCATCAACACACTTTTCGTGAAGATGTGACTCAACAACTTTCTTCGATTCAGAAAGATATTACTGTAATCAAGGACTTGCTTAACTCACTTTTCTGATCTTTGTTTTTTGTCTTTACTGAACTTTGATACTTTATGGGTTGTAATATTTTGAACTTGATTTTACATTTTGCTTATGCTATGTCTGTCCTTACTCTTTTTTATTATAACAAAGGGGGAGAAAAAAGATAGACCTTGCATGAGAAATATGAGAGATTAAGAGGAATAGAAAGAATTTGCATGAGTAATTAAGGGAAAAAGATAAAAAGTTTTAAAAATGCATGAAGTAATGATGGAAATGCAAACCAATCAATATGTGATATATGTGCTTTGAATGTACTAACTTTTAATGTTTTGCAGCATATTGATAGGGGGAGTAAAATCTCCATCTATGCATCTAAATGCTCCATCTTTTGATTAGTTTGTCATCATCAAAAAGGGAGAGATTGTTACGACAATGAAGCCGTACATGATACTTCAAGTACAAGGTTTTGATGATAAGCAAGTAAATCAACTACATTTCAACTAAGGCAATAAAGAAATATGACAAGCATTGAAGATTTCGATGAAGAATATTTGAAGACTAGTGTGCAAATGTTAAATTCATTAAAAGTCTTAGATTCTTGTAAGAGCCTTACTTAGAGTGCATATTTCGGTTGCATTTCACCTAAAAAGTCTTTAGAAAAACTTTTCTAAAAGAACCCTTCATGAAAATCTTTTTAGAAAACTCATTATTCAATTTTTCGTGTTTATTAGTCGACCAATAGACTCACCAGTCGACTAATCCTTTCGTGCCAAATTTTCTAAGCAAAATATCATTTTTATCAAATTAGTTGACCGAAGGTTTTATTAGTCGACCGGACAGAATGTCTGTTTTTTAGAAATTTTAGCAGCAGTCGACTAGACAGAACATGTGTTTTCTGAAAATTTAGCAGCAGTCGACTAATGCTTTTATCAGTCGACCGGACAGAACTTGTGTTTTTCAAAAAAATTTAGTAGCAGTCGACTGAAAGGTTTTTCAGTCTACTGATGATATTATGAGTCGACTAACTTTTTCTCTAGTCGACTAAGTTTCAAAACTTCTGATTTTCAAACAGCTCGATAAACAGATCAGTCGACCGATGATAACTGTCAGTCTACTAATAGCTAATTATCAGTCGACTAACTACTGTTCCAATCGACTAATTTTGCCATTTTTTTTTAAACTTTAAAAATGCGTGTCTTTTCATTTTTCAAACATTTTGTTTGTTCAAAATGGACTGTTTTGACACCCTTTCATACCCTCAATGTATGAAATCTTTCAACTATAAATATAAGTGCATTCTACACTCAAAGGCACTGCAATTCAATCAATTTGAATCAATTACTCTTTGATTTTCACTCATATTCATTTTCTCACTCACGTGATATTTTTTCACTTCAGTTTTTCACTCAAATTCCTTTGAGATATAGTGAATTCGTGAGTAGAGTATTTCAACAACCTCAAAAACCAATTGCATCTCATTTGCATTCATAAGAAGGGCTCATAGGTTGTATTGTAAGTTGTTACTTGTTTCAAATTTCTGTAAAAGGAAGGACTCCTTGGTTCAAAGAAGTTGTTTGCTTTCAGTAGGTGTGTTACTGAAAATGGGACTGGATTTGGTGTGTATGATCTTGTAGTTACACAAGGTTGATAGTGGAAATCTCAAGCGGGTTTTGCTTGGGGACTAGATGTAGGTCGGGAAAGACCGAACCATGATAAATTATTGTGCTCTTTGTGTGTTTGCTTTGCGAATTGCAAAATCCGTCAAAATTCTGCAGACAAATTTTAAAAGCACTATTCACCCCCCCTCTAGTGCTCGTTGTCTCGATCCTACTGCACTTTTACTAGTTACCCCACTAATTGGTGTAACTAGGTCTCAACCTAGTTGGTCTAACCAAATAGGGGACAACCACAACAAGGGCATAAAGTCTCAGGCCGACTCATCTCTATTTATTCACATGGGATAAAATTGTATAGTTTGATATACATTGATGATATTATAATAACATAGAGCTCTCACAAGAAAGTAAAAAATATTATTCAAGATTTTAGTTAAGAGTTTTCTATTAAAGATTTAGTTTCTTTACACTATTTTGTGGGCATATAAGTAATACACATAAGGAGTTATTCTGACTCTAAGGAAGTAGATAAAAGATCTCCTATTAAAATATGGTATGATTGATTGTAAATTAGTTGTTACCCCTACTGCTGATAATGTTTCTCTTTTACAAAGTTTTTAGAGAGTTGATAGATAATGCAATCCACTATATAAGGATTGTGGAGGATTTGCAATATGTCACTTTTACAAGACCTGATATAGCCTACTTTGTTAACATGGCATGCCAGTTCATGCATAAGCTAATGCAGGATCATTGGACACATGTCAAACACATCTTGAGATATCTTAAAGAGACTATTAATTATGATTTGAATATTAAATGGTCTTATAGTATCATGCTTGCAAGGTTTTATGATGCCGATTAGGTAAGATGTCTGGATATCTCATTTTTCTAAGACCCAACTTACTTTCTTGAAGTTCATCTAAGCAACACATGGTTGCAAGGTCAAGTGTAGAGGGTGAATAAAAAACTATAGTTTGAGCAATCTCAAAGTTAATATAGCTTAAGCAACTTTTAAAGTATTTAAGTTTTGACTCACCACAAGTTCCAATTCTTTGGTGAGAAAATTTGAGAGCTACATATTTAACTACCAATCCGGTGTTTCATGTAAGAATGAAACACATAGAGATTGATCATCACTTTGTAAGATAGAAGGTGGCGCAAGGAGACATCAAAGTCCAATTCATACATTCTGAAGATCAAGTTGCTGACATTCTTACAAAGGCTTTACCTGGATCAAAATTTTAGTATTTCAGGGATAAGATTAATCTTGAAGAGAGAGAGGTTAAACCGGATGTGAAGATTAATCTTACAAAGGCATGTGAAGATTAAACCAGATCCAGATGATGATGCATTGAATCCACAACATCAACGTGGTCACACCAGCCCACACGTTGAGATGGGCCCACATGCTATGGAGGAACAATCTTGGTGATTGCATAAGACAAGGGAACCTTTCTCACAAGAAAACCAATGAGACGAAAGAAAAAGAAAATTATCCAATAAAAAATCCAATAAAAAAGAAGGAAAGAAAACTTGACTCATCCTACAAGACTCTTAATAAAAAGATTTTCAATTATCCTTGTAATCAAGAAGAGTCTAACCTAAGTAGGAAACACTTTTATCCAGCAAGTTTTCAAAATTTTGTACATGCTGAAATTATAAATAAGGGAGGACATCTCTTCTCTATCATGAGAGAGAGAGAGGTTCTATAGTGGACATAGGTCATGTTTAACTGAACCACTCTAATTGTTTGTGTGTATGTGTGATTTGCAATTTTTCATCTGGATGGCTAGGAACAGTGCACATCTAGGTGAAAATGTGGACCAGTACTAACTGTTTAATGGATGGCTAGATTGAATGTAGGATGGAACACATCCTATATCAAATGATGGGATCCATACTTTAAGCAATTATATAGATCGTGCTTTTCATGTCTTAGACTGCTTCTTGGTGTTGTCACCGTAGGGCTGGTAAAGGAGCCAAATGAACTAAACAGCTTAAGCTCAGCTCATGACAGTATGAGACGAGCCGAATACCAGTTTGTGCATGTAAAATAATCCATGTTAATTATACATAGAATATACCGGTAAGGTTGTATAACTGGTGGGGGTCTGCCTAACCCCAGCTTGCCTATAAAAAAAAATTTACTATGTAGAATATACATTTAATATTTATATATTACACTTAAAATTATATGTATTTTATATATTACATATAATAATTTATATTATATATAGATTTTTTATGCATCTTTCTTTTTATATATTACACTAAAAATATATATTTCATATAAAATATATACATATTTTTATCTATATGAGCTCATCTGAACTGAGCGAAACAAGACACTGTGTTTCTGCTCAACTTGTTTAAGCTAAATGAGTTGCTTGTCGCTTAGCTCACCAATTATATGAACCAATTATGAATGAGTTTGTGACGAGCCGGGCCACTGGCTGCTCAGTTCGTTTTAACTTTCAGAACTGCTTTATGAGTTAAATAGGTTTTTTGAAAAAAAAAATGATAGATCCAAATTGGATCTAAGGCAATTTTTTTAAAATGGTCTATTTAAACAAAATTTTAAATTCAAGAAATCAGAAAAAATTATCTATGCAGACCAATTCAAATCCCATTCTTATTGGACCAAGTGAATCAGGCCTAAATTGACTGACTGAGTAGGGGACCTAAATCGGACCACAAATTGAATTGAAATACCACTGACTCGATTTGGATCAGTTGATTCAGGCCGACTCCATTCGATTTTGATAATACCAGTGCTTCTATGCTAATATACAGTGATTTTAGTTTAGTCCAAAAAGAGCATTGCAAAGCAAGCTTATCTGTCCTAAATACACGATCCGAAACTTATTTTATGATTGATCAAATAATATGGATCACATTTGTGCCTATGATCTATAAAAAATGGAAATGATGATTTATACTCTTTTATTTGACAAAAAATTGGATGGTTCACACTTCACACTACAAAAAGTACCTATGATAATAGTCTCTCTCTCTCTCTCTATATATATATATATATATATATATATGGTTAATACTTAGTATTATTGAAGGAACAAAATTATTGTGCGCATAGAAACAAGCTTTATCAACTCAATTTGACCATATATGTATTTAGTATGATTTATTTGTTAAGGATCAAACCTTGTATCATGTTTTTACAATCTACAAATATGAATTTTTGAGATGTGAACTTTATTACATTTGCTTACATGTCACAATCACATGATCAGAAACTCATTAATTTCTACTAAACATGTAAATCACATCCATAAGGTCCAGGAAAGAAACTCAAAAATATGAAAAGAAAGTGATTTATATTCAATAGTTTAATCCCACCCCCACCCTCTCTCTCTCTCTCTCTCTCTCTCATATAATGGCGACAACGATGATGCCTGCACAATAAGTAAACAATTAAATGTATGAACTGTCACAAGTCAAAAGGACAAATATGCATTGCATCTTTCTGGATGAGGATAGAGTGACTACCAACCCCATCAACTTGTGGTCAGATATGATGTTGGCATGTTGTACATGCCGTTGTCAAAACTAGCTCAAGCCACAAAAGCATCCCCACCAGTCATGCGTCAAACTGGGAAAGCATCCTCAGTCAAAATTCAATAAAAAAGCTGACGGATTGTGACGGTGACACTATTATGTCCAATGTTGCACTCCCTAATCACATGCTATTAATAGTTCCATGCAATTAAATTTTGTTATCCGGCAGCAGAGTGGTAGGTCCAAGGCAAGGATTTGATTAATTTTGAATCCTCAAAATTGAAAGGACCTGATTTAGCATAAAAGAAGGCTGATTTCCAGGACAATTATTGAAGCCCTTCCCCATAGCCTGTGTAGAACCCTGGGAACAGCACCAAGTTTAAGATATTGAGCAGAGGACCTTGTTAAAGATATGCTTACGTAATGCAAGACCTGACTGGGGGAGTCTGAGATTCCCTCCTGGTGTTGCCTTTTCTACCCTTTGGTACCTCCTGCATCGTGATACCACGACAGTGTTAAGACTATTTTTAATTCATGAACACCATGCTTGTATAACTTTTTTTTTTTGTTTCATGGACTCATGGTGTTCATATATGAACCCAACCAGAAAAGATCTATCCAAACGTCCTTTCACCTTTATCTTTCCGGTTTTCTTTCATTTGGTCAATATCAAAATGGCCAGCTTCGTCATCATCACAGCTCTAAAGATCTAAATCCATAGGATACCTATTGGCGTTGTCGGTTGCTAAATTTTAAACACTTCCCCAGCTAGACCTTGCCGACCTAAAAGAAAGCCTTTCTTTTTCCAGCTGCTTCTCCATACTAAGGCTTCTTGTATCATTAGGAGACTATATATATATATATATATATATATATATATATATATATATATATATATATATATATATATATATATAGAGAGAGAGAGAGAGAGTATTGGCAATATTGTTGTGCATGTGGACACAAATAGCACACGCCAACTAAACTAGATTGCGAGGGTTTATATAAACCCTATTTGTATATCCTATCGCTAACCCCGTTAGTGCCCTACCTGCATTTCCCCATACACAGATTTCAATTTTTCTTTGAGTTGCGTACCTTTTTTCCTTGCCACTATAATGACCTCTCTCCCACCAATTATCTATGTTCTTTATGAAAGGAATCACCCCTACAAGTTTTCACAAATACCCTTCACACACACACACACATATATATAAAGAGAGAGTCTTTCTGCATCTTCGTCGTTATACAATTAAGGAAATACAATAAACAATGAACCCACTCAATGTGCCCATTCCCTCTAGAAAAAGCTAGTTTTGTCCCCTCTCTCTCTCTCTCTCTCTGAGGATAGATAACTCGATACATCTGTAACAGCTGGCTTTCGATTCATGCTATAAACCGTATGCAGTGTTAGAAAGGAAAGTCTTCCTCTCCTGTTCCATTGCACTCACATTCACCTCTCACTCACCCCCTCCACCCCCCCCCCCCAAAAAAAAAAAAAAAACCCTCCACAACTCCAGACAGCCAACTTCTCCAAAAGCCTTCCAAATTCCAAAAGAAAAGCACCAAGAAGCATTCCTGCGACTTCTTCTTCCTCTTCCTTCTCTGCTGTTCATGAATGCAAGCATTTGTGGGGTATCAAGATATGCACCATCAACTGCCCACAACGCCATCGTTTGGATACGAGCCAATGCTTGATCCGACTATAGCCTTCCCGGGCTTGGCGACGCCGCCCTCCTCTCAGTACAAGGGTGTCATGTCCCAGCACAACGGCCGGTGGGGGGCCCAGATATACGATAAGCACCGCCGCGTCTGTCTCGGCCCCTTCGACTCCGAGGAGGAAGCCGCCAGCTCCTCCGACCACGCTGCTGTCTCCCTCCGCAGCTGCGACGCCATCAACAACTTCCCGCAGCCGGCTTCTTGCTCCCCAGTAGCCAGCGCCTGCGGCTTGGATCCAGCTGAGCCGATTAGGGAGCACATGTTTGACAAGTCGCTCACGCCGAGCGACGTTGGCAAGCTTAATCGGCTGGTCATCCCAAAGCAGCACGCTGAGCGGTACTTTCCAATGGACCCGGCCGCCACCGCTGGCAGCGACAAGGCGCTACTGCTTAGCTTTGAGGACTCAAGCGGCAAGCCGTGGAGATTCAGGTACTCCTACTGGAGCAGCAGTCAGAGCTACGTGCTCACCAAGGGGTGGAGCCGGTTCATCAAGGAGAAGCGGCTCGATGCCGGCGACGTCATCTCGTTCCAGCGCCACCCGATCAATGGCGGAGATAACTGGCAGCTCTTCATCGGCTGCAGGCGCCGAGCCGAGCTGCCTCTTCAGCCAACCATGCCCCCACTGGTACAATGCGGCCACCAACTCTTCTGGCCTGCGCCAATGATCTGCGCCGCAGACCATCGGTCTAGATCCAATGGCTGCGAACGTCCCCATGGCGGAATTAAACGGGTCAGATTGTTCGGCGTCAACTTGGATTGTCCAGCTGGGAACGGGTGTGAGTAAGCCGAGCCATGAGTTTTGTAATTCCAAAAATGATCTTGGCAATAAAGTTCATTTATCGCACATGGATAAATTTGGAAAAAAGTAGTTTTTCTTTGTTTGTTGTGATATCAGTGTGTTTATTAGAATACACGAACGTGTGAAATTTTTTGCATTTTTAAATGTCTCAAGTTAATAAACTGTGATTAATCATTGTTTAATAGGATATCCTTCTTCATTTGCTACTTTTCCAATTTATACTTATAAATCAAGGATTTAGACCGGGTTGGTTTCAATGTTGGGCTCGAATTCAGCCTTATACGAAAAACCAAATTGGCCTACTCGGATGGGTCCCTGTTAGGATACTGGTATGGGTCGATTAGATAACTAGGCTAATAAATGGGCCTTAATTGTATTTAGTTAACTTAGAATTTCGGAGGTAGCATCATGTGGGCAGGTTATATGTTCCACCAGGAACACACACTGCAGCTACAGTGCCTGTTCCTGGGTCTCCACTGAGCGCTCTCCCCGTACACCACACTGAGCAGCACGCGACGCTCAGTGGGAACCCCATAACACGCATTGTAACTACAGTGCATGTTCCGGGGGTGCACACGCAACACCCTCTCTAGCATCATGCATCCACACCAATAAAACTATCTCATTGGACCAGTACACTTTACGTTAGATTTGGCTTTCCAAACAGAACAGTCTTGGGAATGAATCTTTTAAAGCCTCGTCACCCCAACCATTTGTCCAACCAGAAACTCGCTTTATCGCCACAACCCAATTTGAGCGGAGCAGGTTATATGTTACCCCCCCTCCCGAACAGGGCCGGTTGCTACATCTCATGTTCGGGGGGTCCCAATGAGCGCCACGTATAAGATGCAGACCGGCTAGTATCCCCATGTGTGTCTGCATCACATAACATCGTAATTTGGTGTCGTCGCAAAGACTTAAGTACCCTTTACCGTCATTCTTTTTCTCTTCCTAGAATGGACATAAATGCCCTCCATCTAGAAAACGAAAATGGCGGTTCGTGAAAAGGACAAAACTGCCCTCCATCGTGACCGCGCCAAAATTTTGAGCAAAGTTTGTGTATGTAGCAAGCTTTATGTTGTAGGATTTAAATAGTTCAAAACAATCCATTTTCGCCCTAAGCAGAAAACTCTATCGGAGCATACTTTGCCTTCATCTGTTGTCGTCGGATCATTTGTTTCCTTCATCTGTTGTCGTCGGAGCTTCCTTTCCTTTGCTCTTCTTCCTCCAGATCATCCGTTTTTGTCTTATACGCAGTCGCAGCATCATTGTCACCATCTGTTGCGTATACGTTCTGACTGTTTCTTACTCTACAGTTGGACTACCCAAAATCCTATCGTTTCGGTGAGTTTCGTGTAAGGTTTCGTTATGCAATCTGAAGGTTGCGATTTATACAACGATTTGTAAGTTTGAATAAGTGACGATTTATACATTCAAAGCAATAGTGATGTGTGTTTATTATGATACCTTGATTTGTACATAAGTTTGCTAAATCTTACAACGATGTGTACTTATGAAGCCAAATATTGCGACGATTTGTAATCATGATTATCGTTTAATGTGTTGTGCAGGTTAGCAATGTCTGTGGCTCATCAGAGAAGAAATACCCCGTCGTTCTATGGGTTGTGTATTAGAGAAGTGATTCGCCAGTCTCATCTATCTCAGTTTTTTGAAAGGTACCAAAATATACTTAAGATTGAGAATGATAAAGACAGAGAAAAAGTGTTGAAATTGTATTATGCGGAGGATTATCCATCAGATATCGAGGTTGCGGACCAAAGGAAGAATGCTGAAGAACTAAAGATGCAGAAGAAGGATGACCAAGAGAAGGCAAAACAAAGAAATAAGGAGGAGAATGAAAAGAAAAGGCAAAGGAAGAAGGCAGAGGAGAGGGAAAGGCAAAAAAAGAATGAGGATGAGAGGGAAAGGCAATTGAACAATCTAAAGAAGGATGCTAAGACGAAAACGCGGAAGCTGTTGTTGGAGCATATAGCAATGCGAAACAGGGTAAAACTACTGAAGGAGGCTGAGGAGAGGCGAAGGCAATTGAATAGGGAGGAGGAAGAGAAGGAACAAAATAAGCTTCAGGATGAGGAAGAAAAGCAAAGGCGAAGGAGGGAGAAGGAGTTTAAGGAAGAGAAGAAAAGGCAAAGGAAGGAGAAGGAGTTTGAGGAAGGAAAGGAAAGGCAAAGGAAGGAGAAGGAGGATGAGGAAAAGAAGGAAAGAGAAAGGAAGGAGAATGAGGAGAAGGAAGAAAAGGAAAGAAAAAGGAAGAAGCAGGAGGAGGAAGTGGAGGAAAGAAGGAAACAACATGAGGAAGAGAAAGAAAGGCGACGGAAGGAGAAGGAGGACGAGGAAAAGAAGGAAAGAGAAACGAAGGAGAAGGTGGAGGAGGAAGAGAAGGAAAGGAAAATGAAGGAACAAGTTGAAAATCAAACGATACCGGTGATGGAGCTAGGGACGATAGAAGTGGAAAAGCAGTGGGAGGCAGTAGACCAACCAGAAAGGCCTAGGTTGGAGGGATTGGTTGAACAAGAGAAAAGTGCGACCAAGGTAAATAAATTCGTCCTATATGTGAAGATTTAATACTATGTTTAGCGATTACTGTGTTAGGTATTAATATGTATAGCGATTACTGTGATAGTGTGTGTGCAACCAATATTATTTATAATAATTAGTAGAATATTATTTATAAGTACAAATGGTACTAATTTACAATTTGTAGGAATAATATGTTATTGTGTGTTACAGGAAGGTTAGAGGAAAAGTAGAGCACCAGGTGAAAAGCTCGGAGGTCGGTGTCAGTGGCCTCTAGTTCTGTCGTGGTATGGTCAACTGAGTGTATACCAGAAGGACCGATTACGAAATATGCACTTCAGTGGCCTTTTGGATCAGCAATAATTTGAAACTTGCTGGAAGACGATAACCCACCTGGTAAATAAGTGGAATGATAAGACAAACACATTCCAGTTTGATTCTTTTGAGATCACCATGACCCTAGAAGATGTGGCACGAATAACTGGCCTTAATTGTGTTGGTAGTGCTGTCCTATTACGAGATTCAAACTATAACACAAGAAAAAAATGCACGGCCTTTCTAGGAATGTCGATGGACGAATGAAGTCAATGTATTTCTGGTGGAATCAATTCTACATCAATGAAGGTCTCATCTTTTCGTAATAAATGGGAAGGTCGCTCTGCTACTTGTGCATATGAAATAGCTGACCAAGAGTTGCGCGACTTCCTTCTTTATTTTTTTGGTCTTACTTTATTTTCCGATTGTTTTGGTTTGAGAATAAGTTACATGTGGTTGCAGTACCTGGAAGACTTAGACGAAGTCGACAACTATGCATGGGGTGCCGCTATGCTCGCACACTTGTACAGTCAACTCTACCGTGCGAGTAAGGGTACAAAAACAGTCGGGGGATTTTGACCATTTGTTTAGGTATCTGTTTATTACATACTTAGTACTTGTAGACTAAGCTCATTGAAGGTTGTAATGTTACTAATATATTGTTTTTGTTAGGCTTGGGCGTGGGAACATATTATCCCATTGCATCCACATTGTGGCCTGTGATCATCGCAAAACTTTTCCTCTCTTGGTGTTCTCTCTCTTCCTTTCCAACCTCTTTTTCCTCCTTTTTGAAGGGAGAAAAGAAAAAGACAGAAAAGAAGAGAGAGGAGAAAAGAAGAGAAAAGAGAGAGAAATTCTTTTGCGAAGGTCTCACTTGACCTTAATTTTTGAAAATATTTAGAAAAATTACGCGCCTCCGTTTTGAAATATTTTGCGGGAAAATGTGAGATGGGGCTCGCTCGTCGGTACGAGGTTCGACCGTTTCTGGCACCTTTACCAGGGGTAATCAAACCAAGGATCGAATTTATGCCTCTTTGCTTTGCTAAAATACTATCTAAGAATTTATTCTAAATCTAAAATGCACAAAGAATCATGCTTGTGCAATGTAAATGCAGAAATGTATGCTTTTGAGGAAAACACTTTTGGAAATCTGAGATTTTCCAAGTGAAAATATGATGATCGAGTGAAGAAATGATTTTTGAATAGTTGAATCTAACTTAGAACAGAAGATAGATAAAAAAAAATGCTTGAAGTTCTAAGTCTTTGAAATAATCAGAGTTGGGAAAATAAATCTTTGAGTTTGAAAAGAATGATTTGAAGCTGAGAGAAAAAGAAAGGAAGTTTCAAAGTCAGAAACAGACTTTGAATTTTGAACCTGGATTTAGGAGAGGAAATGAATATTTGAAATGGAATTGAATTCTATATTTCGAAGTTTGAAATCAGATTAAGATTTGAGAAATCCAAATTGAGTTTGAAAAATAGAATTGGGTTTAAAAAATCTAGATGGGATATGAGAAATGGATTTGGTTTTTTTGGAATTTGGAAATCAAGAGAGACTTGGATTTGGAATCTGGCATCTTAAATGGATTTGGATCTAAAGTTTGAGATCCAAGATGGAGTTGGATCCGAAAGCTGGAATGGAATTTGGATCTGAAGTCTGAGATCCAAGATAAAGCTGGATCTGAAATCTGGAATCCTAAAGGGAATTTGAATCTAAGGTCTGAGATCCAAGATGAAGTTGAATTCTGGATCTAGAATCCTAAATGGGATTTGGATCTGAGGTCTGAGATCCAAAAGGAAGTTGGATTCTAGAATCCTAAATGAAATTTGGATCTGAAGTCTGAGATCCAAAATGAGGTTGGATTTAAAATCTGGAATCCTAAATGGAATTGGATCTGAAGTCTGAGATCCAAAATAATGTGTAGATTTGAAAATCTGGATAAAAAATGGAATTGGATTCTAATCAGAAAGCCCAAATGGGACTTTTGAAGATGGGTCTGGGTTTTGAAAACCTAGATTGAATTTAAGACTTTGGAGAATAATCAAATTTTGAGATTCAGAGTCAATCTCAAAACTTTGATTTGAATTTTGAGAATCAAGACTTAATGAGAAATAAAGAATGAATTTGATTTTTAAAACTTGAGTTTTTGAAATCAGAAGATGAATCAGAGATTTCAAAGTTAAATTGAACTTTGAACTTGGACTTTGAGATGTTGATCTGAATTTTGAAATTGGTTTTTTTTTTTGGAAATTGAATTTTGAATATAGGAATGAATTTGAGATTCCAAAGTCAAATTGGACTTTGGATTTAAATTTAGAATCTGAAGATGGTATTTGTATTTACAGGAGTTGAAAGTTGATTTGAGAAGTGAAAAAGATTTTGAAGGAAATCACTTGGATTTTTGAAAACATGATGTAGTTCTATCCTAAATGATGAATGAATTTAAAAATTTCTGAAATTGGGTTTGAAAAGCATATTTCATTCTTTAAGTGAATTAAAATAAGATTGAAGATATAATATATCCATGACTATGGTCATTGAATATATTATATAATAATCATATTTGAATTCAGGTGAAAAATAAAACATATTTTGGTGCTTTTATAGAGTTTAAAATGAAATTAACTCTTAATATATCCCGACTATGGCCATTGATATATATTTTGAGTTAATTTTAATTTAAACCTTGATAAAAGAATAAAATATTTGAAATATGATGATTTTAAAAAAGTGACCCTGTGTGGATCTAATGTTATTCCATAAAGGATAAAAATCCTAAGTCTTGTTCACATCCTGACTATGGCCATTGATGCAAATCATCAACTTAGGATTTAATCACCCTTTATTAGAATGGTGCACGTGCCATTCGTGTGCCCATTTGTGAATTTTTGAGAAACAAAGGCAAAATGACATGAAACAAGCAATTCATGATATTTACATGCTCATACATTCTAATCTAGAAGCTGAAAAATGTAATATTCTCATTAATGATCTAACTATTACATTGTGGAAATGGATTCTAAAAAAAAAATGAGAAATATCTAACTTAAGGAAGGAAGATCTAAATTCCTCATATATTCCTGCAAAACAGAGTTTAGCATGAGCAATTCAAAAAAAAAATGTCATATTGAAGAACAAGCATATATATATATATATATATATATATATATATATATATATATATATATATATATCTAAGAGCTAAAGAGCTAAATGAGAGTATACATATTTACAGTACAAGAGTAGCATCCTAAGTTTTTATGAAAATTGAATGTGACAATGTAAGTGTAAAACACTAAACTAATAGGAAAATATTCATTAGTATTGGAGGTAAATGCATATTAAACTAATGAAAATCCTACCTAAGGAAGAGTGTATGTTGGCATATATCCAATGTTAAATCCAAATACATATATTTTACAGCAAATCAAATACCATTTTTTGGATTAGCATGTCAAGTGTTTTATGTTAAAACTGACCTATGGATCAGAGTTTTACAACAAACTAGGCTAACATTACTGCAAGATGCCAATCAATTTTGTTGATGAGGTAGTAATCCTTGCAGACCATCGACAGTAGGTCAATTTTCAACAAACTGCTATTCATAATCAATAGTTGAAGAACAAGCTAAAGTGCAAAGGAACAACTAATGAGAAAATGACAGGTGGGCTTTGGACAGGAATGCAACAGAAGGTGACTGTACTGCAGAAGTAGCAGGGCTGGGGATAAGAACAGTTGAACGTATTAAAATGAATATCAAATTCATAATAAACAAAATATTTTTGTGTCTGCATAAAATAAAAGATTACCAAAATTATGAAACATATAATGTACTTTACCAGGTGGAGATGTGCCCTTGTCACATACATAGGAACGTAAACCACCCTTGCAAACTGAGACCACATGCATGAGGAATCAAGCTTGATAATCACAAAATGTTAGGGCTCACATGCATAATACTCATAAATTCTAAAATCCTGTGAGAAAAATGCTTGTCAGTTTGCAAGAAAAGCAACAAAGAATACACAGGTGAGATGAATGGATGATATGATTGTGAAAGTGATGAGCAACAAGTGCAGTAATTTTAGGTGAATATGGCTGTTACGAGAGTGTAATGTTGGGGGTGTGGATGCCTAAATGCAGTATACAGGTGACCCTATATGAAATGAAAATATATAGGGATGCATAATGTATGCAGTGAGGAAACTCAATAACAGAAACTAAACATGGATATAACAATGTTGTAATTAAACAAGAAAAGAATAGACAAACTAATGATTCAAATCATTATGCCTTAACCCAGCGAATGGCAGAAGTATTCAACCTGTAAGATTTGAAATAACCACAAGTGCGAGATTAGGGTGGCAGCCTTCACAAGATCCCTGACCAACTTTACTGTTGATAATTCCTTTGAATTAGCTATGAAGTACATTATAATGTCTTCATCTTCTTTGTTTTGATCTGAGATAGCAACACAACCCGAATCAGAAAAAAAAATCAAACCATAGTATGATATCAAAGAAAATCACAAAAAATAAATAAATCAGTAGGACGATGATTGGATTTTGCTAAACAAGGTAATCAGGGCATAATGGTGAGTGTTCTTTAACTCCTTCTCTGCTTCTGAAAGCAGAGGTCTGTGGCAACACAGAGAAATCTGTCAAGATCAATGTTTAGACCTCATCTCTGCAATAAGAACCCAAAAATCGAATAGCATGGAATGTAGCTAGCATAGACAGTCAAATATGTGATCTGATCTCAGTAAGGCAACATGTAAATGGAATAGACAACATACCATGAACCGAACGATCAAAGTACAATCAAAAGGATGATCAAATGCCATCAGATCAGGAGATTGAAGGCAACCAGATGATCAATCGGACGTGATGCAGTTATGATCAAATAGTTAAAGCGATATAATGCAATGAAAATACAGGACATATGATAAAACTGGAATATTAAGAAGTAAAACAGGCAATTAATGAGATACCACTGAATATGAGGTAATCAATGGCTAAAATAAAATAAAATAAAATCATGCGACATACCTTGTGAAGACGCTGCGGAGTATAAGCAGTTGTAGTTATGCTGACTGGAAAATGCTTCTGAATGATAGTTCTAAAGAATGTATCTACTTTCTTGGGAATGAATGGGCCACTCAGGTTATACTCTAGACGAAGGTGTCATCCTTCTTTGTAGAATGCCTTGTAAATACCTGCTATGTATGTGTCTTTGATCAATTGTACCAATAAGTATGGAGAAGGAGTAATTTCTTAGCTGGGTAACAAGAAAACCAACATTTACAGGGATGTTTCTTCCTTTTTTACTACCCAGAACAGGGCATCTTGGGATCTATGAGGTGGATCAAAACCCTCAAGCATTGCAATCATCTTCAGTCAATCCTTCTTAAGTTTTATCAAGTCTTAGATCTGAATCTGTAACATAGAGAAATGACATAGAAGTTTGAACAGTGTTGGACTGAGAACCAGTTGGGGAGCCTTCCCTGCTCACGAACTTACCTGCCTCAAGAAACTGAACTTCTTCTTTGAATGAGGAAGATCTAGTAGTGACATCCCACGTTAACACTAAAACCCAGAATATTGTCAATGAGATGGTCAATTTCTAGTTGAAAACAAGAAATCATCTGATCGGGAAGCTAAAATGATGCGATGGAAACTTACAGAGTAAATCTGATCTGACACTAGATCAGATCGGACCTTACTGCGAAGACCATTCATAAATACAGGATGATGATAAAGGAACGCTGAATTGAAATGAACGCTATGGATAAAAAGTAAATGTTGAAGCCAAAGACAAACCATAAAATACATATGAAAACTCAATAATACGACAATTAATTTTAACATGATGAAGCTCATCATCAGTGAACAAAAGTAAATGGGCATTAAATCGAAATCTGGACATCATGAACTGCAAGATAAATTGCAGATATTAGAGGGATCCGAAATAAATTAGGAATAGGAACATTCCAGCAATGTTACCCAGGTATGGATTGCAGTGCGCAACTCAACATTACAAGGGACTTGGATAGGTTGATGATGAACAAAATTTCAAAAAATGAACAGAAATGGATTCAAACAAAATACTGGAAATAAACAAAGACTGTCACATAAACCACAACCCGATGAAAAAAATGTCATTAAACCCTATTGAAACAGGACATCGACTAAAATGAACTCAACAGAGAGCTGCTGGAGCAAAAAGTGAATGAAATGATGTATTAAATGAAATTCTATGAACTAAGTGCAAGTAAGAACTTATCAATGAGATGCATTACAGGTAAAAGGGAAGAAATAAAACAAACAAACAAAACAACAAAAAAAAGAAATCAATGAAGAAACATACTGGATCCAACGCATAATGGCATAAGCAGGTATTAGAAATAAGAAATTCATGAAATAAATTGTAAAAAGGGAAATGAAAAGATGTAGAAATATACATTCCGTTGATTTTGCACACAGGTGGATCGGTCCCGGTTACCATATTAGAAATTGAATAACAGACGTCGGGTGCATGTCTCACAGAACTCGAGGGTTTTCCTTCACGTACAGGATTCGAGTTCCGACTCAAATTTCTTTTCCTTCCAAATTGATCTACTTTTCTTTCAGGATTCGAGTTCCGACTCGAATTTCTTTTCCTTCCAAATTGATCTACTTTTCCTTCAGGATTCGAGTTCCGACTCGAATTTCTTTTCCTTCCACAATGGATCTAGTTTTCCTTCGAAGATTCGAGTTTCGACCCGAGTTTTCTTTTCCTTCTGAATTGGTCTAGAAAATTAGAGTTTTGACTCAATTTTTCTTCCAAATCCAATTCAAATATCTAGAATCGGTCTAGAAAATTAGAGTTTCGACTTAAATTTTCTCCCAAATCCGATTTGTTTAGCTTTCCTTTAAAGGTTTGAACTCCTACTCAAACTTTTTTGCAATTTATTAATTGGTCTAGAAGATCCAAGTTCCGACTCAAATTTTCTTTCAAAACCTAATTCATTTAGTTTTTCCTTGAAGATTTGAATTCTGATTTGAATCTTCTCTCAAAATCCAATTTAGCATCTCGTCCATTCAAAGCTCACAAGTTGAATCCTTCATTCTTAAACTGTGATCCTTAGGTTAAATCCCTATGGAATTGATAGTTCTTAGGATGAATCCCTATTGAACCCATGTCGTTCTTAATTGAACCAATGTCATTCTTAGGATGAATCCATATTATATCCATATTGTTCCCAGAGAACCAATGTCGTTCTCAATTGAACCCATGTCGTTCTTAATTGAACCAATGTCATTCTTAGGATGAATCCCTATTGAATCCATGTTATTCCCAGAGCACCAATGCCTTCTCAATTGAACCCATGTCATTCTCAGTAAACTAATTTCTAATTTCGACCTTCGGGTCAATCAATTTCCAAATTCAAGCCTTCGGGTTACAATCTTACCAACCTCGGTCATTTTTCTACCTTCGGGTTACAACTTTATCAATATCTATCACTTTCTAAGCATTCGTGTTACAACTTCATCAATGTCAATCAATTTCAAATCATCAAATTCGATCTTTCAATCAAAATCCTGCTTTCGAGCTGGTCGGTCAACAAATCCTGCTTTCGAGCTGTTAAGTCAAAACAAAACCCAACTTTCGAGTTGATCTTTTATTGAGTTTTTTTTCAGGACTCAATTTGGTCACTGATGTATCAACTCAGATATCAAGCAATTTCTTTCACCAAAGATCCCAAGAGTATTTTGCCAATTTGTCATTAAATATTTGTTGATTTCAAAATCTTTATAGCACAAAAACTTTACCTCAGAATACCTTCAGTATTATTTCCGAAAGGACAAAGCTTTCGCGAAGAAGGATTCAAAATTCAAAATCTTTCTATTGGCAAACCAAAAGGATGAATAATAAATCCTCGATATGGCCAGCAAAGAAAATTCAATGTTGTTGCAAAGCCATAAGTGATCGATATTGATCGCAGTCAATGGCATATTTTTAAAGATCATTCTTGGGAAATAAAGTAGTCGAAATATCCTGGGTGATACAGAAAAATCCACTCAATTTCCATATCTCCTCCATCACCTAAGCTACAATTAAATATCTACAAAAGGGATCTCTCAATTGTCGTCAAGATGAAGACGAATTATGCTAGTTAGACCTCCGGGGTCAAAGAAGATTTGGATCATCTCCAAGATGAAGGAGTTTATGACGGATCCTTCGAGGAAAAGTTCAGATCACCGTCAAGATGAAGACGACTGTGATGAGCCTTCCGACAAACCCTAAAAGATATTTAATTTCTGCTATCATCAAGAGATTCCCAACCAATGAGCCAATACCGTCAAGATCAACCTTGAGAGAAAGAAAGATCAGAGCACCTCCAAGATGAAGGAGTTTGTGACGTACCCTTCCAAAAAAAAAAGAGAGAAAAGTTAGGACATCTTCAAAATGAAGGATGATGTAATCCTCAAAAATCCAAGAGAGCTTCAATTCTGCCAAAAAAAAAAGGAAGAGTAGAAAGATCATCATAAGAAAAGAATCCTAGGATATCAAACTGCCAAATCTACCAAGAATCTTCCTTAAATTTTGTGAAATTCTATTATCAATATTCTTTCACCAATTGTTTTCACAATATCAAGAATATCTTTTTTTCTGTTCATATCAAAGAAATTGATAGCTTCCTTGACAAAAAGCCAATCGCAAGCAATTTGAATTTGAATCTTGATTCTACAGAGTTAGCCCAATTGGAGGTAATACTCTGGGTAGAAAAGAGGAAAGATTTTCATACCAATATACATCAATTTCAAGCATTTTGAATCAACAAACAATTTTTAACATTTTGGCAATATTTTCTTACTATCTTGACATAAAGTGAAGAGCTCAATGTCCATCTTGACACATCCTAGTATCACCTTTTACCTCCTTGAGAGAGTAACCTTTATCGTCTTTTGCGTTGTTGAAAGATTAGCCTTTTCTCTGAAAGGATAACCTTTGTCATCTTTCGCGTTGTCGAAAGAATTCATCTTTTGCGTTGTCAAAAGAATCGCCTTGCTCCTTTGGATCGCCTTGTCATCTTTCGTGTTGTTGAAAGAATCACCTTGTTCCTTTGGATCGCCTTTGTTGTCTTTCGCGTTGTCGAAAGAATCCATCTTTTGCGTTGTCAAAAGAATCGCCTTACTCCTTTGGATCGCCTTGTCATCTTTCGCGTTGTTGAAAGAATCGCCTTGTTCCTTTGGATCGCTTTTGTTATCTTTCGCGTTGTCGAAAGAATCCATCTATTGCGTTGTCAAAAGAACCGCCTTACTCCTTTGGATCACCTTGTCATCTTTCGCGTTGTTAAAAAAATTGCCTTGTTCCTTTGGATCGCCTTTGTTATATTTCGCGTTGTCGAAAAAATCCATCTTTTGCGTTGTCAAAAGAATCGCCTTACTCCTTTGGATCGCCTTGTCATCTTTCTAAGATAACTTCTGGCAATTTTGGTAGTTTGATATCTGGGTGTTTTCCCATGATGATCTTTTTGCACTCTTTTTGAGTCATTAAGCTTTCTCATGTTTTTACATCATCCTTCATTTTGGAGATGTCCTGAATTTTCTCTCTTTTTCGGAGAAGGGTACATCACAATCTCCTTCATCTTGGAGATGTTTTGATCCTTCTTTTGTCTCAGGAATTAATACTGATGATATTGGCTCAAAAAGTCTTTAGATGATAGCAGAAATCAAATATCTTTTAGGGTTTGTCGGTAGGTTCATCGCATCCATCTTCATCTTAACGGTGATCTGAACTTTCCCTGGAAGGATCCGTCACAAACTCCTTCATCTCGGAGATGATCAAAATCTTCTTTGGCCCTGGGGGTCTAGCTCGCATATTCGTCTTCATCTTGATGACAGTTGAGAGATCCCTTTTTGCAGATATTTGATTGCAACTTTAAATGAATGTGAAGATATAGATTAGGTGGATTCTTTTATAGCTCAAGATATTTCCACTGCCTGATTGCCAGATAATCGTCTTTAAACATGCGCCATAGCCATGATCAATATCAATTCGCTTCTAACTTTTCAACATCATTGAATATTTCTTTCGCTAATCATACCGAGGATATTTCTTACATCCTTTTGGTTGATCAACAGGGAAAAGATTTGAATTTTATCCCTTTTTCGCAAAAAGTTTCACCCTTTTGGAAAGAATACTAGAGGTAATCCGAGGTGATTCTTTTATGCAGTAAAATGTTTGGAATCAACAAATGCTTTTAGCAAATTGGCAAAGTTTTCATGAATTCTTCGTGAAATAATCACTCAATATAGATTTTGATGAGACCTTGAGCTGAATCTTTGATTTTGGAAATTCCGATCAGTAGAAACTGAGACATTTTATTTAACGGCCAGCAAAGGAGTTGGGACCTTGGATTTAACGACCAGTGAAAACTGGGACCTTTCATTTAATGACCAGCGAAGAAGCTGAAACCTTTGATTTAATGACCAGTAAAAACTGAGACCTTTTATTTAACGACCAGCGAAAGAGCTGGGACCTTTGATTTAGCAACCAGTGAGAACTGGGACCTTTCATTTAATGACCAGCGAAGAAGCTGGAACCTTTGATTTAATGACCAGTGAAAACTGAGACCTTTCATTTAACGACCAGCAAAAGAGCTCGAACCTTTGATTTAGCGACCAGTGAGAACTGGGACCTTTCATTTAACGACCAGCGAAAGAGCTGGAACCTTTTATTTAACGACCAGTGGAAACTGGGACCTTTATTTAACGACCAACAAAGGAGCTGGAACCTTTGATTTAACGACCAGTGGAAACTGAGACCTTTCATTTAACGACCAGCGAAGGAGCTGAAACCTTTGATTTAGCGACCAGTGAGAACTGGGACCTTTCATTTAACGACTAGCGAAGAAGCTGGAACCTTTGATTTAATGACCAGTGAAAATTAGGACCTTTCATACAACGACCAGCGAAAGAGCTGGAACCTTTGATTTAACGACCAATGAATACTGGGACCTTTCATTTAACGATCAACGAAGGAGCTGGAACCTTTGATTTAACGACTAGTGAAAATTGGGACCTTTCATTTAACGACCAGAGAAGGAGCTAGAACCTTTGATTTAATGACCAGTGAAAACTGGAACCTTTCATTTAACGACCAGCGAAGGAGCTGGAACCTTTGATTTAATCTAAGATTGAAACTTTTTAAGAGACAACCAGTATGAGGACTGAGTCTTGTGACTGAACTTGATCTTTAGATTTGAAGATTTTGAAAGGTAACCCGTGCGAGGAATGGTTTTTTCAAATGAACTTGGTCTTTTAGATTTGAAAAGTTTACAAAATAACCAGTGCGAGCACCGGGTTTTCTCAAATGAACTTGATCTTTAGTTAAAAATTTTGAGAGATAACCAGTGCGGTGATCGGGTTCCTCAAATGGACTTGCTCTTTATTAGAAAATTTTGAGAGATAGCCAGTGCGGGGACAAGGTTCCTCAAATGGACTTGGTCTTTAATTTGAAATTTTTTGAAATAACTTGTTCAAGGATTGAGTTCCGAAAAATGGTTCGATCTAAGATCAAAAATTTTAGAATGACCAGTTCGAGGAAAGAATTTTGGAAGCATACTGATTTTTTTTAAAACGTACCAGTATGAGCACTGGATTTTCCAACTGAGAGTCGAGAAGGAGACCGGCATTCTTAAGATATTTGGAGATCGAAGCAGGAATGATTGTCGGGGTTTCAGGATTATCCCTTATCCTGAAGGGGAAATAGAATAGACATTTGATGAGGATTTAGGAAAAATGATTCAGGTTTATCCCTTAACCTGAAGGGGAAATAAAATAGACATTTGATGAGGATTTAGGAAAAATGATTCAGGTTTATCCCTTAACCTGAAGGGGAAATATAATAGTTTGTAAAGAGATGACCTGTGACTTGAATTTAGAAGGGACATGACAAGATTTATGATTTATGATTTAGATGGACCAACACAGTTAGCTGCATGTGGTCCCATTTTCAGGATTAACCCCTTATCCTGACTGGGAAAATAATAGAATTTAAGGAGAATTAATGAAGAAAAATTGATATAAATTTAGAAAATCAATAAACATTGATGAAACTTGTGTTGCAAAAGAATTCTCATAGGTAACATTATTGCTCTTATGAGGGGTCTCAGGATTATCCCTTATCCTGAATGGGAACACCTCGAAAAATGAGAGTCAGGTTTATCCCTTAACCTGAGCGGGAACGAAGGAATTTCTGAAGAGAATAAACCTGAAGCTTGAAATTTTGGAAGGGATTAGCTGGAAGGCTGGATTTTGGAAGAAGGTCCCACCTGACAATTGGGTTTTTGAAAAAGAGTCAGAATCAGAACTCAAATATTTTAAAATGAAAAATGGACCAACCTGAGAGTTGGGTTTTTGAAAAAGAGAAGAGTCTGAGTCGGAACTCGGATATTTAAAAAGAAGATGGAATATATAAAGGGAAAAACCCGAGTCAGAACCCGGATCTTCAAGATAAAAGATAAAAGAGAAAATTGAGTTGAAAAACTCGAATTTTCGACGCAACGATTGGTTCCAACACGAGCATTGCATCCAAAAGGAAGTCCGAGTCAGAACTCGAAACTTCAAACGAAAGATAAAAGGGGAAAACCCGAGTCGGAACTCAGATCTTTAAGATAAAGGATAAAAGAGAAACCAGAGTTTTGAAAACTCGGATTTTCAACGCAACGATTGGTTCCAACACGAGCATTGGATCCAAAAGGAAGTCCGAGTCGGAACTCGAAACTTCAAACGAAAGATAAAAGGGGAAAACCCGAGTCAGAACTCAGATTTTTAAGATAAAGGATAAAAGAGAAACCCGAGTTTTGAAAACTCAGATTTTCGACGCAACGATTGGTTTCAACATGAGCATTGGATCCAAAAGGAAGTCCGAGTCGGAACTCGGAACTTCAAATGAAAGAATAAAGTGGAAAACCCGAGTCAGAACTCGGATCTTCAAGATAAAAGATAAAAGATAAAAGAGAAACCCGAGTTTGAAAACTCGAATTTCTAAAGAAACGATTGGTTCCAACACGAGCATTGGATCCAAAAGGAAGCCCGAGTCGGAACTCAAGTTTTTTGACAGAAAGTTTTTAATCAGAAGATTAAATTTTGAAAAATTGCCAGTGTAAGGACTGGATCTAAGATTGAGAATGACCAGTTTGAGGACTGAATTATTTGACTTGCAAGGAAGAAGACCATCATAGTAAATTGTATGTGGTCTGATTTTCAGGATTAACCCCTTATCCTGAATGGGGGGATGAATAAAATTTTGGCAAGGCTTGATAGAGAATCGAAAGAATCGACAAAATTTGATAAAGAATCAATAAAATTGATAAAAGTTGATAAAGAATCAAAAGAATTGATAAACATTTATAGAGAATCAATAAAATTTGATAAAATTGGTAAAAAAAAAAAGAATTGACAAAGATTGACAAAGGTCTAGTAAAATTGGTAAAATTTGGTGGGAAAACTAAGGATACTTGGAAGACGATGAAAGACTTCAGGATTATCCCTTATCCTGAAGAAAGAAGGACCTCGTGGGACGAGGTTTAGGTTTATCCCTTAACCTGAGAGGGAATGCAGGAAAAAGAAAATACCTCATGGGAAAAGAGGCATTGGGTTTATCCCTTAACCTGAAAGGGTAAAAAGTTGATAAAATTTAATAAATTTGAGGAAAAGTTGATAAAACTTGATAAAATTTGATAAAATTTTGATGTAAACTTTGATAAAAATATGAATAAAATTTATGAAAACTAATGAAGATAACAAGATTAACTAAAAATTTATAAGATTTGAGAAAAAAATGATTTTGTATGATCCTTCCTACATATGGGATCTTGAAAGAAAAATGTTTATTTGAAAGATAAGTGAGAAATCATTTATGGGAAGAAAATCAACCGCAAGAAGATTGATCAGCGCGAGAGCTAATCTTTGAAAGGAAATCAAACATGAGAGATCATCATGAGGGTCAATTTTTGAAGGCAACGGTTTGAAACCTAACTTTGAAGAAAGAAGATCAATACCAGGGTTGATTTTTGAATGTAATGGCTTGAAAACAATTTTTTGGAAGGTAAGATCAACACGAGGGTTGATTTTTTGAATATAATGGCTCAAAACCTATTTTTTGGAAAATATGATCAACACGAGGGTTGACTTTTGACAAATGTTGGATTAAAATATTTGAACTTTTTGGTTATCATAACGAAGACTTTGCAGAAGCTTTCAAAATTTCATGATTTTTGAAAAACCCTCATAGGTAATATCATTTCTCTCATGAATGATGTCAGGATTGCCCCTCATTCTGGAAAAAGAACAGGAATTTAATGCCCCAGTAGGGTAAAAGATAGAAGTATAAGATATCAAAAATATAAAGAAAATTGACATTTTATTAATAAGCAGAGGTTGATAACAAAAACTGAATATTTACAAGTATTTTGAAAGAGATGATTCATAAAAGACCGGGCTGGCTAGCCCCTACAAGACAACTGACAAAAAGGGAAGCGAAGAAAAATTGTGGCATCCTCAATTCTTTGAATGGTCCGGAAATGGATCTGTCAAGACCGCTGGGTGCTCTTCTTCCTCGTCCTCCACCAGAATATTTCTATCAATGCAGTCTTGTATCATGTGCTTGAGGACAAAGTAGTATTCTGTATCATGCCACATTGCTCTATGGAACTTGTAGAATTGTTCTTTAAACTTTCCCAAGATTACGGGAGGATCCGCTACTTTAGGGAGTTTGATCATCCCATGCTTTAACATGTATTCTAGAATTGTTTCCAAAGTTTGATCTAAAGGAGTGAAGATTCGATCTTTCTCCCACTTGATGTATTTGGGCTTCTCTTGAAGATCCCCTTTTTGTTGGAGGCCAGTCAGAAGTGGTTTGTCATTGTTCTTAAAGGACCTTTCCTTCTGCCCCTTGTTCTGATATACTCTTGGGCCACTGTCGCTGTTATTTCTGTTTCCCCTGCTGCTATTGTCATGATTATTGCCAGAGGTATCAGCTGAATGAGCGAACTGTGCCTTCTTCTTCTGGTCTTGGATATTCTTGACCAAAGGCATGCCCTCGTAGAGTCCATTTTCTATTCCTGCTTTGAGCCGCTCAATCAACTTGATAAAGGATTTCACCGGAGAAGTGGCGATGAGGCTTCTCATGGGTTGAGAGAAATTGTTGAGGATTATCTGCAGTGCGTGCTCCTCCGGAATGGGAACCTTCATCTTGTTACAGGTGCTCCTCCACCTGTGAATGAATTCTCTTGCTCTTTCATTTTCACTTTGCTTCAAGTTGTAAAGATGATTTAGTGTAGGTGAAGCTTCAGTATTGAATAAGAAGTGTTCAATGAACAAATTTACTACCTTATCGAACTCTCGTAGTTCAATAGAATTGATGTGGTCGGCATACCACCTGGCTGCTATACCCTCTAGATTGCGAAGAAAGAAAATGAACAAAGCTCTGTTGTCCTTTCTGAAACGACAGCATTCTGCATAAAAGGTGGCTAGGTGAGCCTTAGGATTGCGAGTTCCGTCAAACTTGAGAAACTTGCGAGGAAGATTCTCCAGGTTATCATCCCCATCTAGGCCATCGTAAAAATCCTCACCTATGTAGGTTTGCTTTCCCTTACTCTTAACTTGAATGTCCTTGATTGCTTGATTCATCTCCTTCAGTTGCTTGCTCATCGGGTCCTCTACTGGAATCCCAGACTTGAGCCTGTTGACAGATTCAGGCTCTTCAGCGACTATCTTTACAAACTGCCGCAGAGGATTCTGGCTGGATACAGACTGTTCTTCTTCCTCTGTTTCTTCTTACTCTGATTTTGTCCCCTAAGAAGTATTGTCTGGCTGCATCTTCTTTTTGACGATCCTGATGTGCTTTTTCATAGCCTTCTTTTTCAGTTTGCTTTTAGGGACTGCCTTTTTCAGACTAATCTCGGCCTGCTCTGACACCATCTTAGCCATCATCTTCTGGAACAAATCTTAAATAACTGGATCAACATCATCTCCTTTGTCCTGACTCTATCCTCTGGATGACCTAAGAGAGTTCATTCCTTCTATTTCACTGTCGCTGAATTGCTGAAAAGTCTCCTTTCTTGTTCTCGTCTGAACCATTTTTTAATATCAGTGCTTTCTGTAGAGAAAAGTGGAGATTTTCAGATTGAAGAATTTTTGGGGAGAAGTTTTGGACAAGAGAAGGAAGTAGGTTTAAAAACTGATATCCCATTACTAGGGATCGAGTCGTCACAAAATTCGTGACAATTGCGTTGTTACTCCTTGGGAAGGAGTAAACAACTAGAAAAAATGCTATTTTGAAAAAGGATATCTCTTGACGAAAAGAGATTTTATTTATGAAAAGATAAACAAGAAAAATAGAATTTAGAAGATACATTGGAAAGATAGGAGGAAAAATGAATTTGAGAATAAATGGTAAAGATTTAAAATTTTGAAGAATTTCCAGGCAGGATCAGAAGAATTTGAAGAAATCAGAAGAAGAAAAAGAAAAATACACCTGGGTTTTAAAAACAAAGAGGAAATTTTGAATAATATATACCCAGGGTTTTGAAAAATATAAGGAAAATATAAAATATCACACAATCACAGATGTACAAACAAGGATGCACAAACAACATTCCCTAAAGCTGACTCTATATGCAATATTTGAAATGGCTGATAGGACCTTAATCCTAACTCTAAGATTTAGATCACCTGATTTCAATCAAGGTATGCCGATATACTCAAGCCGAAGCTCGAAGTACGTGGCATAAAACATTTCTTCGATTCTAAGATAATGGCTTCCCAATATCCTTGAGCACCTACAGATATACCTCGGACTATGGCCCTTAGGTACGTGGTAGGGGGGCGCGAACCCAAATAAGTGGTCCAGTTGTGAGGCTCTCTCCCGAACTATGGTTCAGTGAGACAACCCAGCAACGTGAAGACTGGGACAATATAGGTAGGGATGTTTTCGAAAAACATGTTCAACATGCAATAAAATGAGAAAGGTCTAATGTAAGTCCTAAAGAGATAGAATTTTAAATGAAAAGAAGCATACACTTGCATACATTTTTACATTTGATCCCTAGAATTGAGGAGAGTTGTATTTCAGACCTAAGTCTAATGTGAACATGGAATAATCTTCTCAATATGGTCCTACCAAACAATACTTAGATCCTATATGCATTATGTCAGCTAGGACAGAATCTAGGCTCCTAAGGTTTGCATGGAAATGAACCTGACATTTGTAGAATAAAGACTTAGATAATATAAAAGCAAAAGGAAAAAGGCATAAATTCGATCGGACGAAGACGAGTCCCATCACGGTCGCCAAATATGTGATCATCGCAAAATTTTCCCTCTCTTGGTGTTCTCTCTCTTCCTTTCCAACCTCTTTTTCCTCCTTTTTGAAGGGAGAAAAGAAAAAGACAGAAAAGACGAGAGAGGAGAAAAGAAGAGAAAAGAGAGAGGAATTCTTTTGCGAAGGTCTCACTTGACCTTAATTTTTGAAAATATTTAGAAAAATTACTCGCATCTGTTTTGAAATATTTTGCGAGAAAATGGGAGACGGGGCTCGCTCGTCGGTACGAGGTTTGACCATTCCTGGCGCCTTTAGTAGGGGTAATCAAACCAAGGATCGAATTTATGCCTCTTTGCTTTGCTAAAATACTATCTAAGAATTTATTCTAAATCTAAAATGCACAGAGAATCATGCTTATATAATGTAAATGCAGAAATATATGCTTTTGAGGAAAACACTTTTGGAAATCTGAGATTTTCCAAGTGAAAATATGATGATGGAGTGAAAAAATGATTTCTGAATAGTTGAATCTAACTTAGAACAGGAGATAGATCAAAAAAAGATGTTTGAAGTTCTAAGTCTTTGAAATAATCAGAGTTGGGAAAATAAATCTTTGAGTTTGAAAAGAATGATTTGAAGTTGAGATGAAAAGAAAGGAAGTTTCAAAGTCAGAAACGAACTTTGAATTTTGAACCTGGATTTAGGAGAGGAAATGAATATTTGAAATGGAATTGAATTCTACATTTCAAAGTTTAAAATCAGAATGAGATTTAAGAAATCCAAATTGAGTTTAAAAAATAGAATTGAGTTTAAAAGATCTAGATGAGATGTGAGAAATGGATTTGGTTTTTTTGGAATTTGGAAATCAAGATAGACTTGGATTTGGAATCTGGCATCTTAAATGGATTTGGATCCGAAGTCTGAGATCCAAGATGGAGTTGGATCCGAAAGCTGGAATGGAATTTGGATCTGAAGTTTGAAATCCAAGATGAAGTTGGATCCTAAATCTGGAATCCTAAAGGGAATTTGGATCTGAGGTCTGAGATCCAAGATGAAGTTGAATTTTGGATCTACAATCCTAAATGGGATTTGGATCTGAGGTCTGATATCCAAAAGGAAGTTGGATTCTAGAATCCTAAATGGAATTTGGATCTGAAGTCTGAGATCCAAATTGAGGTTGGATTTGAAATCTGGAATCCTAAATGGAATTGAATCTGAAGTTTGAGATCCAAAATGAAGTGTAGATTTGGAAATCTAGATAAAAAATGAAATTGGATTCTACTGAGAAAGCCCAAATGGGACTTTTGAAGATGGGTCTGGGTTTTGAAAACCCAGATTGAATTTAAGACTTTGGAGAATAATCAAATTTTAAGATTCAGAGTCAATCTCAAAACTTTGATTTGAATTTTGAGAATCAAGACTTAATGAGAAATAAAGGATGAATTTGATTTTTAAAAATGAGTTTTTGAAATCAGAAAGTGAATCAGAGATTTCAAAGTTAAATTAAACTTTGAACTTGGACTTTGAGATGTTGATCTGAATTTTGAAATTGGTTTTTTTTTGTTTGGAAATTGAATTTTGAATATAGGAATTAATTTGAGATTCCAAAGTCAAATTTGACTTTGGATTTAAATTTAGAATCTGAAGATGGTATTTGTATTTACAAGAGTTGAAAGTTGATTTGAGAAGTGAAGAAGATTTTGAAGGAAATCACTTGGATTTTTGAAAACATGATGTAGTTCTATCCTAAATGATGAATGAATTTAAAAAAAATTGAAATTGGGTTTGAAAAACATATTTCATTCTTTAAGTGAATTAAAATAAGATTGAATATATAATATATCCCTGACTATGGTCATTGAATATATTATATAATAATCATATTTGAATTCAGGTGAAGAATAAAACATATTTTGGTGATTTTATAGAGTTTAAAATGAAATTAACTCTTAATATATCCTGACTATGGCCATTGATATATATTTTGAGTTAATTTTAATTTAAACCCTGATAAAAGAAGAAAATATTTGAAATATGATGATTTTGAAAAAGAGACCCTGTGTGGATCTAATGTTATTCCATAAAGGATAAAAATCCTAAGTCTTGTTCACATCCTGACTATGGCCATTGATGCAAATCATCAACTTAGGATTTAATCACCCTTTATTAGAATGGTGCATGTGCCATTTGTGTTCCCATTTGTGAATTTTTGAGAAATAAAGACAAAATGACATGAAACAAGCAATTCATGATATTTACATGCTCATACATTCTAATCTAGAAGCCGGAAATGTAATATTCTCATTAATGATCTAACTATTACATTATGGAAATGGATTCTTGTGGTCATCGCAAAATTTTTCCTCTCTTTAGTATTTCTCTCTCTTCCTTCTCTTTTCCTTTTCTGGTCCCTATTTCCTCCTTTTTGAAGGGAGAAAATAAAAGACAGAAAAAGAAGAGAGAAGAGAAAAAGAAAGAAGAGAGAAGAAGAACTCTTTTGCGGGGTCTCACTTGACCTTAATTTGAAAATATTTAGGAAAATAACTCGCCTCCGTTTTGAAATATTTGCGGGAAAAATTGGGAGACAGGATTCGCTCGTCGGTACGAGGTTCGACCGTTCCTGACGCCTTTACCAGGGGTAACCGAACCAAGGATTGAATTTATGCCTTTTGCTTTGCTCAAATATTATCTAAGAATGTATCCTGAATCTAAAATGCACAAAGAATCATGCTTGTGCAGTGCAAGGATGTATGCTCATTTGAAAAGAATGATTCGGAAATCTGAGATTTTTCCAAGTGATTTATGAAGTAAATGTGATGAAGAAATGATTCGAAATATTTGAATTTAACTTAGAATTTTGGGATAGATCAAGAAAGAGATTTGAAGTTCTAAGTTTTTGAAATAATCAGAGTTGGGAAGATAAATATTTGAATTGAAAAGAATGATTTGAAGATTTAGAGAAAAAGAAATGAAGTTTCAAAGTCAGAAATGAACTTTGAATTTTGGATTTTGAACCTGAATTTAGGAGAGGAGATGAAATTTTGAATTCCATATTTAAAATTTGAAATCGGGATGGAATTTGGTTTTAAAAAATCCAAATGGAATTCAAAATAGAATTGAATTTAAAAAATCTAGATGGGATCTGGAATTGGTATTTGGATTTGAAATCGAGAAATCCAGACAGAATTTGAATCCACAGTCTGAGTCCTAAAATGGAATTGGATCCAAAGTCTGGGATCCAAAAATGAAGTTGAATTTTAAGATCCTAAATAGAATTGGATCTGAAGTCTGAGTTCCAAGATGAAGTTGAACTCTGGATCTAGAATCCTAAATGGGAATTGGATCTGAAATCTGAGATCCGGGATGAAGTTGAATTCTGGATCCTAAATAGAATTTGATCCAAGATCTGGAATCCAAGATGGAATTTGGATCTGAAGTCTGAGATCCAAGGTGAATTGGGTTCTAACTTTGGATTTGGACTTTGAAAGTCCAAATGGGACTTTTGGAGATGGGTCTGGGTTTTTAAAACCCAAATTGAATTTAGAATTTAGGAAGAGTCAAATTTGAGATTCAGAATCAATCTCAAAACTTTGATTTTGAATTGAGAAGCATTTTGAAGATAAAGAATAATTTTTGAATTTGAAACAGAAGATAAATCAGAGGTTTTCAAAGTTAAATTGAACTTTGAAATTGAATTTGAACTTTTGAATATAAAATTGATTTCGAAATTTCAAAGTCAAATTGGACTTTGAAATCGAAATTTAAATCTTTGAAGTAAGATAGAAGAATGAATTGAAATAGAGATTGAAGAAAGATATTTGAGATCACTTGGATTTTGGAAAAGAATTTTGAAGATATGATGCTGTGCTATCTTAAATGATGAATGAATTTAAAGAATTTTGAAATTGGATTTAAAAATCTCATTTTATTCTTTAAATGAATTAAAATAAGATTGAAGGTATAATACATCCTTGACTATGGTCAATGAATGTATTATATAATAATCATATTTAAATTCAAGTGAAGAATAAAACATATTTTGGTGCTTTTATAGAGTTTAAAATGAAATTAACTCTCAATATATCCTGACTATGGCCATTGATATATATATATATTGAGTTAATTTTAAGTTAAATCCTGATAAAAGAAGAAAATATTTAGAAAATATGATGATTTTTTGAAAAGGATCCAGTGTGGATCCATTGTTTTTCCATAAAAGATGAAAATCCTAAGTCTTGTTCACATCCTGACTATGGCCATTGATGTAAATCATCGACTTAGGATTTAATCACCTTTTATAAAATGGTGCACGTGCCATTCGTGTTCCCATTTGTGAATTTTCAGAAATAAAGGAAAATAATGAAACAAATGTCATTTACATGCTCATCCATTCTAATCTAAGACTGAAAATGTAGAGTTTTCATTAATCATCTAGCTTATTACAATATTGAATTACAATTAAGAAAAGAAATAATGTTTTCTATACACTTCCTGCAAAAGATAGATTTAGCCATAAAGCAAAATTGCATGAATATGAATAATGATAAAAGATACCAAGTAAAATTCAAAATATCATGATTATGTTATATGAGAAATGTACATATGAGTATAGTCATCTAAATGTATATGAAGATGTCATGGGAATGCATGATGTTGTGCAATGGTGTATGGATAAATGGTAAGGTAGGGTTGCAGAAATACAAGTGATTTAACATACATGTGCTATCATGACAGATTATGAAATTGAAGGCTAATGTGTAGAAACTAACATATTGTGATAGGTATAAACACAGGATAACAGACAACAATACAATACACAAATGACAAACAGAATATCAAGGTGCTGCAAATGATATGGCAGAAGTTGACAGTCCAGTTTTTATAAACAGGTAGAAAGCTCCGAGAAAAACGACGGATAATATTAATACGATCAGGAAATTTTCCCCTTTGCAGAAAGTCGGCCCTCATGAAAAACTGGCAACTTTCCAAAAACCTGCAGGTTGTAAGCCGAGAAACTGTGTAAAAAAAATGCATGGGACCATCAAGGCTAAAATGGGAGGCATTGCCCACCCAAGAGGTGACATGCTGGGAATGCAGTGTTTGTGAATGGGCAACAACAGGGTGCTGTTGAGACCCCTACAGCAAGTGGTATGAAGTAGAAAAGAGGCAGCAGGGACCTGTATGCCATAATATAATGCTTAGATGTTGTCTACACTAACTATCAATGCCTATACTAACCGATAATTCATGATTCTAACAGAGGTTGTTAACACTGCTGCAGGTTATTGAAAATAACAAACACTTTCTGGTATTAGATTAACCATCAACACCTATCAACATGATTGCCAAGTATAGACTAGTTAGTAAGGATCAACACACCTTCTGTTAACACCTTCTCTAATTCAGTTATACCATTAACTCGCTAATGCAAACCATACAAACTCATTAGCTAACTAAACAACAATATATATCATCTAATCTAATATCTAACCAGTCTATTAATGACAATTATTTTAGAAGATGGCATCCGATCCAAATTTTACATCATTCAGAATGAGTTGAGCATCAAACGGATCTGACAATACGACTATTAGTAGGAATGGTATGGTTAACAGGTGGATATGGCTGCTGTGTTGGTAGTGGTGAGGTGTAAGGAAATGCAGCAAGTGGGTGCCTAGGTACTGTTAATGGAAATGGGGTGAAGACGTACAATGGAGACTGGATGAGCTACTATGAGTAAGTACAAGAGGGGGGGGGGGTGTGGGTATGATGCTGTGTACTTATAGGTGACAAATGGAGGCTAGCTACGGTGAAAGAGGCGTGAAGTGCAATATATAGTGAATATGTGCAACAATGAAGTGGATGGTTAGTGGAATGTTAGTAATGTAGGTAAAGATAGCTAATGGTTAATGAATGTTAGTGATGGGATGCCCTGTGACAGGGAAATGCACCGAAATTCAGCTGCTATTATTGCAAGAAATGGAAATCAACATCCAACGTCATATCTGCAGCATAGAAATTTAATCACAATTCATCCTTATACATTTTCTTGATGGCAAAGGTAAAGCATGGATGCATAAAATCAGAAAGACCCCTCCCCACTGTAAGCTTTTACAGTGGCAGGAAAGCATATCATACTAATCCCATACACACAATATCAATAAGATTAGCAAGTCCATCCATCTGTAGAGACTTCGCTCATTTGCCTATCAAAATCTAAGCATAAGAAAGAAATACCATGAAAATTGAATGTTTGGTAAAAAAAATGATTATAACAGATCATAGGACTATAAGCCAGAAAAAGGGGAGTATGCAATGGCCACCTGGGCTTAACCCCCAGCCCTCGGACTTTAGCCATCTTCTTGCTATTATTCCCTACTTCTTGTTCAAGAGAGTGCGGGTTATCAGAATCTTCAAACCCAACATAAAACATTCAATGTTGGAGCAGGAAACTACTCATCATATAAATGATCTGGTAAAAGAAGAAATATGAAAATGGAATAGACAAAACCACGCTCCGCTTGTGGGGACTGATCTGTTAGATCTTTCTTCAATAGGTCACCTGGTTGTAATCTTCTGAAGATAGCTTTCTCCTCTTGGCTCTTGTTCAGGAAAAACCGAACTCTACTCATAAGAACAACAACTCTAAATAGGATTATAATCTTTATTCCATGCTCCGATACAGACAAGCAGACAAAGAATATGAAATTACTCACCAGGTTAGACAAAGTCATAGTCCAAAGACTGAAGTGAATATTCGCTAGTTGCATCACTTCAATCCTTAGGAAGCTCCTCTGTAACCGATGTTAGACAACCATGCCAGGGGTGTCATATATGCTTAGTGTTAACCACCAATGCCAGAGCCTCTGCAATCCGTATTGGGCAACAATAAGAGTAAAGGTTTTCAGCAGTATATGCTTGTTGCCAGTTTTGATGCTGGGAATTGATGAAAATATCGGTGGCCTAGCATTTGATGCATCTCCTAAGATTGTATTTATATACTCGACAGAGATCACAATGTCCAAAGCGTGGTCAAGCATAATACTCTTTATTTGAACACAAAGGAGATTGTCTGTATTGCAACCAGACACAAAAGGACAAATTTCCACAGGATAGATTATTTCGAGCTTTCTTCTCCATCCTCGACCTAGCATATGTAGGCCATACAAACAATAGATGAACAAAGAACTTTTGTGGAATCTGTAATGGCTGTAAAGAATTACTCACAGATAATGCAAAAGATTTAAGAATCCTGCCCAAGATTCACAATTGTATGACCCTTTCATCTAGGTATCTTTCGATGATCATATTCTCAGGGACTCACAAAGGAAGGTCCAAAGAGCAATTTCACTTGTATGAGACTGTTCAGATATTTGAATTCTTTATTGAACCTGACTTCAAATTTTGTTCATGCTTTTGGCCCTCCTTGGAGGGTAACCACAGGCACACATCCATGTAAACGTTTTTTTTTTATCAAAAGGCTCTTCTCATTATGTCTCCAGGCAACTTACAGAGGTCGTTAAGTCACCTCTACATTTTCATTCTTAGTTATCCTGCAGATTGGAACAAGTGGAACAAAACAAACAACAAAACAAAAAAATGCATAACAGAGAAACAATGGACTGAACTGTAAAATGTACAAATGGGAAATAGTAAAAGAAATTGGTATGACAGATCGTAAAGAGAAAATAGCATAAACATGAATTCTAATAGCAGTAGATGATTGACACAAATCGATTATTAAACTCAGATATGAACAAGAGATAGATATTCTAAGAGGAACACCATCTAAACATGTGTTCAATACCATGAAACCAAAGCAAATCACCAAGAAAATAGAGACAAACACAAAAGAAATGTCGGGATGGTGAATGGATATCAACGATATTTCCTTATGTAGGTACAAATGGATTTTAAGAGATTTAGCATTATATGAATACAAGCGTGAAATAAACTACAGAAAAAAAATGTTGGAATGATAGACTCATCCCTATTGCTATCGCATGTCTGTAGATCAATTTTGCTATGAGCAAAACGATGCTACCAGGATGCCTTAATATAAAAATAAAAATAAAAAATAAAAGAAAATAAAATAAGATAAAATCAACAAAGAACAGAAGGGATGAGGTAAAGTAGAGGCAGAGAAACAAGTTTTTACAGAAAATTCAAAAGGAAAGAGGCACAATCACTCACCTGTAGCTCTTCTTGATGGAAGGTCGACCTTTGGTGACTTAAAGAGGAGGCTCTCCGGGGCAGAAAGATGGGGGATCGAAGACAGAGGAGAGGGATCAAAGGTGACTATCGGCAATGAAAAGGAACGGGAATGGGTTAGCACTCTATGCGTAAAGGGAGATGAGGACTGATGCGAGATTGATGGATCCCCCGAGTGTAAGGGATGGCTTCCCTTTTAAAGAAGAAGAAGAAAATTCTAGAAGGGCTTCCATTAGAGATGAAGGGTGGATGAAGGGCTTAGGGAGGAGATGGTGGTCGTTGGTGATGGAAGGTTGAGGAATGGCCATGGAGGGTTTGGCGATGAAGGGTTGAAGATGGGGAAGAGGGTTCTGAAAGGAAAGAGGGCGATGGAGCGAGAATGGAGAGAGAGAGTCCGAAAAAGCCACTTAAAAATATTCGTTAAAAAAAAAAAAACTTTTCAAGAGAGTGGCCCTTTTCAAAAGTATTTTCAAAAAAATGGTTTCAGTTAAAAAGATGCTTTTTCAAAAGGAGGTCTTCAAAACTATTTTTTTCTTTTCTTTGTATTTTATATTTTTTTTTTGGTATTTTTGAATAAAAATTCTAAAGATCTATAAAAAAAACAAAGGTATTTTGGTATTTTTGGGAAATATTTAGAAGAAGATAGGTTTTCTAAAAAATTGAGTTTTGATTCCTTCAAAAAAAATGAGTTTGGATTTAAAATTTGAGAAGATTTTCGAGTTTTTAACCTCAAATTGAGGAATATCAAGAAATGAACCCAAACGGATGCCGAATGGACTGTCTGAGCTATTCAAAAACTATTTTTGGTATTTTTGTCATTGCAATTTAAAAATTGGACGACGAGGTTTAGATTCAGATCTTTTACCCTGATCTGGATCCGAAACTGAGTCAGATGTATAAACTGAACTTAATTTCAATAAAATCTTGAGAAATACTGGAATTTAGATTTAAAACTAGCTCGAATGCTTAGAAGATGGGGTTAGGAGCAAAAAGAGAATATTTACAATATTTTGAAAATTTTGGGGTGTTCACAATTCTAAACAAAAAAAAAGAGAAATATCTAACTTAAGAAAGGAAGATCTAAATTCCTCATATATTTATGCAAAACAGAGTTTAGCATGAGCAATTCAAAAAAAAAATGTCATATTGAAGAACTAGCATGTATATATATATATATATATATATATATCTAAGAGCTAAATGAGAGTATACATATTTACAGTAAAAGAGTAGCATCCTAAGTTTTTATGAAAATTGAATGTGACAATGTAAGTGTAATACATTGAACTAATAGGAAAATATTCATTAGTATTGGAGGTAAATGTATATTAAACTAATGGAAATCCTACCTAAGGAAGAGTGTATGTTGGCATATATCCAATGTTAAATCCAAATACATATATTTTACAGCAAATCAAATACCAATTTTTGGATTAGCATGTCAAGCGTTTTATGTTAAAACTGACCTATGGATCAAAGTTTTACAACAAACTAGGCTAACATTACAGCAGGATGCCAATCAATTTTGTTGATGAGGTAGTAATTCCTGCAGACCATCGACAGTAGGTAAATTTTAAGCAAACTGCTATTCATAATCAATAGTTGAAAAAAAAGCTAAAGTGCAAAGGAACAACTAATGAGAAAGTGACAGGTGGGCTTTGGACAGGAATGCAGCAAAAGGTGACTGTACTGCAGAAGTAGCAGGGCTAGGGATAAGAACAGTTGAACGTATTAAAATGAATACCAAATTCATAATAAACAAAATATTTTTGTGTCTGCATAAAATAAAAAGATTACCAAAATTATGAAACATATAATGTACTGTACCAGGCGGAGACATGCCCTTGTCACATACATAGGAACGTAAACCACCCTTGCAAACTTAGACCACATGCATGAGGAATCAAGCTTGATAATCACAAAATGTTAGGGCTCACATGCATAATACTCATAAATTCTAAAATCCTGTGAGAAAAATGCTTGTCAGTTTGCAAGAAAAGCAACAGAGAATACACAGGTGAGATGAATGGATGATATGATTCTGAAAGTGATGAGCAGTAAGTGCAGTAATTTTAGGTGAATATGGCTGTTATGAGAGTGTAATGCTGGGGGCGTGGATGCCTAAATGCAGTATATAGGTGACCCTATATAAAATGAAAATATACAGTGATGCATAGTGTATGTTGTGAGGAAACTCAATAACAGAAACTAAACATGGATATAACAATGTTGTAATTAAACAAGAAAAGAATAGACAAACTAATGATTCAAATCATTATGCCTTAACCCAACGAATGGCAGAAGTATTCTACCTGTAAGATTTGAAATAACCACAAGTGTGAGATTAGGGTGGCAGCCTTCACAAGATCCCTGACCAACTTTACTGTTGATAATTCCTTTGAATTAGCTATGAAGTACATTATAATGTCTTCATCTTCTTTGTTTTGATCTGAGATAGCAACACAGCCCGAATCAGGAAAAAAAATCAAACCATAGTATGATACCAAAGGAAATCGCAAAAAAAAAAAAATCGGTAGGACGATGATTGGATTTTGCTAAACAAGGTAAACGGGGCATAATGGTGCGTGTTCTTTAACTCCTTCTCTGCTTCTGAAAGCAGAGGTCTGTGGCAACACAGAGAAATGTGTCAAGATCAACGTTTAGACCTCATCTCTGCAATAAAAACCCAAAAATCGAATAGCGTGGAATGTAGTTAGCATAGACAGTCAAATATGTGATCTGATCTCAGTGAGGCAACATGTAAATGGAATAGGCAACATACCATGAACAGAACGATCAAAGTACAATCAAAAGGATGATCAAATGCCATCAGATCAGGAGATCGAAGGCAACCAGATGATCAATCGGACGTGATGCAGTTATGATCAAATAGTTAAAGGGATATAATGCAGTGAAAATACAGGACATATGATAAAACTGGAATATTAAGAAGTAAAACAGGCAATTAATGAGATACCACTGAATATGAGGTAATCAATGGCTAAAATAAAATAAAAGCAAATCATGCGACATACCTTGTGAAGACCCTGCACAGTATAAGACGTTGTAGTTATGCTGACTGGAAAATGCTTCTGAATGATAGTTCTAAAGAATGTATCTACTTTCTTGGGAATGAATGGGCCACTCAGGTTATACTCTAGATGAAGGTGTCATCCTTCTTTGTAGAACGCCCTGTAAATACCTGCTATGTATGTGTCTTTGATCAATGGTACCAGTAAGTATGGAGAAGGAGTAATTTCTCAGCTGGGTAACAAGAAAACCAACATTTACAGGGATGTTTCTTCCTTTTTCACTACCCAGAACAGGGCATCTTGGGATCTATGAGGTGGATATTGCAATCATCTTCAGTTAGTCCTTCTTCAGTTTTATCAAGTCTTAGATCTGAATCTGTAACATAGAGAAATGAGATAGAAGTTTGAACAGTGTTGAACTGAGAACCAGTTGGGAAGCCTTCCCTGCTCACGGACTTACTTGCCTCAAGAAACTGAACTTCTTCTTTGAATGAGGAAGATCTAGCAGTGACATCCCACGTTAACACTAAAACCCAGAATATTGTCAATGAGATGGTCAATTTCTGGTTGAAAACAAGAAATCATCCCATCGGGAAGCTAAAATGATGCGATGGAAACTTACAGAGTAAATTCGATCTGATACTAGATCAGATCGAACCTTACTGCGAAGACCATCCATAAATACAGGATGATGATGAAGAACGTTGAATTGAAATGAACACTATGGATAAAAAGTAAATATTGAAGCCAAAGACAAACCATAAAATACAGATGAAAACTCGATAATACGACAATTAATTTTAATATGATGAAGCTCATCATCAGTGAACAAAAGTAAATGGGCATTAAATCAAAATCTGGACATCATGAACTGCCAGATAAATTGCAGATATTAGAGGGATCCAAAATAAATTAGGAATAGGAACATTTCAGCAATGTTACCCAGGTATGGATTGCAGTGCGCAACTCAACATTACAAGGGACTTGGATAGGTCGATGATGAACAAAATTTCAGAAAATGAACAGAAATGGATTCAAACAAAATACTAGAAATAAACAAAGACTGTCACATAAACCACAACCCGATAAACAAAATGCCATTAAACCCTATTAAAACAGGACATCGACTAAAATGAACTCAACAGAGAGCTGTTGGAGCAAAAAGTGAATGAAATAATGTATTAAATGAAATGCTATAAACTAAGTGAAAGTAAGAACTTATCAATGAGATGCATTACAGGTGAAAGGGAAGAAATAAAACAAACAAACAAAACAACAAAAAAAAGAAATCAATGAAGAAACATACTGGATCCAATGCATAATGGCATAAGCAGGTATTGAAAATAAGAAATTCAGAAATAAATCGTAAAAGGGAAATGAAAATATGTAGGAATATACATTTTGTTGATTTTGCACACAGGTGGATCGGTCTTGCCATATGCAGACCGATTCCACCCCTTTGCTTTGTAAAAAAAATGAAAGAGGATGGGATTTTAACACAAAGAAATGCTACGGAAGAAAGACGAGTTTCTATGAAGAATCAGAAAAAAAAGAAAAGGGTGATTACTTACCTACGACTGCAGGGATGGCCGATTGACTTCTTTTAGAAGATGGAGATGAGGACCAGAGAGAAAGAGAGAGAGATGGATCAGAGGGAAACCGGGGTGAAGCGCGGTATGCGGAAAGGAAAAAGATGGTGGGTGCGGGGGTGAGAGGCGGTGCCGATCCCTCTTCCCCCTGTATCTCTTTATAACAAAGGGGAAAGAAGCCTCGAGAAGAACTTTTTTTCAAAAATCTTAAGAATTTTTTAATAAAAATCAAAGGGACGGCCCTTGTAAGAAAATTTGCTAAAAGAGGGTTTTACTAAAAACGATTTTTGTAAAAAGAGGCTTACTTGATCAATTTTTGTATTTTTGTATTTTTATTTTTTTTTGCTCTTTTTCTTCATTTTCTATAATTTTTTGATATTTTTGTAAACAAAACTCTAAAACTATGGGATTTCTAAACTATTTATAAGATTTTACAAATATTTACAAAAGAAGGCTTTACTGAGAATTCGAGTTCATATTTTGGAATTTTCTTCAGAAGATGGGTTTGGATCCAGTTTTTGGAGAAAATATTCGAGTTTTAAACCTCAAATTGAGGAATATAATGTGATGGATTTGTAAACACCCCAAATTTTCACTCACCTCCCCGACAGTTCCACCAAGCATCATCATCCAGCCTCTGAAATCGCTGGAGGGCAAAATGGTCATTTTCTGAGACCGAACTTTGCAAAAGTCCAAATTTCATCTGAAACTCTCAAAATTTCTCTAATTTTAACTCAGATATTCAAAAATTTAGTCCTGACAGGAGACAAACATCTCCAAAGTCTTGGTTCAAGATTCTATTGCATAAGAAATGACATTACATATCATTGCATGAGCATTTCAAATCACTGCACTGCACAGCATGCCATTTCGAGGTCCAGAACTCTTGATTTCAAAATTTTCAATCTAGATTAGAATTTCAACTCTTTTCAAAATTGATTTCAAAACCCTGGGTCTTCAAAATTATCAATTCTTCCCATTTTACCCCCAGGACTCTGAATTTCAAAATATTTTCTCAGGAAAACGATCTGGATAGTTTTCAATATGGATTTCAGCCACTTCACCTCAGATTTTGCCCTTTTGACAATTTCAAATATCCTCCTTTTACAAAATTGCCCTACAGGGGTCAACTCTTTCCAAAAATTCCTGTTTTACCAATTAGTCCAGATTTTATGAAAAATCCAAAAAGAAGTTGTTGTTTTATCCTTATTTCAGTAAATAAGCAATGTGGGACCCACACTGAGGTGGTGTCACACAAGCTTTTCTTTTGAAAATTTAAATTTTGAAAAACCCAAAAATATAGGAGCCTTGTCCCCTGGATTGGTGCCACTTGTCCTTTCTCTCTCCTCTCATTTACATGCCATGTGTCAGCATAGGGTTCACCTAGAGTTGGTGCCACATGTCACCTTCCCTCTTCTGCCACGTGTCAGTGTGGGGCTACCTTCAGAAGCCGCCACATGTCATCCCATTTATCTGCCATGTGTCACCCTATCCATCCTGCGCCATGTGTCATTTCAAAGACTACCAGGAGATGCCAAGTGTCATAGGTTGTCCTGTCTAGAAAAAGTGGAGCTTGTCTCCTCTGAGGTGGCGCCACTTGAAGTGTGTCTCCTGCAAAGGACACGTGTCAACCTCTCCCTCCTTCTAGAAAAGTAGCCTGACACATGTCTCTTCCTACCTTTCTCAGAAAAGTAGGAGACATGTGTCACTCCTAAATTCCTACAGAAAAGGTAGGCTTGTCTCCTCTGAGGTGGCGCCATCTGGAGTGTGTCTCCTGCAGAGGACACGTGGCAAGCTCTCATTTCCTCAGAAAAAGCAAGTGCCATGTGTCATTTCCTGCTCTCTTCAGAAAAACTAGAATTCAAAGTTTCAAATCTCCTCATAGGTGGCGCAGATCCTGAACTTCAACTTTTCCATGTTGTCTGAGATGGCGCCACATGGCTTGGCCCTCCTTCTCTCCCCTCTGCCACGTGTCATCTTCTGCTTCTTTCAGAAAAAGCAGGTGACACATGTCTCCTTCTCACTCCTTCAGAAAAAGTAGAAGACACATGTCTTCTCCCTACTCTTTTCAGAAAAGCAAGTGCCACATGTCACTTCCCTCCTTTTCCTCCCTCTTGCCACATGGCATTGTAGGAGCCACCCTGAGGTGGCGCCACATGTCCATCCTCCATTCCTCCAGGGCCAACCTCCATTTGAAATTCAAATTCTCCTCTGAGGTGGCGCCATCTGAAGAACCTCCTCCAGCAGGCTGACACTTGGAACCATCCTGGACTGCCACATGTTCAGATCTCCTTTCTCCAGAAAAGGTAGAATTCAAATTCCTCTGAGGTGGCGCCTTCTGAGCCCACTGCTCTGTCCTTCTGACATGTGTCAACCACCTTTTGAGGTGGCACCATTCCAGGACTCCACTTGGCTCCATTTTGATTTTTATTTTATTTTTAATAAAAGTAGCCCACCATGAGGTGGCGCCACCTGAGGACTCCCTACAAAAGGTGAGTTTGAATTTCAAATTCCAAGAGAACACCCTCTGAGGTGGCGCCTTCTGGGAGTTCCCTGCAGAGAGAATCAAGCAAACTTTTGAAAAATTCCAAATTCCCCCTGCTGAGGTGTCTCACCCACAAAATTTCCATTTTTTTTATTTTTCTCAAAAATCAAAATAGCACCATGAGGTGGCGCCACCTGAGGGCTCCCTGCAAAAGCCAAATTTGAATTTCAAACCCCCAGATGGCACCCCCTGAGATGGCGCCACATGGAGGGCTCAGATTGAGCCTGTTTGAATTTCAAATTTCTTCAGAAAATTTATAAAAACAAGGCTCCACGCCCCAGAGAGAGATTATTATTTTTGGAGACCATTTTGTGAACTGGAGAATTCGACCTAGCCTTCCTAACATCCGATTTTGAACCTTGGAAATCGTGCCTTCTTTGGCTCATTGGAGAAGGTGGAGTAAAGCTCGTGCAGTGGCCAACTCGATTCAAGCGGAGGTCAATTTGGGTGAACCATCCGAAGCCCGGAGCGAAGGACGAAGGAAGCTCGTGATAGCCGCCCCTTTCAAGAGCTTCTACACTGCGTAACGAAGCAAGGTGCACTTCTTTTCCCCTTGATGTAATTCCATAATCCGATTCGGGAGTCGTTTGAAGAAAGAGCTCATCCGAGGGATGGATTGAGCTATTCTCATAAAACGACATATATCAAATGTTTCATTATGCTTCCTTGATGATTTTTAACATTCATGTAGTTAGATAGGTTTAATTTGCATTTTATTTCATTCATTTAGCATATTTCATGAATTAATTAGGATTAATTTAGCATTTATTTCAATTCTGCTTATTTTCAGTAGGTCTCTGTTTTTGTCAGTCAGTCCACACGTCATTTCATGCATTTATTTTTTATTAAAAATTCTAAAAAAATCACGGAATGCGCCCTTAGGTGTCCCTGAAATTTTTCCAAAAATTCGGAGGCGTTTGAATTTGTTTACTGTGGTAAACATTCAAAATGGCAAGTCGGATTTTGTTACCCGGGATGCGTTTTGAAAATCATTTGCCGACTTGTAAAATCGAGATATCCCTCATGGGAGATCCGATTTTCGATCCGAAAGATGTTCTGAACTCGGGAGAATGTCTAGTTTTTAATATGCTTTTATCAGATTTTTATGATTTTTTTATGTCTGACAAAAAATCCGAGAGTTTGGGACATGTGTCAGAGTCTAATTTGGGCCTCTGAGATATTGGATCGACTTAGGGCTGTGGTTTCTCTTTGTGTGTTGCTTCAAATCTAAAACTGTAAAAAGTTAAAGTTATGTACGAGGTGTCCTCTGTTTGCATCTGAAAGCCTGTGATTTTTAGAACAGTGTTGATACCTGCTTCAGATTTTTTTTGTCAGTCCTCTGTTTTGCTACATTTGTCTGTTCTGTTAGTTTAGGCAGGAATAGTTATATTTTTATCTGTGTTTCCGTTGATCAAATGCCGAAGTAATAAACATAAAAGTTTTCATGTAGGTGTCGTGCGTAGCTCTGATTAATTTCATAAATTTCCATGGCTGTTTTATATTTTTTTGGCATTTTACATCAGATTAGGATGATTTTACCTCTATCAGAACTAAATCCCTGTTGCCGAACTCACCATGGCTCAAATCCCGAGGCTGTAAAAACCAAAAATGTTTCATTTCGGATCTTTTAGTATTTTGCAAAATATCAGAAATTTCCATGGTGTAAATCTTGCATTATGATATTAGGCATTGCATTTGGTTCAGATCCATAGGCAAAATCCACCATTTTAGGACTTTCTTTGAATTTTAGCATTTAAATCAGATCATTTCGTGATTTTTAGCATTCTAGGTTATTTATCAGAGTAAGTAGATGCTTCATACCGAATTTGGTGAAATTTGGAATCCATTTGAGGTTCGGATTAGCCATAATACCAAAACAGGGTCCCGTAGGACCCGGATCCAAGTGAAAAACAAGCGAAATTCATTATTTTGGATAAATTGCAAAATGCCAAATTCTGATTTTACAGTCCTAATGTGTTTGGCAGCATGTCATACTGCATTTCATCATCATTTGATTCAATTTGAATTTCAAAATCTCAATTTTACCAAGTTTTCCTTTAAAAAACCCTGATTTTACAGGTATAACTTTATAATTAGGGGTATTTTGGTTATTTTGACCCCAATTCCGAATTTCAAACTATTTTATACTTAATTTCCTGCATTTACATCATTTCAAATATCAAGGAAGCATGATCATAGGGTTTATATCCAATTAAATCCAATAATTTCATAATATTATTGGAAAATCTTGGAAAAACCCACATATTTGAGCTAACCCAATTTCAAGTTTGGCAGGAACAATCAAAAGAAGGAGCTGAAGTCTGCAAATTTCTTTTATTTCCTTTATTTAGTGATATAATAATGTAAATTTTGGAATAAGAGAGTTAATTTCCTGCTTAGACTAGGATGCATATCATATAGTTTAAATTTATGCAATATCCTGATTATATGATTCATGTATTTTATTTTAAAAGCACTATGGATGTTCACGAATGGCACGTGCACCAACTCTTAGGGAGTTGATGGACTCGGTGGGATCCATATTTACGGCCCTAGTCGGAATATGGACGAGACCCAGATCCGTCATCTTTCTACTAGTCACATAGAGCCTACACTCTTAGGCTATCTTAAAATGCACATCATATTTCCAAAGTTTTCAAAATCATGTGCATCAAATCAACTAAGTTCTGAACATATTCATGGCCACAGTCAGAATATGTGAAGGATTTATTTGGACTTAATGCACATTTTCCAACCAATTCCTCAGAAATCTTTTCAAAGGGCATTCATTCACTCATGTCATTTGCATCATGAAATCATTGATTTTCTCAAGATTTTCTCAAGAAAACTTCATTCTCAAGAAATCGATTTCTCAAGAAACTCTAAGGATTTTTCAAAATCGGTTTTCCAAAGACAAGTTTTTCCACAGTTTTCCCTGGAAAATGATATTTTCTTAAGAGATTCAAAAGAGTTTTCCAATCTTTCTCCAAGATCCAAAATCGATTTCCAAGTATTTCAAAAGGTAAAAGTCCCAGGATTTTGATTCCCCAAGTTTGAATTTCCTTCTCCAATGAGTTTTCCTATAAATTTTCCATTATTCTCCTAAGAAAACTCTCAAAGTCCAAGTTTTCCTAAGAAGTGTTTCCCTTTTCAAAAGGTTCATCTTTTCTCAAGAATCACTTCCATTTTCCCAGGATTTTCAACCATTCATAATTTTCCCAAGTCTTTATGAACTTTCCTGAGATTTCAAATCTTTTTCATCTTTTTCCTGAGAAAATCTTTTCAACTCCAAATATTTTCCAAGCATACATCATGTTTTCCCAAGCTGCATTTTCCCAAAACCTCATAGCACATGCCTGAATTCTCTGTGCATTTAGGATAGAACATAACTTCGATGATTTAACTAAGTCAAGCATAGTTTTGGTCCTTGGTTCGATTACCCCTGTTAAAGGCGGCAGGAACGGCCGAACCTCATACCGACAGGTCGAGCCCCATCCCATGGATTTTCCCGCAATTTTCAAAACGGAGGCGAGTATTTCAAAAGCAATTTCCAAAATCCGGTCAAGTTTGAAGCGCGAAAGCGTTTCCTCTTTCTCTCTTCCGCAAGGAAGGGAAGACGGGGGAAAAATTTCGCGACGATAACAGGATCCAAACGGATACTGGACAAACTGTCTGAGCCTTTCAAAAGGTTATTTTGGTAATTTTGAGAATTTGATTTTAAAAATTGGATGACAAAGCTTAGATTTGGATTCTAATATCTGATCCGGATCCAAAATGGAGTCATATATATATAATGAATTTAATTTCAGTAAAATTTGAGAAATAAGCTGGAATTTAGATTTAAAAGTGACTCAATTACTTAGAAAATGGGGGCAAAGAGCAAAAAGAGAATATTTACAAACTTTTGAAAAAATTGGGGTGTTCACATAGCCCTGCGATTTGTGGTTTTCCAAAGATCGGTCGCTGGGCTAAAATAAACGTCACAGTTCATAATGCTAAGTCCATTTTAGATGGGCTGCAACTAAATGAGGTAAACGTTCTAAAATTGTTTATAATCGGTTCAGTATTTCTCATTCAGTATTATAAATCGTTGAAATGTTTAGCATTCTTAAGTAATCATCGCTGCAGGATTTTGTCTTCCTTAGTACATATCATTGTTGCCATATCATTCTTAAGTAAATTGTAATATATTTGTCACTCGTTATTAAAAAGAATTACCAATATACAGGTTTTGTGGAGACCGTATGGAGATAAGGAGGACGATGACCAAGACGTTGTTGCCGAGGCTGCTAGATTGTCTCACCACGATTTGTGGCTGTTTTGCAATTATGAAGCCGAGTTGCAGCATGGTAGTCGAGTTCTCCTACAATCTAGCTTGGGTCAGTCAATCCCAAATAAGCCTTTGGAAGTGAGAAGGAAGATGAATAGTGGTGGGGGCAGAAACATGAATTGGCACGAACGCTACAGGGATGAATTATTAATTTGGAACACAGGTGGTGTTCGTGCCGTAGCGTATGATTATAAAGGACAACAATTTGATCCCTTCTATTTCCAAAGGTATTGGGAACCTATGCAGCGGAATCTGGAGATTGAGAAAATTGGAAACCCATAACTCCCAACTGCCCCCTTTTATGTTGCATCCCAGCATCTACAACCCGTCCGTCGTCCCCCTCCGGCTACAACAATGATTCCCTCAGTAACAAATCACGATGAAGAGCGAACACATGTTACAAAAGAGAACGTTATCTCTGCCGCAAGGTTCGAACTGATGGAGAGGGAGAATAAAAAATTAAGGACAGATGTAAGCAATATGGGGAGACAATTGAACTCAGTGGTAGAGATGATAACCAATTTTTTAATCAGATGGACGCAACCAAGAGGCCACCGAGGATAGACAGTCCACCAAGAAAAAGAAAGAGACGAGTTCTCTATCTTGATTCATCTGATTTGTCAGGTGCCACAGAATAAACCCTAGCTATTCTTTTTTATCACGATAGTTATTTGTTGTAATTCTATAAGTAATTGTCGTAACGTGACATTCTTTTATTGTTTAATTCTTTTTTATTACATCTAACAGACATGTTTCGTCTATGGATCTCATAAATAAATAAACTTTAATCGAAAACAGATGTTTGTTGTTCAGAAATCGTGGCATTGCCTAACCTCCTTGATTGAATAAAAATCGCAATATAACTCGTCGTTTTTGAATGAAAATCGCAATGAAAATCGCAATATAACTCATCGTTTTTTAATAAAAATCGCAATGAAAATCGCAATAGATGTCTGATTGGAACGAGTAATATTGTTCACAAATCGCAATATAACTCAGCATTTTTGAATGAAAATCGCAAAACACATGCGATTTATGCGGTCAACAAGGTCCCGTAATCGACGCTAGGAAATGATTAAGGTCAGCATCGATATAATAGATCATTTCTGTTCAGCAATCGTTGTATTTGTCTCCGTCTTGATAGAAAATCGCAAAAAGGATTTGCGATGTATGCCGTGAACAATAATTGAACAAGTTCTGACGTCGTAAATGATAACAGTCAACAACGATTAGAAAAGTTTGATGCTCAGAAATAACTATAGTTATTTGTTGTAATTCTATAAGTAATTATCATAACGTGACTTTCTTTTATTGTTTAATTCTTTTTTATTACATCTAACATACATGCTTCGTCTATGGATCTCGTAAATAAATAAACTGTAATCGAAAATAGATGTTTGTTGCTCAGAAATCGTGGCATTGTCTAACCTCCTTGATTTAATGAAAATCGTAATATAACTCATCGTTTTTTAATGAAAATCGCAATGAAAATCACAATAGATGTTTGATTGGCATGAGTAATATTGTTCATAAATCACAATATAACTCATTATTTTTGAATGAAAATCGCAGAACACATGCAATTTATGCGGTCAACAAGGTCCCGTAATCGATGTTAGGAAATGATTAAGGTCAGCATCAATATAATAGATCATTTCTGTTCAACAATCATTGTATTTGTCTTCGTCTTGATAGAAAATCGCAAAAAGGATTTGCGATGTATGCCATGAACAATAATTGAACAAGTTCTGATGTCGTAAATGATAACAGTCAACAACGATCAGAAAAGTTTGATGATCAGAAATCACTATAGTTATTTGTTGTAATTCTATAAGTAATTATCGTAACGTGACATTCTTTTATTGTTTAATTCTTTTTTATTACATCTAACAAACATGTTTCGTCTATGGATCTCGTAAATAAATAAACTGTAATAAAAAATAGATGTCTGTTGTTCAGAAATTGTGGCATTGCCTAACCTCCTTGATTGAATGAAAATCATAATATAACTCGCAATATAACTCGTCATTTTTTAATGAAAAATGCAATAAATGTCTAATTGGCACGAGTAATATTGTTCACAAATCACAATATAACTCGTCATTTTTGAATGAAAATTGCAGAACACATGTGATTTATGCGGTCAACAAGGTCTCGTAATCGATGTTAGGAAATGATTAAGGTCAGCATCGATATAATAGATCATTTATGTTCAGCAATCGCTGTATTTGTCTCCGTCTTGATAGAAATTCACAAAAAGGATTTGTGATGTATGCCGTGAACAATAATTGAACAAGTTTTGACGTCGTAAATGATAACAGTCAACAACGATAAGAAAAGTTTGATGCTCAGAAATCGCTATTGATGATCATCAATAAATTCAAATCGCGCAATAGGTTGGCGGCGAAAAGCGATACGATATGGTTCCTGCTCAGAAATCGCTCATTTGCAGGGACACCTTAAATGCAAACCCGAAATAGGATTGAAATTCATGAGGTCAACAACGCCTTATAATATTCGTCTTTCGTAAACGAAATCATCGATAAGAAGATTTTGATGACCGCAAATGGCAGTATTGTTGAACAACATGCACAAAGCAGTAATCGAGGTCATAAGGCATTCTCATCCAATCATCGTACTACTGACACGCCTCGCACGTTCTAGAGTACACTAAGTGGAAAGGGATATAGGTCATCAATAGGCTGGCCATGTAGGAAATGAAACATTTGTTGTTTATAAATCACAATTTTTCTCGTTGCCAATGAATAAAAATCGCAAAACTCATACGCGATTAATGGAGCCAAAAATGGCTGTTATAGCTCAACCTCCTTGAATGCGATGTATATTGTCAACAATCGTTGTACACGTTAATTTCAATTGTATGCAATTAACAAAGGTTACTATTGTTTGGCCGTGTAATAGGTTAGTGATTCATGCAACCACCAATGACTTGTAATAATCATCCTTTATAAACGGTGTAAGTCAACATCGATTTGTGATGTATGCAGACAACAAGATGGAACAATTTTGCCGGTGTTAAATGATAATAGTCTAAAATGATAATGAATGTTTGTTGTTAAAAAACCAATAAGGAAAGTATGTGTCATGAATATATCGATGTATCCACATATGATAATCAATACAATAATCATCAAAGATTATACATACTTCGACAACGGGTTTGGTCGGGTCGGGTCAATCTCCCACCCAACTATTGTTATAATATGCAGTCGAAACGATGTTTTTTTATTTATTTAAAACGCAATCAATTAATTTGCGTGGGTTTTTTGAAAAAGGGCGGTATATGAAACTACGTTTTTTTTTATATTTGACTGACACGTTGATTCCGTAGCTATGTTGTAAAGGGGTCATCGATACCTTCGTCCAGGCATGGCGTCGAAGAAGAGGGCGATGGGAGCAATACGACCAGACATGGCACCGAAGAAGAATACGACAGATAGACAGTCAGCGTCGACGAAGAAGAAGACAACCACATCTACAGGACCAACACTAGCGCTTAAGGCGTATATTTTTTGAACCTCGTGACCGGTTTAGGCAACATTTGCCTTTTTATGTCGTATATTTGATTTGTGTTGTTTACTGTAGAAAATAAATTCATTGTCCAATTCTGAATACTATGCTCATGGTGCACACAATGCAACATCCACAGACAAGGGTGGGCGACAACGCCTTAAAAAGTTCGAAGAGAACATCAATCAGATGCAAGATGAATTTGTAGACGGGAATACTATCAGTAATTTTGTACGTATGTAACCACTATCATTTTCTAGGTCATCGGTTTGTATGTTTTGGAGTTCATAAATTTTTGCAACCAGACAATATGTGATTTCATCAATTATATTCAAATCAACACAACAAGCAATACCGTACGCATCATCACCCCTTATTTCATGGTATGTCTGTTCTGTTATTGTTTTATTTGCTTTTATGACTTACACACGTTTCTTGGTGGTTAAACCTTACTATTTTGTGCAACAGACGTGCATCTGGCGAAAGCCATACAACAGTAGATCCGTAAATGCACTACCTTATTGGAATACCGATGATCACTGCGTAGACTTTTCGAATTTTGAAAAGGTAAGTGAACAAACCTCTTCTCCAAGGTTTAGTCCTAACATCCCCATCACAATATGTCTATGGATTTATAAAATATTGTATCAATTCACAAATTTTACTTCCTACATGTGAACACCCCAAATTTTTCAAAATTTTGTAAAATTTTCCTCTTGGTCTCTAACCTCATCTTTCTGAATAAATTGAGTCATTTTTAATCCAAATTCCAGTTATTTCTCAGATTCACTGGAATCCAAATTCATGTTATATATCTGACTTAATTTTAGATCCGGATACAATGCTAGAACTCCAATCTGAGCCTCGTCATCCAATTTTCGAAATCAATTTTACAAAAGTACCAAAATAATTTCTGAAAGGCTCAGACAGTCCATTCGGTATCCATTTGGATCCATCTACTCTGTGTTTCTCAATTCGAGGTTCAAAACTCGAATATTTCCTCAAAACCAGGATCCAAATCCATTTTCTAAAGAAATCGAACCTGAATTCTCAGAAAACCTCTCTTTCGTAAATATTTCTCAAAAATACAAAAAAAAATTGTAAACCCCTTTACTTCCCTTCAATTTTTAGAGTTTTATTTCAAAAACACAAAAAAATACAAAAAAAAATACGAATCGATTTTAGAAACCTCCTTTTTAAAAGTCTCTTTTAGCTTAAAGAGCCCCTTTTCAAAAAAATCTTTTGAAAACAATCATCATTTTGCAAAGACCTCATTTTAAATCTGTTATTTTTAAAATTCTCCTTTATATTTTGTTTAACTTAGATTTTAAAACCTTTAAAATCATAAAAAATGTTTTTTTTTAGAAAGGTCGCCCGATGCTGCCTCAGCCCTAAACCCTATAGAAAAATGGGAAGAAAAGGAGGAGAAAACAGAGGAAGAAAAGGAGGAGAAAAGAAGCATAAAAGAAGGAAGAAAATGAGCAGAAAAGATGCAGGAAAAGAATGAGAAAGAAGGATAAGAAGGGAAAGGAGAGAAGAGGAGGACATTCAGCGATTGGTGGTCAGCTCTCTCTCTCTCCTTCTTGTTTGGAGTTTACGAAATTTAGAATTGTTTTCAGCCCTTTCTTTCAGACCCCTTCAGCCAAGGTGAGTATTCTTCTTCTATTTCCTTTAAATTTCTTATCATAACATGATTAATAGATTAAAATCTGGGTTTTCATCTTCCTGTTTGCTGTATTTTAATCTCTGTTTAACATATTTTGATTGAGCCAAAAGAATTGAAGTGATTTGATCTTTTTAGATCAAATCCTTCTTTCAAATGGGCTACAACAAGTTAGATTTGTGCCTCATCCATTTTGGTTTTCTTTTAATGCATTTTATGTCTTAATTTTTTATCATCCATGCATGCATTTATGTTTTAAGGCATTAGATCTCATGTTTGAACATCTACGGATGTGCAGTTTGCTTTCATCATGTCCAGTTGCTTTCTAGATTATACTTTGAATTCTGGTGTATTTTAGATCTATCGATTTGCATGTAACCAGAGCTCATTTTAATATAAATCTTTTACTGCAACTTCATGCATATGTCTTCATGTTCTCCACCAAAAATCAAATCATTCTGAGATTTTTTGACTCACTTTAAAAATCGAGATTCAGAATCTGTTATTTTGCACTGTCATGATTTTAGCAGAATCAGGACCAACTTGCAGGAGTGATTTCTCCCTAACCAGAGATGATATTTCCAATCCGTAAATAGGGTCATTTTCTAAATTGAATTTAGTTTTTCCATACCAAATTTCAGCGATTTTTATGGTGTTTTTATACCAGTTTTGGGTAAAAAACCACAACCCTATCACCCTATGTCATTTTAACGGCTGAGATTTTGATCCATTTTTTCAGAATTTTATTTCCCTAATGGGAGATCATTTTTCAATTCTGTAAAACGAGTTATCTTTTTTTATATGTTTAGTTAATCCTTATAAATTTTTAGAATTTTTTATGGTAAATTTCTATTTTATTTTGATTAAATACCAGAACCCTTTATCCAAATTTTGCACATGTTCTAATTTTGGCCCCCATATCATGACTGTTGTAGCACACCTTCAATAAATCACTATCTGATTGACAACATTCTTCAACAAATCGTTGTTATGATTTTTTGGGTCTCTAATGATTCCCTACTATGATTTATGGTATTTTTGGGTCTCCAACGAGCCCCACAATGATTTATAGTGTTGTCTGGTCTTTTAACTACGATTTATAGTGTTTTCGGGTCTCCAATGAGTCCCACAACAATTTGTAGTGTTGTTCGGTCATCCTACAATGATTTGTAGTGTTGTCCGGTCTTTTAACTACGATTTATAGTGTTTCTGAGTCTCTAACGAGCTCCACAGCGATTTATAGTATTGTTGGACCTCACTGTGATCATCGCAAAATTTTTCCTCTCGTAATATTCTCTCTCTTTCTTTTCTTTTCCCTTTCAACCTCTTATTTTCCTCCTTTTTGAAGGGAGAAAGATAAAAGATAGAAAGAAAGAGAGAAGAGAAAAGAAGAGAAAAGGAAGAGAAGAGAAACTCTTTTGCGGGGTCTCACTTGACCTTAATTTTGAAAATATTGGAAATAACTCACCTCCGTTTTGAAATATTTGCGTGAAAACTGGGAGACGGAATCCACTCGTCGGTACGAGGTTCGACCGTTCCTGGCGCCTTTACCAGGGGTAATCGAACCAAGGGTCAAATTTTATGCCTTTTTGCTTTGCTAAGAAATTATCTAAGAACTTATCCTAAGATCTAAATGCACAAAGAATCATGCTTGTGCGATGAAAAGATGTATGCTCTCTTTTGAAAAATGATTTTGAAATATTCCAAGTGTTTCTGAGATGAATATGATGATAGAGTGAAGAAATGGTTGTTAACTCAGAACTCAAGATTTAAAGTTCTAAGTTTTTGGAATATAATCAAGAGCTTGGGAAAATAAATCTGGGTTTGGAAAGAGATGATTTTGAAGTTTGAGATAAAAGAAGAAGAAAGGAATTTTCAAAGTCATAAATGGACTTTGAAAAAATGGAATTGAATTCTAACTTTGAAGTTTTGCAATAAAATTGGAATCCGAAAATTGGGAATTGGATTTGAGTTTTGCAATAAAATTGGGATTTTTAAAAGATTGAGAATAGAAGTTGATTTGAGATCTGGAATTCAAGATGGAATTTGAATCCAAAGTCTGGATTCTAAATAGAGTTGAGATTGCAAAATTGAATTATGGGTTTAGAATCCTAAATGGTTATTGGATCTGAGATTTTGAGATCCGAGATGAGATTGAATTTCTGGGTCCTTGAATGGATTTGGATCTGAAGTCTGAGATCCAATGTAGAGTTGGACTCTGGACCCTAAGATGGATTTTGGATCTGAGTCTGAGATCCAATGTAGAATTAGATTCTGAATCCTAAGTGGAATTTGGATCTATAATTTGAGATCCAAGGTGAAGTTGGATTCTGGATCCTAAGATGAAATTGGATCTGAAGTCTGAGATCCAAAGTGGAGATTGATACTTGGAAATTTGGATCCAAGTTGGGATTAGAGCCTAACTTTGGATTTGGATTCTGAAAAGTCCAAAATAGGACTTTTTAAGAATGGATCTGAATGAAAAACCCAGATTGATTTTAAAGTCTAGGAAGGTTTGAATTTTGAGATTCAGAATCAATCTCAACTTTGATTTTAAAATTTGAAGAGAACTTGATTTTAAATCGGAAGATGAATCAGAAACTTCAAAGTTTCAAATTGAACTTTGAAATTGAATTTGGAATTTTGAATATAGAATGATTTTGAAATTCCAAAGTCAAATTGGACTTTGAATTTGAGAATTTTTATAAAATGAATCAAGTTGAATTTTTAAACTTTGAATTTGATTTCAAAGATTGGAAATGAGATAGAATTGAAATAGAAATTTGAAGAAGAGATATTCACAATCACTTGGATTTTAAAAGGAATTTTTGAAAAGTATGATGCAATTCTATCCTAAATGATGAATGACTTTAAAGAATTTTGAAATTGGATTTTAAAAATCATATTTCATTCTTTACATGAATTGAAATAAGATGGAAAATATAATACATCCTCGACTATGGTCATTGAATGTATTATATAGCAATCTATATTTAAATTCGTGTGAAGAATAAAACATATTTTTGTGCTTTTATAGAGTTTAAAATGAAATTGACTCTCAATATACCCTGACTATGGCCATTGGTATATGTTTTGAGCTAATTTTAAGTTAAACTCTAATAAAAGAAATAAATATTTGAAAATCTGATGATTTTGAAAAGGATCCAGTGTGGATCCAGTGTTATTTTATAAAAGATAAAAATACTAAGTCTTGTTTACATCCCGACTATGGTCGTTGAGGTAAATCATCAACTTAGGATTAATTTACCTCTTACGAAATGGTGCACGTTCCATTCGTGTTGCCATTTTGTGAGAATTTGAGAAATAAAGGCGAAATGCATGGGAAACAAGTAATTCATGATATTTACAATGCTCATTCATTCTATCTAAAACAGGAAATGTAAATTCTCATTTAAGATCTAACTATTACAATACATGAAATTGAATTTGCAGCTCCAAATAATGACCTTTTCCACATATTCCCCTGCAAAACACTTGATTAGTGTGAAAAGAGAGGAAAATTTGCACATATCATATAAATGTTAATGGTGAAAGAATGCTCACATACCAAGGTATTTTAAGATCTAACAGTGTGGGAAAATGATATATATATATATATATATATATATATATATATATATATATATATATATATATATATATATATATATATATATATAAGTGGAATGGTATGCAGTAGATGGGCTGAAGGTAGTTGTTTTATATAGGATTCAACTTATGATCAGAACTCTAGATTTTCTTCTTGCTATTTTGCAAGCATTACATTCAGAGTGTCCCTAAATAGTCACATGGAAATGGTTCTCAGCTAAAAATAGTTGTTTATTGCAGGAAACTTAACCATTTCGTTTTAACAGATTATGGGTAGGGGCATGGCTGAAATGGTAGAACATGCAGAGGGAATGACAAGCAGCAGGTGTGTGGACTGGTATACAGTAGAAGATGCTGAATGTGAAGGGGCTGTGTAGGTGCAACAATGCTAACAGTGAGCTATACATAAGTGGAGGCTGGATACAAGGTATGAGGGGTTTGGTGATGTAGCAGAAGATATGAACATGCAGTGGCAAAGTGAACGCAATGGGCGGCAATAATGTACAATGTTGTACAGTGCAGCTAACAGGAATATAGTGCAATAGTAGTGGGAACTCAGGGGGTGCACAGGTAGGATGCCATATGCAAAGATATACACAGGTGTATTAAAATGCAGTAGAAGATATCCTAAGTGATTCATAACTCAGTAGAATATGCTTTGAAACAAAAATGATTTACAGTAAGCCAACAAACAAAAAAAAAATGTGTTGGTAACATGATTTATAACAAATACTTAGTGAAAAATATAAAAGAATTCACAACAGTGTGCGATATTGCTGTAGATGCAAAGAAACCACAGTGAACTGATCAAATATAATACACAGAGTGTAAAAGATGAAGAAAAAAAAAGTGATGAGGGTTGTGATGGGTGACAAGGGTGCGATGTTCTGAGAATTTCTATCAGTTCTGAGCTGCCATGTGTCAAATATGTTCAATGAGATGCTGGCGAGTTCTTTAGACTTTGCTATGACCACATGAACATATTGAGTTATCTGCAGTTCAATCCATATGTCCGACAACTTCTACATCAAATAATCTTCAAAAGGGTAAGTATGACAGGTAATTAAACATTATCCAAACTCTTTGGAGGATTCCCTCATCGAAAATTTTTTGAAGGGATTGATAAATTTGCTGATCCTCAGCAACATCATATGTGTATCCTAAGGAATCGTATCTTACAGGGAGTAGTGCTGTGGAATCTTGTTTTCATAGATCACTCCCAGGCCACCACTTCCACCAAAGGCATCCTTTCACCACAGACCTCCAGGTTAGGCAAAAGCCCAGTGACATTCAACAGGGTAATTCAAGTAAAGAGGGAAAAAAAAAACCACCTGAGGGTGCAACCTCCTCATATAAATGAGGATTAACTGATAGTGGAGAGTAAAGAACCAAAAACCTAAGCACAAAAGTTGGCTTGATTTTTAAGGCCAAATGTCTCAAAAAGATGTGATAAAAGTGCCAACCACATCACCCAAAATGACCACGACTGGATAGAAATCGAGGATCTGTATGCTTATGAGACACATTAGAACACATGATAGGCTAGACTGATAAAGCCCACCCCAGAGACGTATTGTTTCAATGTATGATGATCAAAGCCACACACACACAGGATGTGCGCAAATTCTTTGCAGTGTTTCCTGCAGAAAATACTCAAAGTGTAAACAAGATAAGAGGCTAAAACCCCAAAGGTAGACATACAAGGGATAAGATTATCAGCAGATCTGCTGCAACAGGAGATGAACGCCCTCGATCTTGTAAGACATATAATTGAATAAAATAAAAAAAAGATGACTAAACCAAGCTACTTCAAGAAGTAGCCCAAAAACATCCTAGAGCAAGACCCAACACTGAAGGCATGAGAAAGGCCAGATGATCACAGATCATCCGATCACTTATAGCAGGTACTGGCGCTATGTAAAGAAACTGTGAGAGTTGTGAATGCATTGGTGGAATGTAAGACAAATGCCACAAAGGATTGTATCTTCATCAAAGTATAAATGCTTGTCAGAATTATAATGGAACAAACCTCTAAATGAATTTATGTGAATGGACTTACCAAAGGATCTAACCTCTGGACGCATATTATTCCTCTGTAAAAGGATTTTATAAGATCTGAAGATGCAGGATCTAACCATCAAATAAGGAGATGCACGATTTCTTACTACATGATATCTTCATGTTTAAACAGTGAACAACGATGCATATATGATATAATGACCGATGTGAGGCCGACAATCAAGTTATATGAAGCTATCATAAAAAAAAAGCGATAGCTAACAGGGGCAATAGATCTACTGTTAAAAATAAAAGAAAATCCTATGAACTATTCTGAAACCCCTATGAAGATCAAAACAAAGTTTAACAAAAAGGAAATTAGACCAGGATTCAAAGGAATCCTATCAGATTATTGAATCTGATAACTTCAATCCAATAGGATAAGATTTACAGTATAAATAAAATAAAACGCAAAGAAATGTTGGAATGCTTACTGTTCGATTAATGTTGCCATAGGTAAACCGATTCTGCTATAAGCAGATCGGCATTATGACAAGGGCTTACTTATCACATGACGAAGAACAACTTCGGGTTTTACAATACACAAAAGAGAACGGGGGATTCGCTTACTGTGAATTCGAGGAAGGATTCTCTCCTTGACTTCCTGCTGAACAAAATTCCTTGATTCGACTGAGATAGAGGTAGAAGAGATAAGTTCTCTGTGTACAACCGCAACAGATAATCGATGGATCGATGAGAAAAAAACTTGATAAGAGGATGGGAAATGGATATCGACCCTTGATTATCAGAAAAACTCCATGCGTCGGGGTGGAGAATGGATGTTAATAATGGATGCTCCAAAGAAACTTGATGATGATAGTTTTAATCGATTGCTGAAAGAAATTTGCTACCTGAAGATCGATTGTTGTATGATTTTTTAAAGGAAAACGGATGATCCTTGAAGAGGATTGATGTCTCTTCTTAAAGAGAGCATAGAAGGCTCGAGAGAGGAAATGGTTGAGGATTAAGGGTGGAGGGACAGGCAGGCTGTTGCAGATCGGACGGTGGAGAGAGGAGAAGAGAGGCGCGGGAGAGAGTCCGTTAAAATTTTCCAATTTTTCATAAAAGAGGTCCCATTTTTAGGAATTTTTGAAAAATGGTTAAGAAATGAGGTTTTTGGCAAAATGGCTTCAAAAGAGCTTGAAACTTCATTCATTTTTCTTGTAGTTTTTCCCATTTTTTTTGGTTTTTTATGTTATTTTTCCATTTTTTGCATTTTTAGCATAAAATCCTAAAGTTTTACGAGAAACTTAATTTTTTTATGTTTTTGCAAAAATATTTACAAAAGGGAATTTTTCTGAGAATTTAAAAGCTATTTTGAGAAAAATTTCTTCAGAAATGGGTTTGGATCCGGATTTTGAGGAAATATGGATTTAAAATACTGGATTCGGATCCAGAATTGAATTTGAATATATCAATATGGAATTTAATTCAGAAAACCTGAAGAATGACTGAAATTTATCTTTGAAATTGCTTTGATTTTCTCAAAAGATGGAGTCAGGGGCAAAAGGGTCATTTTAACAAAAACTTTGAAAAATTTGGGGTGTTCATAGATGCCCCTTTTTTCTACTAAGTTGGTTGAAAGCTGAGCTTATTGGCAAAGATAACACTCCAAATTTTGAAAATGCCCTAGTCAGCAAATCTGAACTGGGTGTGGAAGAATTATTTTGAAAATATGGCTTCTCAGGCTTAAAAACCTTATCCTGAATGGTTTTGGGAAAACGAAATCCTTGAGAATGATATGATTGAGTAGAGAATAAGAAAATCGTGATGGGACTTTGGATGAAAATCCCAAAAATGATGGAAAATCAGAATTTTGATTCGGTCTCATGGGTGAGACTAGATACTCTTTTGGAATGATTCAGGTTTAGCCCTTAACCTGGATGGGACGAAAATATATCAAGATGAATTTTGAAATGAGGAAAGGAATACATGAGGACCTTGATGGGACATTTTTGGAAAATGCCTTGTGAGATGAAGCTCAAGTGAAATCCTTTCTTGGATGGATATACAAAGTATAGATTCCTCAATGGGAAGAGCCGTGATGGGATTGGAAGGGAACATCTTGTTAGAGCGAGGAATCTCGTCGAAACGAGACTCAGGTTTAACCCAAGCCTGCAAGGAAGATACCTCGTGAAGCGAGGTTTCGGGTTAACTCTTAACCTGGATAGAAAATCTACCATACGGATTTCTCAAATGGAGAAACCAAAATGGGACCTTCGGAATTTGGACGAACAAATCCGAAAGGGGTTTTGCAAAAGGAAGAAGATAAGGTTCCCTAAAGCTTGGAAAAGGGGAAGAAATTGGGTGTCTCATTGCTGAGACTGAAATAGCTTTTGAAATCAAATGATCTTTCGCAGGAGGTTCAGGTTTGACCCTTATCCTGAGTGGGAACCACCATACGGAATCCTTGACTGAAGAAACCACGATGGGACAGGAAAAGATACTTCAACTGAATGAGGCAACTCTTCTGGAAGATATAAACAATGCTAGGTTGCATAAAAAATGGATATTGAATGTTTATTTCATTCTTGGAATAGCTAGAAAATTTTGCCAATAAGATAAAATTATAGTTGATTCAAATGCTTTGAAATGTGCACGTATGTGCGAAGATATTTCCTCTTTTACCTGGAGTATTTTCTCCAATGTGGTTAACTCCTCGGTTCTAAGAGTCAGATTCAAAATTTTAGCGCTGATGATTTTCTTCAAGGAAGCTATCCATTTCCTTGATATAAGAAAAGAAGAAATATTCTTAATTTCATAAAAGCAAATAATGAAGAGATATTGATAAAGGAATTTTGCATGAGAAAAGATGACTTCTGGCAACTTTGGTAGTTTGATATCTGGGTGTTTTCCCATGATGATCCTTTTGCACTCTTTTTGAGTCATTGCACTTTCTCGGGCTATTACATCATCCTTCATTTGGATGGGTCCTGACTTTTCTCTCTTTTTCAGGGAAGGGTACGTCACAAACTCCTTCATCTTGGAGATGTTCCGATCCTTCTTTTATCTCAGAGATTCTATTGATGACATTGGCTCAAAAGGTCTTTAGATATAGCTGGAATCAAATATCTTTAAGGGTTTGTCGGTAGGTTCATCGCACTCGCCTTCATCTCGACGGTTATCTGAACTTTCCCTGGAAGGATTCTTCACAAACTCCTTCATCTCGGAGATGATCCAAATCTTTTTTGGCCCCGGGGGTCTAGCTCGCATATTCGTCTTCATCTTGACGAAAGTTGAGAGATCCCTTTTGCGGATATTTGATTACAACTATGAATGAGAAGATATGAGTGGATTCTTTCTATAGCTCAAGATATCTCCACTGCCTGATTGCCAGAAAGTCATTTTAAAACATGCGCCATAGCCAAGATCAATATCAATTCACTTCTGGCCTTTCAATATCATTGAACATTTCTTTCACAATTTATATCGAGGACATTTCTTACATCCTCTTGGTTGATCAACAGGAAAAGATTTGAATTTTACCTCTTTCTTGCAAAAAGTTTCACCTTTTTGGAAAGAAATATTAGAGGTAATCTGAGGAATTTTTTTTTGTGTAGTCAGACTTTTTAGAATCAACTAATGCTTTTAGCAAATTGGCAAAGTTTTCATGAATTTCTTGTGAAATAATCACTCAATATAGATTTTGACGAGACATTTAGCTGTAATTTAAAGAAATGGTGCAAGAAATCCGACTTTAGAAAACTGGACTGATGAAATACATTAGGTTTTGGAAATCCCGACCAGTTTATGAGAAACTGGATTTTTGATAATCCCGACCAGTGAAAACACTGGATTTCAAATCCCAACCAGTTATGAAAACTGGATTTGAAAATCCCGACCAGTTATAAAAACTGGATTTGAAAATCCCGACCAGTTATGAAAACTGGATTTGAAAATCCCGACCAATTATAAAAAACTGGATTTGAAAATCCCGACCAGTTATAAAAACTGGATTTGAAAATCCCGACTAGTTATAAAAACTGGATTTTAAAATCCCGACCAGTTATAAAAACTGGATTTGAAAATCCCGATCAGTTATAAAAACTGGATTTGAAAATCCCGACCAGTTATAAAAACTGGATTTGAAAATCCCGACTAGTTATAGAAACTGGATTTGAAAATCCCGACCAGTTATAAAAACTGGATTTGAAAATCCCGGCCAGTTATAAAAACTGGATTTGAAAATCTCGACCAGTTATAAAAACTGGATTTTAAAATGAAGGATTTAATTTGATGGTTTGAAAGTGATTAAATTTGGGAGGTTATAACCCGAGGGTTGAGAAAATGATGAGATTTTGAAGATTTTGCAACCAAAGGTTGGGAAACTCATAGAATTTGAAAGATTGAAGACCTTGGAAATGATAGAATTGAGGAGTCGCACCTAAGGGTTTGATCTTTTAGAATACACGACCAGCGGGAGCTGAATCTTTTGGAAATACATGACCAACGAGATGCTGGATCTTTTGGAAATACATGACCAGCGAGATGCTAGATCTTTTGGAAATACATGACCAGCGAGATGTTGGATCCTTTAGAAATACATGACCAACGAGTGTTGGATCTTTTTGGAAATACATGACCAGCGAGATGCTGGATCCTTTGGAAATACATGACCAACGAGTGTTGGATCTTTTTGGAAATACATGACCAGCGAGATGCTGGATCATTTGGAAATACATGACCAATGAGTGTTGGATCCTTTGGAAATACATGACCAACGAGTGTTGGATCTTTTGGAAATACATGACCGGCAAAAACTGGATCTCTTGAAAAAATGTGAAGTTTTGGAAGATTTAAGTCAGAATTTAGAAGGAGAAAGGTCTTTGGTCAGAAGAATGATTTTAGAAGGTTACCGGTGTGAGAACCGGATTTTCCAAATGAGCTCAATATATGATTAAAAAGTTTGAGAAATAACCAGTGCGAGAACTGATTTTGAAGATGAACTAGATTTTCAAAATGAGTTTTTAGAAGATAATTCAGGATTTTTCCCCTTATCCTGAACGGGGAAATAACAAAAAGAATACCTCATTGAAAGGAGGCATCAGGTTTATCCCTTATCCTGAAAGGGTATTTTTAAAGATAAAGGTAGATGGAATCTTAATAAGATTGACGAAAATTTGTTTAAAACTTGACATAAATGAGCATTAGCTTGATGTAAATTTGATCAAACCAAAATGAAATGAAAAATAAAGGCCACAAGACTAATTAAGAATTAACAAAATTTGAGGAAAAGAGCTTTCGTCTAATCCTGCCTGCATATGACGGAAGAAGATGATTATAAGTCAAAATAAAAATGCTCCAGTGTTATGGAGAAGAATGTGAGAATTAATAGAAGATCATTGTTTTATTGAAATGACTCTTTGGATAGTACAAAGACTTTAGAATGAAAATTCTAAGTATAATATTTCTTCAGATGCAGAGCGTTGATAGGGTCTGGCATCTCCACTCTATCTGCGTTGATTAGACGATATAAATTGCGAGGAAGTGCCTCCTTAACCACATAAGGGCCTTCCCAATTGGGTGACCACTTGCCCCGTGGTTGATGCTTGAGATGAGCTGTCGATCTGAGCACCAAATCGTTAACTCGAAATTTTCTCTCAATGATGGACTTGGCGTAGTGTCGAGCTATCCTCTGTCGATAAGCTTGACCATGCTCTGCTGCCTTGAGCCTTTTTTTATCTAGCAGATCCAGCTGCACCAATCTCTGCTGCTGATACTGATCGAGTGGCAATTCTATAAGGGAAGCAAATTTGAGAGTGGCTTCTGGATATGGAGTGGTAACACCACTTCAGTTCCGTAAACAAGTTCTGAAGGAGTGGCATTAGTCGGAGTCCGAATGGTGGTCCGGTATGCCCAAAGTGCATCATGAATCTTCTCATGCCAATCTCGGCCTGTTTTCAGAGTCCTTTCCATAATACGAAACAAAATTTTATTGGTGGCCTCTGCTTGGCCGTTCCCTTGAAAATAATAGGGAGCTGAGAAATAATGGGAAATTCTGAATTTAGAACAGAAGGTTTTCATCCTCTCATTTTTAAAATGAGTTCCATTGTCTGAGACAATATCATGTGGTATGCCGAAGCGGCAAAGGATGTTCTTATGAATGAAAGAAACCACATGACGGCCTTTTACAGTGCGTAGAGTAACAACTTCAACCCATTTTGTAAAATATTCTGTCGCAGCCAGAAAGTATTTGTGGCCATTGAACGCTGAGGGAGTAATCGGGCCTACGACGTCAAAAGCCCACATAGAAAATGGCCAAGGAGAAACAACTGATTGAAGATATGCGGCCGGAGCATGAATGTAAGGCGCATGCAATTGGCACTTGACGCACTTCTTCACAAATCTATGACAATCATGCTGCATGGTATTCCAGTAATAACCTGCTCGGACGATCTGCTTGACGAGCGTTTGATAGACGACATAGCCACCACAAATCCCTTCATGCACCTCTTGGATAATTTCCACAGCCTCTTCTTTGTCTAAGGATCTTGAATACTCAGAACTGAACCCACGGCGGTAGAGGACATTGGCAAGAATGAAATATCGGGTAGACATACGCTGAATCACACGTTGCTCCCCTTTTGGCATTTTTGGTGGAAATTCACCAGTCTCAACGAAATCTTTGATGCTTTGATACCAAGGCTTCTCCTTCTGATTGACCTAGTTTACTTACATAGTTGAAGTGAAAGCAGGTTGCTCAAGTCTACCGACTTCAAAAGAACGACATGATTCACTCCCTTTGAAGGATAAAATGGAGCCCAGACTGACTATACCATCAACTATTTGGTTATGCTCTCTTCTGATATGACTGAGCTGAAATTCTTCGAAGCTGTCTACAAGAGTTAGGACGATCTTCTGATACAGAATCAATTTGGAATCTTTCACTTGCCATTCAGTGTTAACTTGACTGACAACAAGTAGTGAATCGCCAAAGGCATACACTTTTTTGACATTGAAACTTTGCAGAATTTTGAGGCCTTGTATTAAAGCTTCATACTCGGCCATATTATGAGTGCATTGGAAACCAAGCTTGAGGGAATAAGGGATCATTTCTTTTTCTGGAGTGATTAACAAGACTCCAATCCCTATGCCAGACATGTTTTTAGAGCCATCGAAGAAAAGGTTCCAAACTGGGGCAGTTGGATATTACAGATGTGCTAATCAGGAAAATCATCCTCTGCTTTGATTTCTTCTGTCAAAGGGAAATCTGCCAACTGATCTATGATCGCTTGGCCTTTAATTGACTTTTGAGAAACATACTCTAAGTCATATTGCATTAGGAGGACTTGCCATTTCGCAATCCGTCCAGTGAGAAATGGTTGTTCCAAAATGTATCTGAGAAGATTAAGCTTTGATAGGAACTTGATTTCAGAAGCCAATAAGTAATGTCTTAGTTTTTGGCACATCCAAACCAGAGCTAAACAAGTTTTCTCCATTTGAGAATACTTCTTTTCGTAATCAATGAATGTTTTGCTCACGTAGTAGATGGCGTGCTCTATCAGGCTGCCCTCTTCATATTGTGCGAGGAATCCACCACATGTATTCTGATTGATGGAAATGTATAGTAGGAGAGGCTTCCCCAATTTTGGCGGCTTCAAAATTGGCGGATTAAGGAGATACTGCTTGATGCGCTGAAACGAGAGCTGGCATTCTGATCCCCATTCAAATTTAACTCCTTTTCTAAGCAAATGGTTGAAAGGCTCGCATCTCATGGCCAAATTAAAGAAGAATCTGCGAATAGACTGAATACGTCCTTAAAGGCTTCGCAGTTCTCTTAGATTAGTTGGAGGTGGCATATCAATAATGGCTTTTGCCTTAGCCGGATCCACCTCGATCCCTTTCTTGCTGATAATGAAGCCGAGTAATTTGCCAGACTCAACTCCAAAAGCACATTTTTGAGGGTTAAGTCTCAATTTATAGAGGATAAGTCTTTCAAAAACTTCACTAAGTGCATCAAGGTGATCCTCTTCTTCTTTAGACTTAACCAAAATGTCATCCACATATGCATCCATATTTTTGTGCATTTGATCGTGGAAAATAACGGCCATTTCCCTTTGATAAGTTGCTCCGGCATTTTTGAGCCCGAATGGCATCACAGTATAGCAGAAGGTTCTCCATGGGGTAGTAAATGAAATCTTGGACTGATCACGGATGGACAGCTTGATCTGATTATAGCCTGAATATCCATCCATGAAGGAAAACATGGCATGACCTGCCGTGCTATCGATCAACAGGTCAATATTGGGAAGCAGATAATCATCTTTCGGGGTGGCCTTATTGAGATCCCTGAAATCAATGCAAATCCGAACTTTTCCGTTCTTTTTAGGGACTGCCACGATATTTGCTAACCAGTCTGGATAATCAATGACCCGAATGAAGCCAGCTTTTAATAAGTCTTCAAGTCCTTCAATGACTTGCTGCTCAATTCGAGGGTCTAATTTCCTCAATTTCTGCTTGATTGGTCTAGCTTCTGGTTTCAACTTGAGTCGATGCTCAACCAGCTTGGTATCTAATCCTGGCATATCTTCATAAGTCCAGGCAAATACTTCCTGATGCTTTTCAAGGAATTAAATGAGTCTTGCTTTTTCAACTTCGCTTAGACCTGACCCGATTTTGAGAATTTTCGAATCATCTTCCGACCCAATGTTGATATCCGCAGTTGGATCTTGAACCAAAGATGATGGTCCATCCTGCTTCTGAATGTGAGCAAATTCTGACAATTCCTGAATGGTGGAATCAAATTCGGCTGGCTCTTCGATCTGCTCTGCTGCCTAACTGACCTCTGCTCTGTCTTTTATCTCAGAAAACCTTGCCAATTTTAGATATTTGGGATTGATAACAAATTTTGTCATTGATTCAGGAGTTAATGGTCCTGAAAATGTCAAGAGGAGGTTTTTAAGAGAAAATACAAGTAAAAAAGTGAGCCTTTTATACAAAGCAAGGAATAATAGCATAGACAAAATATAAGATAAGAATGATGGATGCTCAAGTGTGAAGAGAAAATTGATCTTTCATTGATTGAAAATGAAGTATTTACAAGACATCGACAAAAGAAATGGGACTGCGTCGTCCCTACAAGATTAACAATAGATAGGAAAAGAAAGCAGGAAAACTAAGGCATCATCTTCACTTGTTTCCCCTGACGAAAACTGTCTTTTTGTTGGAATCCTGGTTGGTGAACCCCAACTCTGAACTGTCTGTATGCTGGACTGGAATGATAGGCTCTATCATGCCGTCCTCATCTTTCCCCATGCCCCGGAACGACTGATATCCATGTTTGATCAGAAGATCGAATCCCTTTCTTGCTTTGGAAAACTGAGGGAATAAAGGATGATCTTTGAAGGAGGTGTAATTGATGCGTCCTCCTAGCTTGAAGAAACAAGGTCCTTGCCATTGGACTGTGGCTGCAACGTTCTCTTCGTCCATGACATCTTTCAGTTTTAACATCTCTAGACTGTCACTGAGATTGATTTCATCCGCTTCTCGGATGCTTCGAATATCAGCTGTGAATGTTGGACGGGGAATCATAGGCTGTGGTAGCCTCTCTTCAGGGTCTCCGCCCAAGATGGTAGTAATCATTCCGCCCTTGAACCACTTTATGCATTGGTGGAGGGTTGATGGAACTGCATTGGCATTGTGGATCCATGTTCGTCCCAACAACAGATTGTAAGTTGGCGGCACATTGACAACATGGAATAATACCGTGTGTACTGAATAGTTGATGAAAATCTCTAAAAAGATTCTGCCCTTGGCAGTCTGCCCGTGATTATCAAAGCCATAGATGGTGATGGGATCAGGCACGTATTCCTCTTCCTTTAATCCCAGGGCCTTTGCTGTCATTTCTGGGCAAATGTTGAGGTTGCTGCCTCCATCAACGAGCACATGCGGGACAGTCATGCCCCTGGTCCTTATCACAATGTACAGCGCATTGTTATGGAATAAATGAGGCTTCGGCAGGTCCTCATCGGAGAAGGTAGTAGGTGCGTTAGTCATCGCCTGGTTTACAATTTGTGCCATGTCTTCGGGCATGGTTCCCGGCTTCACTTTGATCTTCCTTAGTAGATCATCTAATTTTTCCCGATGCTGGGGAGAATCATGAGTTAACTCGAAAATGGAGATGTTGGAGAGCGCTGTAATAGGCTTCTGAAGGCTTTTGGCTTGCTCTTCTGCTGCCTCGGAGGTTTCTGCTTTCTCTGTGGAGGCTTCCTTTTTCAGAAATCTTTTTGGAAAAACTTGGGTTTTTTCGCTTTTAATTGACATATTCCTTATGTTAAAAAATGAGAGGATATCTCCTCTCTGAAACGCAGGCTGATCTTGATGTAGAACCATCACCTGATGCTGAAAACTTATTTCTTCGCTGAAACATGGATGTATGTGACTCCGCAGAAGAAAAGAATGCTCGGAAATGGTTGATGCTGAATGCTTTGGGAATGGGGCGGACAGGATGTCCATTTTGCCTTCTTCTTCAACCTCGATGAGGATGCTCTTATCAATGCAGTCCTGGATCAGATGCTTCAGGACGAAGCAGTATTCAATGTCATGGCCCATCGCTCTGTGGAACTTGCAATACTGTTCTTTGAATCTTCCCATGATCACTGGCGGATCTGCAACTTTGGAAAGTTTCACCATTCCGTGAGACAGCAAGTATTCCAGAATTTTTTCTAGAAGCTGGTCGAGGGGAGTGAATTTTCGATCCCTGCTTTAGTTTATATGCTTGGGTTTTTCTTGAAGATCCCCTTTTTGTTGAGGACCGGTCGGGAGAGGCTTGTCATTGTTTTTGAAGAACTTCCCCTTCCTTCCTCTGTTCTGCTCGGGCTTTGTGCCACTGCCGCTGCCCTGCTTGCTGCTACTGCCCTGATTATCTTTGAGAACATCAGCGAAATAAGTGAAGTGTGCCTTCTTCTTTGGGTTCGAGATATTCTTGGCCAAAGCAACACCTTCGTACATCCCGTTTTCTACCCCCATCTCGAGCCATTCTGTTTGCTCTGTCAGTTCAATAAATGATTTGGAGGGATATGGAAAGAGGAGGCTTTTCAGGGGATGGGAAAAATTGTTGAGAATGACTTGGAGGGCATGCTCTTTAGAAATAGGGTTTCTCATCTTGTTACAAAGGCTCCTCCACTTGTGGATGAAATCTCTGGCCTTTTCATTGGGCTCTTGCTTTAGGTTGCACAAATGGTTCAGGGTGGGTAGAGCCTCCGTGTTGAACAGGAAGCATTCAACAAACATGTTGACAACTTTGTCAAAATCCCTTAGCTCAATGGGATTGACGTGCTCGGTATACCATTTGGCGGCCATCCCCTCCAGACTACGGGGGAAACAGAGAAAGAGGGCACGGTTGTCTTCGCTGAACCAGGCGCAATCGGTGAAAAACATTGCCAAATGGGCCTTGGGATCTCCAGATTCATCAAATTTAATGAATTTCCGGGGGAGGTTCTCCAGATTGATGTCTCCTTCCAAGCCGAGGTAGAAGTCCTGCCTGGTGTATGACCTTTTTCCTTTGTCACGGATTTGCAGGTCTTTGACTATCTTTGTCAACGCTTGAATTGAATCCTCTGTAGAGGCCCCATACTTGGGCTTGTTCACTGACAACGGTTCTTCCACTGGCCTTTTGGATTGCCGCAGATGTTTGGGGATGTAAATCAGTTGCTCTTCTTCAGAATTCTCTTCTGCTGACTCAGAATCTTCAGAAGTACTGTCATGTTGTACTTTCTGCTTGCTGATTTTAATGGGTTTCTTCATGGGCTTCTTCTTAGCTTTGCTCTTGGAAGCTGCCTTCTTGGGAACAACCTTAGCCTGCTCGACCATCATCTTGGTCATCATTTTTTGAAAGACCCGGTACATGGCCGGATCAACGTCGCTTTCATCCCCTGAGTCATGCTTCTTGGATAATCTAGGAGAATTCATCTCCTCTGGTTCGCTGTCACTGTGCCGTTGAGCAGCCTGCTTACCAGCTCTCGTCTGAACCATTTTCAGATGCCAAAGTCTTCCTGCAGAATATGGGGATGGTTAGAGTATGAAGAAGCTGTTTTAAAAATTCTAACTTTTTAAGGAAAAAAGAATGAAGGATTTCGGTAGACAATTTCAAGAGATTGTCCCATTACCCGAGATTGGGTCATCACACGATTTGCGATAATTGTATTACCATTTGATGATAACAGATAAATGTGCCTTGTTACCTAGGCGAGGTCGTCAACCATGAGAAAATATATTGAAGAAAAATGTGGGAGGAATGTCCCATTTACCTGGGACAAGGTTGTCACAAAAATCGTGACTATTTGTACCATAAAACAAAATACAAGAAACACAGTTTTGGTCAAAAAGTAATTTTTATTGATATTTCTAATATTCAAAGACAAAGAGAGGGTGGGCAGATAGTTTGCCACCACTCTCGATATTCAGATAATACATTTGGTTCAGGAAATACAGACAGAGAAACAAAGGAGTCCCAAGTATATTTTGTGACATGGTATGCCCCAGACCACTGATCCGACTGCAGGTTGAATTCTGGCATGTTGCTCGTCGAGAAGCGGGTGTTGGCATGAACCTGTCGCTGCAAAAACTGCCTCAGACATCGTTCCGGCTGATAATCAACACAAAAGAAAGGGCCAAGCAATCTGTAGCGCTTGTCACGAGCATAGGTGTATCGAGGAACGGTCTCTCTTCTGTCGAAGAAGTCCCAAGTAATCTCCTCCTGATGCAGTTTCTCGATCAGGGCTCGGCACTGAATGGTTGTTTTTGGCTGCTTACTATTGAACCTGAAAGAACTGGCCTTCGAGGGAATGTGTCGTAGGAACCACGACTGCAAGGCGTAGGTGCATTCTTCTACTAGAATGGTCTCTCCGAGGGCAAATCGAGCCAAGCCTCTGTAAAGAAAAGCCAAGGCTGCCATAGAAACTGATAACTGACGGGTCTGCTTACTTCCCCATCTTCGAAAGAGCTGGGCGACTCTGACATCTATGAAATTTTGATCATCTTGGAAGAAAGCTAATCCAACTGTGCACAGGATCATGGCATGCTGAATCCTGTCTTTCGCTGCTCGAGACAAAGTGTCCACTTCCTCGTAGGTCCCATACTTGCGATAGAGTCCGAACAGATCAATGAATTGATTCCCACCAATCTCAGTGAGAGGCCAGGATTTGCTCCCTGTTGCTCTAGCCAAGGCTTCTCGAACATCCACCCCTTTAATGTTGATCAAAAACTGCTGCTCGACAGGATCATCTGGCTAGCCAGCAGGTTTGGGCAATTGTGAACACCCGAAATTTTTCAAAGTTTTGTAAAAATGACCCTTTTGCCCCTGACTCTATTTTCTGAGAAGATCAAAGTGATTTCAAAGCTAAATTTCAGTCTTTCTTCAGATTTCTGGATTACATTTCACATTGATATATTCAAATTCAACCCCGGGTCTGAATCCAGTATTTTAAATCCAAATCTGAGCCCCGTTGTCCGATTTCCAAAATAAAATCACAAAAATACCAACAAAAATGATTTTGAGAGGCTCGGGCGGCTCATCTGGCACTCTGTTGGATCCTCGACCCTATACTTCTCAATTCGAGGTTGTAAACCTCGAATATTTCTCAAAAATTCGGACACAATGCCATTTTCTGAAGAAATTCTCTCAAAATAGCTCAGAAAAATTCCCTTTTGTAAATATTTTACAAAAACACAAAAAAAAATTAGTTTTAAATCTTTGCTTTCTCGTAAAGCTTTAGGATTTTATTCTAAAAATACAAAAAAATTGAAAAACAACACAAAAAACCTAAAAAAATTTAGAAAAGCTACAAGAAAAACAAATGATTTTCGAACTTTTGAAACCTTTTAAGATAATTTTTCTGAAAACCTCACATTTAAACCATTTTTTAAATTTTTTTCTAAAAAGGGAACCACCTTTTTGAAATAGGGAAAAGCTCCAACGAACTCCTCCCGCGCTTCCCTCTTCTCCTCTCTCCATCGTCCATCCTCAAACAACCTTCTTCATTCTCTACCCTCAATCCTCAACGATTTTTTCCCTCTCGAGGCTTCCATTCCTCCTTTAAAAAGAGCCCTCCAAGCTTCTTCAGGGTATCTACTTTTTTTTCCCCTCTGGTGTCTATCATCCACCTTTCACGCTGCCATTTCTCCTCCAGCATCATCTGTTCTTCCTCGTGAAAGATATGGAGCTCCTCTGCAGAACCCATTAAATCCATCTTTTTCCTCTGGGGTCGATCATCTAACCTTCACTTACCCATTACAACCCAGCAACTTCATCGGGTTCTTCCTCAGAACAAAGTTTTTCAATCCAAATTTCATCCAACAAGCCGCCCCTCCAGGCTACTAAAGGACTCCTTCATTCCAGATTTCTGCAGCAATCCCCCTTCAGCACCCTTCGAGGTATTTTTCCCCCCTCTGTAAAAGGTCGGTAAGAGCCCTTTTCTCCCCTCTGATTTTCCCAATTTTTCCTGAAATCTCTTTTGCTCATTTCTTAATTCAAGCACCCCTTTGTGATATCGATTTGCTTATAGCAAAATCGATCCACAGTAGTGCAACATCAACGGGACCATTGTGCTCCAACATTTTTTTTTTGTGTAATTCATTTACTTTCGTTTTTTTTTTCTATGCTATCAGATTCAATGAGCTCATGTGGCTCATTTGAGTCTCAATCTAATTTTCTTGTTGATTCATCACTTCATATCTATGTCTTAATTTCTTCTCTGTTCTTTAATTTCCTGTTTACGCTTTGATCTCTTTTGGTAATTTCTTATTGTTATTTCTGTTCTTTTTTTTTTGCGATTTCTCTTCCATGTCTGATTTCCAATTTTCTTTTAGCAATCGGTTTGTGTATCAAGGATCGAATCTCTGTTTGTTTTAATTAACTGCTGATTTTTCGAGATTTTTTTTTGTTTGTTTTCATGTTTAATGGCCAGTTGATCTTGGTGATCGCAATGGTCTTGATTCCTTTTTTTTTTAAAGTTTCACTCGGCAGTTTAAGTTCCAATATATATTTGGTTTCTTATTTTTTGGCACTTGATTGCCCTCGTAATCATATTTTATGGTTCAGGACATTTCGTCCATTTGAATTACCATTCATTCCAGTGCATTTTCACGATGTTTGATGTTTTTCCAAGTCTGGTCCACCATTTTTTTTTTCTCTTTAGATCTTCTGTTACTTCATCTATACCATCTTATTTAGTTAGAGTATTTCATTTCAGATGAGAACTCACTTGTTCATTCATTCTTTTGTTTTTTTTTATATTTGGTTACAGTCCACGTTATGCTATCTGTATTTCATTTTCCCAATTTTCTGATCGATTCCATTTACTTTCCTGAAGTTTGACTCTTTATCAATTAGCCTATGTCCACCATTTTAGCATCCAGTTTTGACCCATTATTAACCTTTTTATTTCCTTTTAATATCCCATTTTGCTGCTTTACCAAAGACTGCAATAAAGTGATGGTCCTAGACAATGGACTGAAGGCATGGGAAGATGAAGATCAGCTATGAATTCATGTTGTATATGTATATCTGTGCTTTTTTTACTCTCTTAAATCTTTGTTATGTGTCATTTACCTCTAATTGCTATGTGAGATATACCCAGCATCTCTTCTTTTCATCCATGCATTAAACCATTTTTATTTATTGAATCTGTTTATCTGAAATGGTCACCCCTTTTATGTATATACATAATCTATACCCCAACCATCTACATTTTTGCTGAGTTAGATTATAACTTCATAGTTTGTTGGGTTGCCTGTAGGGAATGCGCTAACTTTGGTAGAAAACCAGACCTAGAGTCTAATGACCAAGATTGTTGCTGGCAGCAACTATGTGGATCATGTCAAAGAACTCAGTACTCCCTCGCCAGAGGAACCCTTGTTCTTGAAACCTATTTCAATCCTATGTACCGAACAAAGGCTTTTCCAGCGATGGGAAAGGTGTTGGTCTTGGTGCAATTGATAGCCCTAAGGAATCAAGTGACACAATTTGGCAAAAGTGGAAAATAAAAAGAAAGGGGGAATAGTAGTGATGATCCATTACCAGAAAAAGTTTATTTTACTGTGTGATATATCAAGTCTTGGCAAAAACCACACTTGCATATGTGGTGGCTAAATATTGTGGATATCGTATTGAAGAGATAGATGCAGGTGATGGTCGACCAGCCCCAACCATTGAAGGAGAGGTTCTGGAGGTAGTACAGATGAACTGTGTCACTAGCATGTTGAGTGATCGATGAAACTGATGTAGCTCTCAGAGAAGAAAAGTCACCGTTAAGGTGATTCTGAAAAGGGTTTTATTGCAGAATTTGTGAGGTTTGCCATGTTAGCATTTGAAATAGTCATGATATACCCTTTAGCAACAACAAGTCATGGTGGATTTTTATTCTCCTTATATCCTGATCTTTAGTTCCCCTTTTACTATTTTCCTATCCACGTACTTGTGGTAAATATCACCCATCAGGATCCTTCAATTCACATTTTTAGCTTTTGTAGTTTCTGGAATTCCTGTTCATGTTTACCATAAGAGCATATTGAAATCTAATACTTAGTTGATGCCTACTGAAATTTAAAACCTGTGCATAGCTTCAGTACACCTACATTCACCAATTGCACCAACCACCTGCTATACTTGTGCTCAGTGCTTGCAGCATATTATGCACATCTTCTTTATTGTCTTCCCTGCACCCTCATTATGCACCATTTTGTACATATTCATATAGGCATAACACACATACATTCATCTCCATTAGCTACATTACATATTACATATATCAATATGCAATACGCCATTGCACCACCATTCACTACACTTTCACTTCTCGCACTAATCATCTCTATGTTACCCTTCACATTCCTCCACTTAATCGGCCATACACTTGTGTTTTCCTGTAAGTGACACTATTTGCTATTGCATCCAGCCACATCTGGCCCAATCCAACATAGGCATTAACTTTAATGCCTGCTGTAACTTACAGCAAAGATGTTTACATTCTAGCATTTAGTGTCAACTGTACCCTTCACTCCCATGTTTTCATTTCACTGTCAGCACCATCCAGCACCCCACTGACATCCACTCCTTGCACTTCTCCTGTGCACAGCCCCTTAAATTGCCACTTTCAGCACATCATTCCAGCGGCTTCAGCTTCAACATTAGCACAGCCACATACTGTGTATAACCAAGGCATATGGCCTGCAGTTGTCACGACACTGCAACATCACCATTCGGTTCTACCACCATCCATTCACAGCACAGCAGCCTCACGGACTGCTGTAATTTTATACACTTTTATAATACAGCCCTATCCCCACCTACCCTTTTTGCACAGCCATACTTAGTACTTTCATTAAAAGTACCTTTTACCTCCTGCATTTCAAGTTACCCTTATACATATATATATTATATATGTATAAAGGCATTTAAATCTTATGTGGAATCCCTAGTCATAGGAATATATGTATATATATGCTCTCATGAATACATTCTCATTCAGAACGATCCACTATCATGTGCATTCACTTAGTCCTATGCATCTCATGTGCACTTTTTAAACATGTGAGTACTTCATCATCTTGTATATAAAGTGTTATCTCCTTCCCATTTGCATTTTCTACTTTGGGCTAAACTTGATTTTGCAAGAAATGTGTAAAGATTATTACTTTTCCTTTTGAAATTAATGTAACTCCAATTTCATCAAATGATGTAATAGCTAGATGTAATGAGAATTTACATTTCCTGCTTTAGGTAGAATGGATGAGCATTGTAAATATCATTGAATTACTTGTTTTCCATGCATTTTGCCTTTATTTTTCAAATTCTCACAAATGGGAACACGAATGACACGTGCACCATTTCGTAAGAGGTAAATTAATCCTAAGTCGATGATTTACATCAACGGCCATAGTCGGGATGTAAACAAGACTTAGTATTTTTATCTTTTATAAGATAACACTGGATCCACACTGGATCCTTTTTCAAAAATCATCATATTTTCTTTAAATATTTTTTTTCTTTTATCAGAATTCAATTTAATATTTAATTCAATATATATACCAATGGCCATAGTCAGGGTATATTGAGAATTAATTTCATTCTAAATTCTATAAAAGCACCAAAAATATATTTCATTCTTCACTTGAATTTAAATGTGGTTATTATATAATATATTCAATGACCATAGTCAGGGATATATTATATCTTCAACCCCATTCTTAATTCACTTAAAGAATGGAATAGCTTTTTCAAAATCCAATTTTAAAACTCTTTTCATTCATCATTTAGGATAGAATTGCATCATATTTTCTAAATCCTTTTTCATAAATCCAAGTGGTTCTTTCCTTCATTTCTCAGATCAAAACCTATTCAAACCCAACTCTATTTCTCAAAAGATTCAAGAATTCAATTTCAAGGTCCCATTTGACTTTGAAACTTCAGAATCATCTTGTATCTCAAATTCCAAATTCTATCTCAAAATTTAACTTTGAAATTCATTTGTATATTCAAGATTCAATTTCTAAAATTCACTTTTTTTTTTCAAATCCAATTCAAACTTAGAAATTCTTGATTCATCTTCTAAATTCCAGATTCAAACTTCAAAGTCCAAATTGACTATGAAATTCGTATTCAAAATCAAATTTTAAAATTCCAAATCCAAAGTTAGATCCTAAATCCAACTTGGATCCCGATTTCCAAGTACAAATCTCCACCTTTTGGACCTCAAATTCAGATCCAAAACCCATTCTAGGATCCTGGATTCAACATTCATATCGGATCTCAGACTTCAGATCCAAAATCTATTCTAGGATCCAGAATCCAATTCTACATTGGATCTCAAACTTCAGATCCAAAATCTATTCTAGGATCTAGAACCCAATTCACCTCGGATCTCAGATTCAAATCCAAAATCCATCCTAGGATCCAGAATCCAGTTATACTTTGGATCTTAGACTTCAGATCCAAATCTATTCTAGGATCCAGAACCTAATTCTACTTTGGATCTCAGACTTCAGATCCAAAATCCATTCTAGGATCCAGAATCCACTCTCATCTTGGATCTCAGATTTCAGATCCAAAATCCATTTTCTAGGTTTCAGTATCCACTTCCATCTCAGATCTCTAATTCTTAAACCCAATTCCATTCAGAATTTCAGATTCAAATTCCATCTTGAATTCCAAACATTCAAATCAATCCCAATTCTATCTTTCCTTCTGATTTCAAACTTCAAAGTTAGAATTCAATTCCATTTTCATCTCTATTCTGATTCAAAGTCCATTTATGACTTTGAAAATTCCTTTCTTCTTCTTTTATCTCAAACTTCAAAATCATTTTCCAAATCCAGATTTATTTTCCCATGCTCTTGATTATTTCTAAAAACTTAGAACTTTAAATCTTAAGTTCTTAGTTAGAAACCATTTCTTCACTACTATCATCAGATACGTCTCAGAAATACTTGGGAATTTTTCAAATCATTTTCGAAAAGAGCATACATCTTTGCACTGCACAAGCATGATTCTTTGTGCATCTAGACTTAGATAATTTCTTAGCAAAACAAAAGGCATAAATTCGACCCTTGGTTCGATTACCCCTGGTAAAGGCGCCAGGAACGGTCGAACCTTGTACCGACGAGCGGATCCCGTCTCCTAGTTTTTCCGCAAATATTTCAAAAAAGGAGGCAAGTTATTTCAAAAATTTTCAAAATTAAGGTCAAGTGAGACCCGCAAAAGAGTTCCTCTTCTAATTTTCTCTTCCCTCTTTCTTTCCATCTTTTATTTTCTCCCTTCAAAAAGGAGGAGAATAGAGGTTAGAAAAGGAAAAGAGAAGGAAGAGAGAGAAATACACAAGAGAGGAAAATTTTTGCGATGATCACAGTTTTGGCGACCGTGATGGGACTTGTCTCCGTCTGTTCGAATTATGCCTTTTCTTTTGCTTTGACATTATCTAAGTCTTTATTCTTCAAAATGTCAGCTATATTTCCATGCAAACCTTAGGGGCCTACATTTTGTCCTAAGCTGACATCATTGCATATAAGATTTAAGTATGGTATGGTAGGACCATATTGAGGAGATTATTCCATGCTCACAATAGACTTAGGTCTTAAATACAACTCTCATCAAATCTAAGGATTGAATGCAATACAATGTATATAAGTGTATGCTTCTCTTCATTTTTAATCTATCTCTTTAGGACTTGCATTAGAGCCATCTGATTTCTTGCATGTTGAGCATATTTTGAAAACCTCCTTACCTACATTGTCCTGGTCTTAACGTTGCTGGGCTGTCTCACTGAACCATAGTTCGGGAGAGAGCCTCACAACTGGACCACTTATTTGGGTTCGCGCCTCCCTACCACGTACCTAAGGGCCATAGTCTGAGGTATATCGGTAGGTGCTCAAGGATGTTGGGAAGCCATTACCTTAGAACCTGAGAAATATTTCTATGCCACGTACTTCGAGCCTCGGCTTGGGTATATCGGCGTATCTTGATTGAAATCAGATGATCTGAACCATAGAGTTAGGATTAAGGTCCTATAAGCCATTTCAAATATTACATTTAGAGTCAGCCTTTAGGGAGTGCTGTGTGCGCATCCTTGTTTGTGCAACTTTAGTTGTATGATAACTCTCTTATTCTTTCATATATATATATATATATATATATCAAACCCTTTTGAAGAAAAACCCTGGGTGTATTATTCAAAACTTACCCTTATTTTCAAAAACCCCAGGTGTATATTTCTCTCTACCTACATTTCTTTTCTCTTTTAGATCAAATTTTCTTCAAAAACCCTAGAAAATTCCTTTAAAATTTCATCAACCTTTTCAAAAATATTCCAGGATTTGATTTTTCAAACAGTCTATCCATAAGTTATGCATTTCTATCTAATTCCCCTTATTTTATTTTTTCCCCAGTATCATTCCAATGGCGTCTGATTCTCTCAATGCGGTCTTTCCCCGAGATCATGTCTTCTATCAGATTCAGGATGGATCCCCGGATCAGCGGGTCATCCAGTCTCGTCCTTTCTTCCCTCGGTGGTATTATTCTTGGTTCGCCACCTTCTCACGTATGTTCCCATATCACTTGGATGACTGTGGGTTGGAGATGGCATCAGCGGTAGGCAAACGAACCATCAACGGAGCTCTGATTCAGGCTATGGCAGAACAGTGGAATCCACGTACCTGCACATTCTGGTTTCCTTGGGGAGAGATGACTCTACTTATGGATGAGTTCAATGATATCATGGGATTGCCCGAACCAGCTGGTCAGCCAGATGATCCTGTCGAGCAGCAGTTTTTGATCAACATCAAAGGGGTGGATGTTCGAGAAGCCTTGGCCAGAGCAACAAGAAGCAGATCCTGGCCTCTTATTGAGATTGGTGGGAATCAGTTCATCGACCTGTTTGAACTCTATCGCAAATATGGGGCCTACGAGGAGGTTGACACTTTGTCTCGAGCAGCGAAAGACAAAATTCAGCATGCCATGATCCTGTGCACAGTGGGGTTAGCTTTCTTCCAAGATGGTCAGAATTTCATAGATGTCAGAATCGCCCAGCTCTTTCGAAGATGGGGAAGCAAGCAGACCCGTCAACTTTCAGTTTCCATGGCCGCATTAGCCTTCCTTTACAGAGGCTTGGCTCGATTTGCTCTTGGGGAGACCATTCTAGTAGAAGGATGCACTTACGCCCTGCAGTCGTGGTTCCTGCGACACGTTCCCTCGAAGGCCAGTTCTTTCAGATTCAACAGTAAGCAGCCGAAGTCAGTCATTCAGTGCCGAGCTTTGATCAAGAAACTGCATCAGGAGGAGATTACTTGGGACTTCTTCAATAGAAGAGAGACTGTTCCTCGATACACCTATGCACGTGACAAGCGCTACAAGTTGATGGGCCCTTTCTTTTGTGTTGATTATCAGTCAGAACGATGTTTGAGGCAGTTTTCGAAGCGGCAGGTTCGTGCCAACACCCGCTTCCCAACGGGCAACATGCCAGAATTCAACCTGCAGTCGGATCAGTGGTCTGGGACATACCATGTCACAAAATATACCTGGGACTCCTTTATTTCTCTGTCTATATTTCCTAGGCCAAATGTATCATCTGAATATCGAGAGTGGTGGCAAACTGTCTGCCCACCCTCTCTTTGTCTTTGAATGTTAAAAATATCAATAAAAATTACTTTTTGGCCAAAATTTTGTTTCTTGTATTTTGTTTATAGTCACAATTTTTGGTGACGACCTCATCCCGGGTAGATAGGACATTCCTCCCACATTTTCTTCAATATATTTTCTCATGGTTGACGACCTCGCCTATGTAACAAGGCACATTTCTCTGCTATCATCAAATGGTAACACAATTATCACAAATCGTGTGATGACCCAATCCCGGGTAATGGGATAATCTCTTGAAATTGTCTACCAAAATCCTTCATTCTTTTTTTTCCTCCTTAAAAAAGTTATAATTTTCAAAAAGCTTCTCCATATTCTAACCATTCCCATATTCCATAGGAAAACTTTGGCATCCAAAGATGGTTCAAACAAGGGCTGGTAAACAGGCTGCTCAACGGCACAGTGACAGCGAACCAGAGGAGATGAACTCTCCCCGATTATCCAAAAAGCATGACTCAGGAGATGAAAGCGATGTTGATCCGGCCATGTACCGGGTTTTTTAAAAGATGATGGCCGAGCAGGCTAAGTCAGTTCCCAAGAAGGCAGCTTCCAAGACCAAAGCTAAGAAGAAGCCCATAAAAAAGCCGGTTAAGATTAGCAAGCAGAAAGTGCAGCGTGACAGCACCTCTGAGGATTCTGGGTCAGCAGAAGAAGTCTCCGAGGAAGAGGAGCAGTTGATTTACATCCCAAAACATCTGCGGCAATCCAAAAGGCCAGTAGAAGAGCCAGTGTCAGTGAACACGCCTAAGTATGGGCCCCCCGCAGAGGATTCAATACAAGCATTGACAAAGATAGTCAAAGACCTGCAAATCCGTGACAAAGGAAAGAGGTCATACACCAGACAGGACTTCTACCTCGGCTTGGAAGGGGACATCAGTTTGGAAAACCTCCCCCGGAAATTCATTAAATTTGATGGATCCGGCGATCTTAAGGCCCATTTGGCCATGTTCTTTGCCGAATGCGCCCGGTTCAGCGAGGACAATCGTGCCCTATTTCTTTGTTTCCCTCGTAGTCTGGATGAGATAGCCGCCAAATGGTACGCTGAGCATGTCAATCCCATCGAATTGAGGGATTTTGACAAAGTTGTCAACATGTTTGTTGAACGCTTCATGTTCAACACGGAAGCTCTACCCACCCTGAACCACCTGTGCAACCTCAAACAAGAGCCTAATGAGAAGGCTAGAGATTTCATCCATAAGTGGAGGAGCCTTTGCAACAAGATGAGAAACCCTATTTCTAAGGAACATGCCCTCCAGGTCATCCTCAACAATTTCTTCCAGCCCCTGAAAAGCCTCCTTTTCCCATATCCTTCCAAGTCATTTATTGAACTGACGAAGCGAGCAGAATGGCTTGAGATGGGGGTGGAAAATGGAATGTATGAAGGTCTCGCTCTGGCCAAAAATGTACAAGACTCGAAGAAGAAGGCACACTTCACTTACTTCGCCGAGGTTCCAAGGGATGATCAGGGCAGTAGCAGCAAGCATGGTAGCGGCAGTGGCATGAAGCCCGAGCAGAATAGGGGCAGAAAGGGGAAATTCTTCAAGAGCAGTGACAAGCCTCTCCTGACCGGTCCTCAACAAAAGGGGGACCTTCAAGAAAAACCAAAACATATAAACTGGAGCAGGGATTGGAAATTCACCATCCTCGACCAGCCTCTAGAGAAAATTCTGGAATACTTGTTGTCTCACGGAATGGTAAAACTTCCCAAAGTCGCAGATCCGCCAGTAATCATGGGAAGATTTAAGGAACAGTATTGCAAGTTCCATAGAGCAATAGGTCATGACACTGAATACTGCTTCGTCTTGAAGCATCTGATCAAAGACTGTATTGATAAAAGCATCCTTATTGAGGATGAAGAAGAAGGCAAAATGGACATCCTGTCCGCCCCATTTCCAAAACATTCCTTCCTACCGCAGAACCACATACGTCCATGTTCTAGCAAAGAAATGAGTTTGCAGCATCAGGTGATGGTTTTACGTCAAGATGAGCCTGCATCTCAGAGAGGGGACATCCTCTCGTTTCTGAACATAAGAAATATGTCAGTCGAAAGCGGGAAAACCCAAGTTTTTCCAAAGAGATTTTTGAAAAAGGAAGCCTGCACAGAGGAAGCAGAAACCTCCGAGGCAGTAGTAGAGCGGGCCAAAAGCCTTCAGAAGCCTATTACAGCGCTCTCCAACATCTCCATTTTTTAGTTGACTCATGATTCTCCCCAGCATCGGGAGAAATTAGATGATCTACTGAGAAAGATCAAGGTGAAACCAAGCACTACGCCAGAAGACATGGCGCAGATTGTAAACCAGGCGATGACTAACGCGCCTATTACTTTCTCTGTTGAGGACTTGCCTAAGCCTCATTCATTCCACAATAATGCACTATATATCGTGGTCAGGACCAGGGGCATGACTGTCCCTCATGTACTTGTTGGTGGGGGCAGCAGTTTGAATATTTGCCCAGAAATGACAACAAAAGCCCTGGGATTGAAAGAAGAAGAATACGTGCCTGATCCCATCACCATCTACGACTTTGATAATCACGGGCAGACTGCAAAGGGCAAGATCTTCCTGGAAATTTTTATCAACTACTCAGTGCACACCGTCTTATTCCGTGTCGTCAATGTGCCGCCGACTTATAATCTTCTGTTGGGACGAACATGGATCCACAATGCCAATGCCGTTCCATCAACTCTCCACCAGTGCATCAAGTGGTCCAAGGGTGGGATGATCACTATCATCTTGGGCGAAGACCCTGAAGAAAGGCTGCCACAATCTATGATTCCCCGTCCAACATTTACAGCAGATATTTCCAACATCCGGGAGGCAGAGAAAATCAATCTCAGTGACAGCCTAGAGATGCTGAAATTAAAAGATGTCATGGACGAAGAGAATGTTGCAGCCACGGTCCAATGGCAAGGACCTTGTTTCTTCAAATTAGGAGGCTGCATCAATTACACCTTCTTTAAAGATCATCCCTTATTCCCTCAGTTTTCCAAAGCAAGAAAGGGATTTGATTTGTTGATCAAACATGGATATCAGCCATTCCAAGGCATGGGGAAAAATGAAGACGGTATGATAGAGCCCATCATTCTAGTTCAGCATACAGACAGTTCAGGGTTGGGGTTCACCGGCCAGGATTCCAGCAAGAAGACTATTTTTGTCAGAGGAAGCCAATAAAAAGATGATGCCTCAGTTTTCCTGCTTTTCTGTTCTCATTTCTTTGTTTAAATCTTGTAGGGACAAAACAATCCCATCTTTTGTCAGTGTCTGTTAAATACTTTGCTTCAATCAATGAAAGATCAATCTTTTTTCTCATATTCGGGCATCTATCATTCCTTCTTATGCTTTGTCTATGTCATTACTCTTTGCTTTATACAAAAATTTGTTTTGGCTTGTACTTTCCCCTAAAACCCTCTTTTTGGCATTTTCAAAACTATTAACTCCTGAATCAATGACAAAATTCGTTATCAATCCCAAATATCTGAAATTGGCAAGGTTTCCTGAGATGAAAAACAGAGCAAAGGTTAGTCAAGCAGCAGAGCAGACTGAAGAGCCAGCCGAGTTTGATTCTACCATTCAGAAATTGCCAGAATTTGCTCACATTCAGAAGCAGGATGAACCGTCATCTTTGGTTCAAGATCCAATGGAGGATATCAACATTGGGTCAGAAGATGATCCAAAAATTCTCAAAATCGGGTCGAGTCTAAGCGAGATTGAAAAAGCAAGATTCATCCAATTCCTCAAAAAGCATCAGGAAGTATTTGCCTGGACTTACGACGATATGCCAGGATTGGATATCAAGCTGGTTGAGCATCGACTCAAGTTGAAACCAGAAGCCAGACCAATCAAGCAGAAATTGAGAAAGTTAGACCCTCGAATTGAACAACAAGTCAAGGAAGGACTTGAAGACTTATTAAAAGCAGACTTCATCTGAGCCATCGATTACCTAGATTGGTTGGCAAATATCGCAGCAGTCCCTAAAAAGAATGAAAAAGTTTGGATCTGCATTGATTTCAGAGATCTCAATAAGGCCACCCCGAAAGATGATTATCCACTTCCTAATATTGATCTGTTAATCGATATCACGGCAGGTCATGCCATGTTTTCCTTCATGAACGGATATTCAGGTTATAATCAGATCAAGCTGGCCATTCGTGATTAGTCAAAGACTTCATTTACTACCCCATGGGGAACCTTTTGCTACACTGTGATGCCATTTGGGCTCAAAAATGCCGGGGCAACCTATCAAAGAGCGATGGCCGTTATTTTCCACGATCAAATGCACAAAAATATGGATGCATATGTGGATGACATTCTGGTGAAGTCTAAAGAAGAAGAGGATCACCTCGATGCTCTTACTCAAGTTTTTGAAAGACTTATTCTCTATAAATTGAGACTTAACCCTCAAAAATGTGTTTTTGGAGTTGAGTCTGGCAAATTACTCGGCTTCATTATCAGCAAGAAAGGAATAGAGGTGGATCCAGCCAAGGCAAAAGCCATTATTGATATGCCGCCTCCAACTAATCTGAGAGAACTGCGAAGTCTTCAAGGGCGTATTCAGTCTATTCGCAGGTTCATCTCTAATTTGGCCATGAGATGCGAGCCATTCAACCATTTATTAAGAAAAGAAGTTAAATTTGAATGGGGATCAGAATGTCAGCTCTCGTTTGAGCGCATCAAGCAGTATCTCCTTAATCCACCAGTTTTGAAGCCACCAAAGCTGGGAAAACCTCTCCTACTATATATTTCAGTCAATCAGAATGCCTGTGGTGGATTCCTCGTGCAGTATGAAGAAGGCAGCCTAATAGACCACGCCATCTACTACGTGAGCAAAACTTTCATTGATTATGAAAAGAAGTATTCTCAGATGGAGAAAACTTGTCTAGCTCTGGTTTGGATGTGCCAGAAGTTAAGACATTACTTATTGGCTTCTGAAATCAAATTTCTGTCAAAACTTAATCCGCTCAGATATATTCTTGAGCAACCCTTTCTCACTGGACGGATTGCGAAGTGGCAAGTCCTTCTGATGCAATATGACTTAGAGTATGTCTCTCAAAAGTCGATTAAAGGCCAAGCGATTGCAGATCAGTTGACAGACTTCCCCCTGACAGAAGAGATTAAAGCAGAGGATGATTTTCCTGATGAGCACATCTGTAATATCCAACAACCCCCAGTTTGGAATATGTTCTTCGATGGCTCTAAAAACATGGCTGGCATAGGGATTGGAGTCTTGTTAATCACTCCAGAAAAAGAAATGATCCCTTATTCTCTCAAACTTGGCTTCCAATGCACTCATAACATGGCCGAGTATGAAGCTCTAATACAAGGCCTCAAAATTCTACAAAATCTCAATGTCAAGAGAGTGCATGCCTTTGGTGATTCCCTACTTGTTGTCAGTCAAGTTAACACTGAATGGCAAGTGAAAGATCCCAAATTGATTCCATATCAGAAGATCGTCCTAACTCTTGTGGACAGCTTCGAAGAATTTCAGCTCAGTCATATCAGAAGAGAGCATAATCAGATAGCTGACGGCTTAGTGAGTCTGGGCTCCATTTTATCATTCAAAGGCAGTGAATCATGTCGTTCTTTTGAAGTTGGCAGACTTGAGCAACCCGCTTTCGCTTCAGTTATGCAAGTAAACCAGGTCAATCAGAAGGAAAAGCCTTGGTACCAAAATATCAAAGATTTCATTGAAACTGGTGAATTTCTACCAGAAATGCCAAAAAGGGAGCAGCGTGCAATTCAGCGCATGTCTACCTGTTATTTCATTCTGGCCAATGTCCTTTACCGCCGCGGGTTCAGTTCTGAGTATTCAAGATGCTTAGACAAAGAAGAGGCTATGAAAGTTATCCAAGAGGCGCATGAAGGGATTTGTGGTGGCCATGTCGGTTATCAAACTCTCGTCAAGCAGATCATTCGAGCATGGTACTATTGGAATACCATGCAGCAAGACTGTCATCGATTTATGAGAAAGTGCGTCAAGTGCCAAATGCACGCACCTAACATTCATGCTCCGGCCACATATCTGCAATCAGTTGTCTCTCCTTGGTCATTTTCTATGTGGGCTTTCGACATTGTAGGCCCAATTACCCCTTATGCTTCTAACGACCACAAATACTTTCTGGCTGCGACAGAGTATTTCACGAAATGGGTTGAAGCTGTTACTCTACGCACAATAGAAGGCCGCCATGTGGTTTCTTTCATTCACAAGAATATTTTTTGCCGCTTCGGCATACCACATGACATTGTTTCAGACAATGGAACCCATTTCAAAAATGAGAGGATGAAAACACTTTGTTCTAAATTCAGAATTTCCCATCACTTCTCAGCTCCCTACTATCCTCAAGGGAACGACCAAGCAGAGGCTACCAATAAGATCTTAATCCGTATTTTGGAAAGGACTGTGAAGATAGGTCGAGATTGGCATGAGAAAATTCATGACAAACTTTGGGCATACCGGACCACCATTCAGACTCCGACTAATGCCACTCCTTCGGAACTTGTCTACGGAACTGAAGTGGTGTTGCCTCTCTATATCCAAAGGCCTGCTCTCAAATTTGCTTCCCTTATAGAATTGCTACTTGATCAGTATCAGCAGCAAAGATTGGTGCAACTGGATCTGCTAGATGAAAAAAGGCTCAAGGCAGCAGAGCATGCTCAAGCCTATCGACAGAGGATAGCTCGGCACTATGCCAAGTCCGTCATTGAGAGAAAATTTCAGGTCAACGATTTGGTGCTCAGATCAACAGCCCATCTCAAGCACCGACCACGAGGCAAGTGGTCACCCAATTAGGAAGGCCCCTATGTGGTTAAGGAAGCACTTCCTCGCAATTCATATCGTCTAATCAACGCAGATGGAGTGGAAATGCCAGATCCCATCAATGCTCTGCATTTGAAGAAATTTTATACTTAGAATTTTTATTCTAAAGCCTTTTGTACTATTCAAAGAGTCATTTCAATAAAACAATGATCTTCTATCAATTCTTACATTTTTCTCCATGATACTGGGGCATTTTTATAATCGTCTTCTTCATCATATGCAGGCAGGATTAGACGAAAGCTCTTTTCCTCAAATTTTGTTAATTCTTAATTAATCTTGTGGTCTTTATTTTTCATTTCATTTGATTCACTTTTGGTTTGATCAAATTTACATCAAGCTATTGCTCATCTCTGTCAAGTTTTAAACAAATTTTTTAATCTTATTAAAATTTCCTCTATCATTTTCTTTAAAAATATACCCTTTCAGGATAAGGGATAAACCTGATGCCTCCTGTCAATGAGGTATTCTTTTTATTATTTCCCCCGTTCAGGATAAGGGAAAAAATCCTGAATTATCTTTTAAAAACTTATTTTGAAAATCAAGCTCATCTTCAAAACCCAGTTCTCGCACTAGTTATTTCTCAAACTTTTCAATCATATATTGAGCTCATTTGGAAAATCCGGTTCTCATACCAGTAACCTTCTAAAATCAGTCTTCTGACCAAAGACCTTTCTCCTTCTAAATTCAAGTCTGGCTTAAATCTCCCAAAACTTCATGTATTTCCAAAAGATCTAGCATCTCGCTGGTCATGTATTTCCAAAGGATCCAGCATCTAGCTGGTCATGTATTTCCAATGGATCCAACATCTCGCTGGTCATGTATTTCCAAAGGATCCAGCATCTCGCTGGTCATGTATTTCCAAAAGCTCTAGCATCTCGCTGGTCATGTATTTCCAAAGGACCCAGCATCTCGTTGGTCTTGTATTTCAAAAGATCCAGCTTTTGCCGGTCATGTATTTCCAAAAGATCCAACACTCGTTGGTCATGTATTTCCAAAGGATCCAGCATCTCGTTGGTCATGTATTTCTAAAAGATCCAGCATCTCGCTGGTCATGTATTTCCAAAGGACCCAACATCTCGTTGGTCCTGTATTCCAAAAGATCCAGCTCCCGCTGGTCGTGCATTCCAAAAGATTAAACCCTTAGGGTGCGACTCCTCAATTCTATCATTTCCAAGGTCTTCAATCTCACAAATTCTATCAGTTTCCCAACCTCTGGTTGTAATATCTTCAAAATCTCATCATTTTCTCAACCCTCAGATTATAATCTCCTAAATTCAATCACTTTCAAACCATCAGATTAAATCATTCATTTTTCAAATCCAGTTTTTATAACTGGTCGGGATTTTCAAAATCCAGTTCTTATAACTGGTCGGGATTTTCAAATCCAGTTTCTATAACTGGTCGGGATTTTCAAATCGAGTTTCTATAACTGGTCGGGATTTTCAAATCCAGTTCTTATAACTGGTCAGGATTTTCAAATCCAGTTCTTATAACTGGTCGGGATTTTCAAATCCAGTTCTTATAACTGGTCGGGATTTTCAAATCCAGTTTCTATAACTGATCGAGATTTTCAAATCCAGTTCTTATAACTGGTCGGGATTTTCAAATCCAGTTTTCTATAACTGGTCGGGATTTGAAATCCAGTTGTCATAACTGGTCGGGATTTAAAATCCAGTATTTTTCACTGGTTGGGATTTGAAATCCAGTGTTTTCACTGGTCGGGATTATCAAAAATCCAGTTTCTCATAAACTGGTCGGGATTTCCAAAACCTAATGTATTTCATCAGTCCAGTTTTCTAAAGTCTGATTTCTTGCACAATTTCTTTAAATTGCAGCTAAATGTCTTGTCAAAATCTATATTGAGTGATTATTTCACAAGAAATTCGTGAAAACTTTGCCAATTTGCTAAAAGCATTAGTTGATTCTAAAAGTCTGACTACACAAAAAGAATTTCCTCAGATTACCTCTACTATTTCCTTCCAAAAGGTGAAACTTTTTGCGAAAAAGAGGTAAAATTCAAATATTTTCCTGTTGATCAACCAAAAGGATATAAGAAATGTCCTCGATATGATCAATGAAAGAAATCTTCAATGATGTTGAAAAGCCAGAAGCGAATTGATATTGATCTTAGCTATGGCGCATGTTTTAAAATGACTTTCTGGCAATCAGGCAGTGGAAATATCTCGAGCCATAAAAAGAATACACTCAATCCATATCTCCTCATTTATTCATTTAAAGCTTCAGTCAAATATCCGCAAAAGAGATCTCTCGATTGTCGTCAAGATGAAGGTGAATTAAGCGAGTGGATCCCCAGGGCCAAAGAAGATTTGAAACATCTCCAAGATGACGGAGTTTGTGATGGATCCTTCTAGGGAAAGTTCGGATCACTGTCGAGATGAAGGCAGATGTGATGAACCTACCGACAAATCCTAAAAGATATTTGATTTCTGCTATCATCTGAAGACCTTTTAAGCCAATGTCATCATGTATAATCCCTAAGAAAAAGAAGGATCGGAGCATCTCCAAGATAAAGGAGTTTGTGACGTACCCTTCTTTGAAAAAGAGAGAAAAGTCAGGACATCCAAATGAAGGATGATGTGAAAAACCGAGAAAGCCCAATGACTCAAAAAGAGTGCAAAAAGATCATTGTAGGGAAAACACTCAGATATCAAACTGCCAAAGTTGCCAAAAGTCATCTTTTCTCATACAGAATTCTTTTATCAAATATCTCTTCATTTCCTATTTTTATGAAATTAAGAATTTTTCTTCCACTTCTCATATCAGGGAAATGGATAGCTTCCTTGAAGAAAATCATCAGTGATAAAATTTTCAATTTGACTCTTAGAACTGAGGAGTTAACCTCATTGGAGGAAATACTCTAGGTAAAAGAGGAAATATCTTCGCACATACGTGCACATTTCCAAGCACTTGAATCAGCTATAGTTTTATCTTATTGGCAAAATTTTTAGCTATTCCAAAAATGAAATAAACATTCAGTATCCATTTTTGATGCAACTTAGCATTGTCTATATCTTCTAGAAGAGTTGCCTCATTCAGTTGAAGTATCTCTTCCTGTCCCATCGCGGTTTCTTCAGTCAAGGATTCCGTATGGTGTTCCCACTCAGGTTAAGGGTCAAAACCTGAATTTTCTGCGAGAGGTCATTGATTTCAAAAAGCTATTTCAGTCTCAACAAATGAGACACCCAAAATCATTCCTTTTTCCAAGCTTTAGGGAACCCTATCTTCTTCCTTTCGCAAACCCCTTTCGGATTTGTTCGCCCAAATTCCGAAGGTCCCATTATGGTTTCTCCATTTGAGAAACCCGTATGGTAGATTTCTAATTCAAGTTAAAAGCTAACCCGGAACCTCGCTTCGCGAGGTATCTTCCTTGCAGGTTTGGGTTAAACCTGAGTCTTGTTCCTACAAAGTTCCTCGTTTTAACGAGATGATTTCTCCCAGTCCCATTATGGCTCTTCCCATTGAGGAATCCATGCTTTGTATATCCATCCAAAGAAAGGATTTCGCTTGAGCTTCATTTCACGAGGCATTTTTCAAAATGTCCCATCAAGGTTCTTATGTATTCCTTTCCTCATTCAATTTATTTTTTATATATCTTCGTCCCATCCAGGTTAAGGGCTAAACCTGAATCATTTCAAAAGCGTATCTTGTCTCACCCATGGGGCTTGATCAAAATTCTTATTTCACCATTTCAGAATTCCCATCCAAAGTCCCATCACGATTTCCTCATCCTCTATTATTCAATCATCTCATTTTTGAGGATTTCATCCCCCCAAAACCATTCAGGATAAGGTCTTAAGCCTGAAGAGCCATGTTTCCAAAATAATTCTTCCACACCTAGTTCAGATCTGTTGACTGGGCATTTTCAAAATTTGGAGTGTTGTCTTTGCCACTAAGCTCGGCTTTCAACCGGCTGAGTAGCAAAGAGGGGCATCTGTGAACACCTCACATTTTTCAAAGTTTTGTAAAAATGACCATTTTGCCCCTGACTCTATTTTCTGAGAAGATCAAAGTGATTTCAAAGCTAAATTTCAGTCTTTTTTCAGATTTCTGGATTAAATTCCACATTGATATATTCAAATTCAACCCCAGGTCTAAACCCAGTATTTTAAATCCAAATCTGAGCCCCGTTGTCCGATTTCCAAAATAAAATCACAAAAATACCAAAAAAAATGATTTTGAGAGGCTCGGGCGGCTCATCCGGCACTCTGTTGGATCCTCGACCCTATATTTCTCAGTTCGAGGTTGTAAACCTTGAATATTTCTCAAAAATTCAGACACAAATCCATTTTTTGAAGAAATTCTCTCAAAATAGCTCAGAAAAATTCCCTTTTGTAAATATTTTACAAAAACACAAAAACAAATTAGTTTTAAATCTTTGGTTTCTCGTAAAGCTTTAGGATTTTATTCTAAAAATACAAAAAATTGAAAAACAACACAAAAAAACCTAAAAAAATTGAGAAAAGCTACAAGAAAAACGAATGATTTTCGAACTTTTGAAACCTTTTAAGATAATTTTTCTGAAAACCTCACATTTAAACCATCTTTCAAAAAAATTTCTAAAAAGGGAACCACCTTTTTGAAATAGGGAAAAGCTCCAACGAACTCCTCCCGCGCTTCCCTCTTCTCCTCTCTCCATCGTCCATCCACAAATAGCCTTCTTCATTCTCTACCCTCAATCCTCAACGGATTTTTCCCTCTCGAGGCTTCCATTCCTCCTTTAAAAAGAGCCCTCCAAGCTTCTTCAGGGTATCTACTTTTTTTTCCCCTCTGGTGTCGATCATCCACCTTTCACGCTGCCATTTCTCCTCCAGCATCATCTGTTCTTCCTCCTGAAAGATATAGAGCTCCTTTGCAGAACCCATTAAATCCATATTTTTCCTCTGGGGTCGATAATCTAACCTTCACTTACCCATTACAACCCAGCAACTTCATCAGGTTCTTCCTCAGAACGAAGTTTTTCAATCCAATTTTCATCCAACAAGCCACCCCTCCAGGCTACTGAAGGACTCCTTCATTCCAGATTTTTGCAGCAATCCCCCTTTAGCACCCTTCGAGGCATTTTTCCCCCCTCTGTAAAAGGTCGGTAAGAGCCCTTTTTCTCCCCTCTGATTTTCCCGATTTTTCTTGAAATCTCTTTTGCTCGTTTCTTAATTCAAGCACCCCTTTGTGATATCGATTTGCTTATAGCAAAATCGATCCACAGTAGTGCAACATCAACGGGACCATTGTGCTCCAACATTTTTTTTTTGTGTAATTCATTTACTTTCGTTTTTTTTTTCTATGCTATCAGATTCAATGAGCTCATGTGGCTCATTTGAGTCTCAATCTAATTTTCTTGTTGATTCATCACTTCATATCTATGTCTTAACTTCTTCTCTGTTCTTTAATTTCCTGTTTACGCTTTGATCTCTTTTGGTAATTTCTTATTGTTATTTCTGCTCTTTTTTTTTTGCGATTTCTCTTCCATGTCTGATTTCCAATTTTCTTTCAGCAATCGGTTTGTGTATCAAGGATCGAATCTCTGTTTGTTTTAATTAACTGCTGATTTTTCGAGATTTTTTTTTTGTTTGTTTTCATGTTTAATGGCCAGTTGATCTTGGTGATCGCAATGGTCTTGATTCCTTTTTTTTTTAAAGTTTCACTCGGCAGTTTAAGTTCCAATATATATTTGGTTTCTTATTTTTTGGCACTTGATTGCCCTCGTAATCATATTTTATGGTTCAGGACATTTCGTCCATTTGAATTACCATTCATTCCAGTGCATTTTCACGATGTCTGATGTTTTTCCAAGTCTGGTCCACCATTTTTTTTTTCTCTTTAGATCTTCTGTTACTTCATCTATACCATCTTATTTAGTTAGAGTATGTCATTTCATATGAGAACTCACTTGTTCATTCATTCTTTTTGTTTTTTTTATATTTGGTTGCAGTCCACGTTATGCTATCTGTATTTCATTTTCCCAATTTTCTGATCGATTCCATTTACTTTCCTGAAGTTTGACTCTTCATCAATTAGCCTATGTCCACCATTTTAGCATCCAGTTTCGACCCATTATTAACCTTTTTATTTCCTTTTAATATCCCATTTTGCTGCTTTACCAAAGACTGCAATAAAGTGATGGTCCTAGACAATGGACTGAAGGCATGGGAAGATGAAGATCAACTATGAATTCATGTTGTATATGTATATCTGTGCTTTTTTTACTCTCTTAAATCCCTGTTATGTGTCATTTACCTGTAATTGCTATGTGAGATATACCAACATCTCTTCTTTTCATCCATGCATTAAACCATTTTTATTTATTGAATCTGTATATCTGTAATGGTCACCCCTTTTATGTATATACATAATCTATACCCCCACCATCTACATTTTTTGCTGAGTTAGATTATAACTTCATAGTTTGTTGGGTTGCCTGTGGGGAATGCGCTAACTTTGGTAAAAACCAGACCTAGAGTCTAATGACCAAGATTGTTGCTGGCAGCAACTATGTGGATCATGTCAAAGAACTCAGTACTCCCTCGCCAGAGGAACCCTTGTTCTTGAAACCTATTTCAATCCTATGTACCGAACAAAGGCTTTTCCAGCGATGGGAAAGGTGTTGGTCTTGGTGCAATTGATAGCCCTAAGGAATCAAGTGACACAATTTGGCAAAAGTGGAAAATAAAAAGAAAGGGGGAATAGTAGTGATGATCCATTACTAGAAAAAGTTTATTTTACTGTGTGATATATCAAGTCTTGGCAAAAACCACACTTGCATACGTGGTGGCTAAATATTGTGGATATCGTATTGAAGAGATAGATGCAGGTGATGGTCGACCAGCCCTAGCCATTGAAGGAGAGGTTCTGGAGGTAGTACAGATGAACTGTGTCACTAGCATGTTGAGTGATCGATGAAACTGATGTAGCTCTCAGAGAAGAAAAGTCACCGTTAAGGTGATTCTGAAAAGGGTTTTATTGCAGAATTTGTGAGGTTTGCCATGTTAGCATTTGAAATAGTCATGATATACCCTTTAGCAACAACAACAAGTCATGGTGGATTTTTATTCTCCTTATATCCTGATCTTTAGTTCCCCTTTTACTATTTTCCTATCCACGTACTTGTGGTAAATATCACCCATCAGGATCCTTCAATTCACATTTTTAGCTTTTGTAGTTTCTGGAATTCCTGTTCATGTTTACCATAAGAGCATATTGAAATCTAATACTTAGTTGATGCCTACTGAAATTTAAAACCTGTGCATAGCTTCAGTACACCTACATTCACCAATTGCACCAACCACCTGCTATACTTGTGCTCAGTGCTTGCAGCATATTATGCACATCTTCTTTATTGTCTTCCCTGCACCCTCATTATGCACCATTCTGTACCTATTCATATAGGCATAACATGCATACATCATCTCCATTAGCTACATTACATATTACATATATCAATATGCAATACGCCATTGCACCACCATTCACTACACTTTCACTTCTCGCACTAATCATCTCTATGTTACCCTTCACATTCCTCCACTTAATCGGCCATACACTTGTGTTTTCTTGTAAGTGACACTATTTGCTATTGCATCCAACCACATCAGGCCCAATCCAACATAGGCATTAACTTTAATGACTGTTGTAACTTACAACAAAGATGTTCACATTCTAGCATTTACTGTCAACTGTACCCTTCACTCCCATGTTTTCATTTCACTGTCAGCACCATCCAGCACCCCACTGACATCCACTCCTTGCACTTCTCCTGTGCAGAGCCCCTTAAATTGCCACTTTCAACACATCATTCCAGCGACTTCAGCTTCAACATTAGCACAGCCACATACTGTGTATAACCAAGGCATACGGCCTGCAGTTGTCACGACACTGCAACATCACCATTCGGTTCTACCACCATCCATTCACAGCACAACAGCCTCACGGACTGTTGTAATTTTATAAACTTTTATAATACAGCCCTATCCCCACCTACCCTTTTTGCACAACCATACTTAGTACTTTCATTAACAGTACCTTTTACCTCCTGCATTTCAAGTTACCCTTATACATATATATATATTATATATGTATAAAGGCATTTAAATCTTATGTGGAATCCCTAGTCATAGGAATATATGTATATATATATGCTCTCATGAATACATTATCATTCAGAACGATCCACTATCATGTGCATTCACTTAGTCCTATGCATCTCATGTGCACTTTTTAAACATGTGAGTACTTCATCATCTTGTATATAAAGTGTTATCTCCTTCCCATTTGCATTTTCTACTTTGGGCTAAACTTGATTTTGCAGGAAATGTGTAAAGATTATTACTTTTCCTTTTGAAATTAATGTAACTCCAATTTCATCAAATGATGTAATAGCTAGATGTAATGAGAATTTACATTTCCTGCTTTAGGTAGAATGGATGAGCATTGTAAATATCATTGAATTACTTGTTTTCCATGCATTTTGCCTTTATTTTTCAAATTCTCACAAATGGGAACACGAATGGCACGTGCAGCATTTCGTAAGAGGTAAATTAATCCTAAGTTGATGATTTACATCAACGGCCATAGTCGGGATGTAAACAAGACTTAGTATTTTTATCTTTTATAAGATAACACTGGATCCACACTAGATCATTTTTCAAAAATCATCATATTTTCTTTAAATAATTTTTTTTCTTTTATCAGAATTCAATTTAAAATTAATTCAATATATATACCAATGGCCATAGTCAGGGTATATTGAGAATTAATTTCATTCTAAATTCTATAAAAGCACCAAAAATATATTTCATTCTTCACTTGAATTTAAATGTGGTTATTATATAATATATTCAATGACCATAGTCAGGGATATATTATATCTTCAACCCCATTCTTAATTCACTTAAAGAATGTAATAGCTTTTTCAAAATCCAATTTCAAAACTCTTTTCATTCATCATTTAGGATAGAATTGCATCATATTTTCTAAATCGTTTTTCATAAATCCAAGTGGTTCTTTCCTTCATTTCTCAGATCAAAACCTATTCAAACCCAACTTTATTTCTCAAAAGATTCAAGAATTCAATTTCAAGGTCCCATTTGACTTTGAAACTTCAGAATCATCTTGTATTTCAAATTCCAAATTCTATCTCAAAATTTAACTTTGAAATTCATTTGTATATTCAAGATTCAATTTCTAAAATTCACTTTTTTTTTTTTCAAATCCAATTCAAACTTAGAAATTCTTGATTCATCTTCTAAATTTCAGATTCAAACTTCAAAGTCCAAATTGACTTTGAAATTCGTATTCAAAATCAAATTTTGAAATTCCAAATCCAAAGATCCTAAATCCAACTTGGATTCCGATTTCCAAGTACAAATCTCCACCTTTTGGACCTCAAATTCAGATCCAAAACCCATTCTAGGATCCATGATTCAACATTCATATCGGATCTCAGACTTCAGATCCAAGATCTATTCTAGGATCCAGAATCCAATTCTACATTGGATCTCAGACTTCAGATCCAAAATCTATTCTAGGATCCAGAACCCAATTCACCTCGGATCTCAGATTCAAATCCAAAATCCATCCTAGGATCCAGAATCCAATTATACTTTGGATCTTAGACTTCAGATACAAATCTATTCTAGGATCCAGAACCTAATTCTACTTTGGATCTCAGACTTCCGATCCAAACTCCATTCTAGGATCTAGAATCCACTCTCATCTTGGATCTCAGATTTCAGATCTAAAATCCATTTTCTAGGTTTCAGTATCCACTTCCATCTCAGATCTTCGATTCTTAAACCCAATTCCATTCAGAATTTGAGATTCAGATTCCATCTTGAATTCCAAACATTCAAATCAATCACAGTTCTATCTTTCCTTCTGATTTCAAACTTCAAAGTTAGAATTTAATTTTATTTTCATCTCTATTCTGATTCAAAGTCCATTTATGACTTTGAAAATTCCTTTCTTCTTCTTTTATCTCAAACTTCAAAATCATTTTCCAAATCCAGATTTTTTTTCTCAAGCTCTTGATTATTTCCAAAAACTTAGAACTTTAAATCTTAAGTTCTAAGTTAGAAACCATTTCTTCACTACTATCATCAGATACGTCTCAGAAATACTTGGGAATTTTTCAAATCATTTTCGAAAAGAGCATACATCTTTGCACTGCACAAGCATGATTCTTTGTGCATCTAGACTTAGATAATTTCTTAGCAAAACAAAAGGCATAAATTCGACCCTTGGTTCGATTACCCCTGGTAAAGGCGCTAGGAATGATTGAACCTCGTACCGACGAGCGGATCCCGTCTCCCAGTTTTCTCGCAAATATTTCAAAAATGGAGGTGAGTTATTTCAAAAATTTTCAAAATTAAGGTCAAGTGAGACCCGCAAAAGAGTTCCCTTTCTTCTTTTCTCTTCTTTTCTCTTCCCTCTTTCTTTCCATCTTTTATTTTCTCCCTTCAAAAAGGAGGAGAATAGAGGTTGGAAAAGGAAAAAAGAAGGAAGAGAGAGAAATACACAAGAGAGAAAAATTTTTGCGATGATCGAAGCAATCCCATGATATCGTTGAACTCATCCATTAGTAGAGTCATCTCTCCACATGAAAACCAGAATGTGCAGGTACGTGGATTCCACCGTTCTGCCATGGCCTGAATCAGAGCTCCATTGATGGTTCGCTTGCCTACTGCTGATGCCATCTCCAACCCAAAATTATCCAAGTGGTCTGAGAACATACGTGAGAAGGTGGCAAACCAAGAATAATACCACCGAGGGAAGAAAAGACGAGACTGGATAACCCGTTGATTCGGGAATCCATCCTGAATCTGATAGAAGACATGATCTCGGGAAAAAACAGCATCGAGGGAATTTGACGCCATTGAAATGATACTGGGGCAAAGAAGAGAATGAGGGGAATTAGATAGAATGCAGGACTTACGAATAGACTCTTTGAAGACACAAACCTGGAAATTTTGAAAGATTGAGGGAATTTTAAAGGAATTTTCTAGGGTTTTTGAAGAAAATTTGACCTAAAAAGAGAAAAGAAATGTAGGTAGAGAAAAATATACACCCGGGGTTTTTGAAAGTAAGGGTAAGTTTTGAATAATACACCTAGGGTTTTTGAAAAGGGTTTGATACCTATATATGAAAGAATAAGAGAATTATCATACAACTAAAGTTACACAAACAAGGATGCGCACACAGCACTCCCTAAAGGCTGACTCTAAATGCAATAGTTGAAATGGCTTGTAGGACCTTAATCCTAACTCTAGGGTTCAGATTATCTGATTCCAATCAAGATACGTCGATATACCCAAGCCGAAGCTCGAAGCACGTGGCATAGAAATATTCCTTCGGTTCTAAGGTAAGGGTTTTCCAACATCCTTGAGCACCTACCGATATACCTCGGACTATGGCCCTTAGGTACGTGGTAGGGGGGCGCGAACCCAAATAAGTGGTCCAGTTGTGAGGCTCTCTCCCAAACTATGGTTCAGTGAGACAGCCCAGCAACGTGAAGACCGGGACAATATAGGTAAGGAGGTTTTCAAAATATGCTCAACATGCAAGAAATCAGATGGCTCTAATGCAAATCCTAAAGAGATAGATTAAAATCAAGAGAAGCATACACTTGCATACATTGTTTGCATTCAATCCCTAAAATTGAGGAGAGTTGTATTTCAGACCTAAGTCTAATGTGAACATGGATAGTTCTCCTCAATATGGTCCTACCAAACCATACTTAAATCCTATATGCAATGATGCCAGCTTAGGACAAAATCTAGGCTTCTAAGGTCTGCATGGAAATGAAGCCGACATCTGAAGAACAAAGACTTAGATAATATCAAAGCAAAGAAGAAAAGGCATTAAATTCGACTAGACGAAGACGAGTCCCATCACGATCGCCAAAACTGTGATCATCGCAAAATTTTTTCTCTCATAATATTCTCTCTTTTTCTTCTCTTTTTCCTTCCAACCTCTTATTTTCCTCCTTTTTGAAGGGAGAAAGATAAAAGATAGAAATAAAGAGAGAAGAGAAAAGAAGAGAAAAGGAAGAGAAGAGAAACTCTTTTGCGGGGTCTCACTTGACCTTAATTTTGAAAATATTTGAAATAACTCGCCTCCATTTTGAAATATTTGCAGGAAAATTGGGAGACGGGATCTGCTCGTCGGTACGAGGTTCGATCGTTCCTGGCACCTTTACCAGGGGTAATCGAACCAAGGGTCGAATTTTATGCCTTTTTGCTTTGCTAAAAAATTATCTAAGAACTTATCCTAAGATCTAAATGCACAAAGAATCATGCTTGTGCGATGAAAAGATGTATGCTCTCTTTTGAAAAATGATTTTGAAATATTCCAAGTGTTTCTGAGATGAATATGATGATAGAGTGAAGAAATGGTTGTTAACTCAGAACTCAAGATTTAAAGTTTTAAGTTTTTGGAATATAATCAAGAGCTTGGGAAAATAAATCTGGGTTTGGAAATAGATGATTTTGAAGTTTGAGATAAAAGAAGAAGAAAGGAATTTTCAAAGTCATGAATGGACTTTGAAAAAATGGAATTGAATTCTAACTTTGAAGTTTGAAATCAGAAGGAAAGATAGAATTTGGGATTGATTTGAATGTTGGAATTTCAAGATAGAATTTGAATCCTAAGCCTGGATTTTAAAAAGAATGGAATTCCGGATTTAGAATCCGAAAATTGGAATTGGATTTGAGTTTTGGAATAAAATTGGGATTTTTAAAAGATTGAGAATAGAAGTTGATTTGAGATCTGGAATTCAAGATGGAATTTGAATCCAAAGTTTGGATTCTAAATAGAGTTGAGATTTCAAAATTGAATTATGGGTTTAGAATCCTAAATGGGAATTGGATCTGAGATTTTGAGATCCGAGATGAGATTGAATTTCTGGGTCTTTGAATGGATTTGGATCTGAAGTTTGAGATCCAATGTAGAGTTGGACTCTGGACCCTAAGATGGATTTTGGATCTGAAGTCTGAGATCCAATGTAGAATTAAATTCTGGATCCTAAGTGGAATTTGGATCTATAATTTGAGATCCAAGGTGAAGTTATATTCTGGATCCTAAGATGGAATTGGATCTGAAGTCTGAGATCCAAAGTGGAGATTGATACTTGGAAATTTGGATCCAAGTTGGGATTAGAGCCTAACTTTGGATTTGGATTCTAAAAAGTTCAAAATAGGACTTTTTAAAGATGGATCTGGGTGAAAAACACAGATTGATTTTAAAGTCTAGGAAGGTTTGAATTTTGAGATTCAGAATCAATCTCAACTTTGATTTTGAAATTTGAAGAGAACTTGATTTTAAATCAGAAGATGAATCAGAAACTTCAAAGTTTCAAATTGAACTTTGAAATTGAATTTGGAATTTTGAATATAGAATGATTTTGAAATTCCAAAGTCAAATTGGGCTTTGAATTTGAGAATTTTTATAAAATGAATCAAGTTGAATTTTTAAACTTTGAATTTGATTTCAAAGATTAGAAATAAGATAGAATTGAAATAGAAATTTGAAGAAGAGATATTCACAATCACTTGGATTTTAAAAGAAATTTTTGAAAAGTATGATGCAATTCTATCCTAAATGTTGAATGACTTTAAAGAATTTTGAAATTGGATTTTGAAAATCATATTTCATTCTTTACATGAATTGAAATAAGATGGAAAATATAATACATCCTTGACTATGGTCATTGAATGTATTATATAGCAATCTATATTTAAATTCGGGTGAAGAATAAAACATATTTTTGTGCTTTTATAGAGTTTAAAATGAAATTGACTCTCAATATACCCTGACTATGGCCATTGGTATATGTTTTGAGCTAATTTTAAGTTAAACTCTAATAAAAGAAATAAATATTTGAAAATATGATGATTTTGAAAAGAATCCAGTGTTATTTTATAAAAGATAAAAATACTAAGTCTTGTTTACATCCCGACTATGGTCGTTGAGGTAAATCATCAACTTAGGATTAATTTACCTCTTACGAAATGGTGCACCTGCCATTCGTATTGCCATTTTGTGAGAATTTGAGAAATAAAGGCGAAATGCATGGGAAACAAGTAATTCATGATATTTACAATGCTCATTCATTCTATCTAAAACAGGAAATGTAAATTCTCATTTAAGATCTAACTATTACAATACATGAAATTGAATTTGCATCTCCAAATAATGACCTTTTCCACATATTCCCCTGCAAAACACTTGATTAGTGTGAAAAGAGAGGAAAATTTGCACATATCATATAAATGTTAATGGTGAAAGAATGCTCACATACCAAGGTATTTTAAGATCTAACAGTGTGGGAAAATGATATATATTCATGTATATATATATATACATATATATATATATATATATATATATATATATATATATATATATATATATATATATATATAAGTGGAATGGTATGCAGTAGATGGGCTGAAGGTAGTTGTTTTATATAGGATTCAACTTATGATCAGAACTCTGGATTTTCTTCTTGCTGTTTTGCAAGCATTACATTCAGATTGTCCCTGAATAGTCACATGGAAATGTTTCTCAGCTAAAAATAGTTGTTTATTATAGGAAACTTAACCATTTCGTTTTAACAGATTATGGGTAGGGGCATGGCTGAAATGGTAGAACATGCAGAGGGAATAACATGCAGCCGGTGTGTGGACTGGTATACAGTAGAAGATGCTGAATGTGAAGGGGCTGTGTAGGTGCAACAATGCTAACAGTGAGCTATACATAAGTGGAGGCTGGATACAAGGTATGAGGGGTTTGGTGATGTAGCAGAAGATATGAACATGCAGTGGCAAAGTGAACGCAATGGGCGGCAATAATGTACAATGGTGAACAATGCAGCTAACAGGAATATAGTGCAACAGTAGTGGGAATTCAGGGGGTGCACAGGTAGGATGCCATATGCAAAGATATACACAGGTGTATTAAAATGCAGTAGAAGATATCCTAAGTGATTCATAACTCAGTAGAATATACTTTCAAACAAAAATGATTTACAGTAAGCCAACAAACAAAAAACAAATGTGTTGGTAACATGATTTATAACAAATACTCAGTGAAAAATATAAAAGAATTCACAGCAGTGTGCGATATTGCTGTAGATGCAAAGAAACCACAGTGAACTGATCAAATATAATACACAGAGTGTAAAAGATGAAGAAAAAAAAATGTGATGAGGGTTGTGATGGGTGACAAGGGTGCGATGTTCTGAGAATTTCTATCAGTTCTGAGCTGCCATGTGTCAAATATGTTCAATGAGATGCTGGCGAGTTCTTTAGACTTTGCTATGACCACATGAACATATTGAGTTATCTGCAGTTCAATACAGATGTTCGACAACTTCTACATCAAATAATCTTCAAAAGGGTAAGTATGAAAGGTAATTAAACATTATCCAAACTCTTTGGAGGATTCCCTCATCAAAAATTTTCTAAAGGGATTGATAAATTTGCTTATCCTCAGCAACATCATATGTGTATCCTAAGGAATTGTATCTTACAGGGAGTAGTGTTGTGGAATCTTGTTTTCATAGATCACTCCCAGGTCACCACTTCCACCAAAGGCATCCTTTCACCATAGACCTCTAGGTTAGGCAAAAGCCTAGTGACATTCATCAGGGTAATTCAAGTAAAGAGGGAGAAAAAAAAACCACCTGAGGGTGCAACCTCCTCATATAAATGAGGATTAACGAATAGTGGAGAGTAAAGAACCAAAAACCTAAGCACAAAAGTTGGCTTGATTTTTAAGGCCAAATGTCTCAAAAAGATGTGATAAAAGTGCCAACCCCATCACCCAAAATGACCACGACTGAATAGAAATCGAGGATCTGTATGCTTATGAGACACATTAGAACACATGATAGGCCAGACTGATAAAGCCCACCCTAGAGACACATTGTTTCAATGTATGATGATCAAATCCACACACACAGGATGTGCGCAAATTCTTTGCAGTGTTTCCTGCAGAAAATACTCAAAGTGTAAACAAGATAAGAGGCTAAAACCCCAAAGGTAGACATACAAGGGATAAGATTATCAGCAGATCTGCTGCAACAGAAGATGAACGCCCTCGATCTTGTAAGACATACAATTGAAAAGCATAAAAAAAAAGATGACTAAACCAAGCTACTTCAAGAAGTAGCCCAAAAATATCCTAGAGCAAGACCCAACACTGAAGGCATGAGAAAGGCCAGATGATCACAGATCATCCGATCACTTATAGCAGGTACTGATGCTATGTAAAGAAAGTGTGAGAGTTGTGAATGCATTGGTGGAATGTAAGACAAATGCCACAGGGGATTGTATCTTCATCAAAGTATAAATGCTTGTGAGAATTATAATGGAACAAACCTCTAAATGAATTTATGTGAATGGACTTACCAAAGGATCTAACCTCTGGACACATATTATTCCTCTGTAAAAGGATTTTATAAGATCTGAAGATGCAGGATCTAACCATCAAATAAGGAGATGCACGATTTCTTACTACATGATATCTTCATGTTTAAACAGTGAACAACGATGCATATATGATATAATGATCGATGTGAGGCCGACAATCAAGTTATATGAAGCTATCATAAAAAAAAAGTGATAGCTAACAGGGGCAATAGATCTACTGTTAAAAATAAAAGAAAATCCTATGAACTATTCCGAAACCCCTATGAAGATCAAAACAAAGTTTAACAAAAAGGAAATTAGACCAGGATTCAAAGGAATCCTATCAGATTATTGAATCTGATAACTTCAATCCAATAAGATAAGAGTTGCAGTATAAATAAAATGAAACGCAAAGAAATGTTGGAATGCTTACTGTTCCATTAATGTTGCCATAGGTAAACCGATTCTGCTATAGGCAGATCGGCATTACGACAAGGGCTTACTTATCACATGACGAAGAACAACTTCGGGTTTTACAATACACAAAAGAGAACGGGGGATTCACTTACTGTGAATTCGAGGAAGGATTCTTTCCTTGACTTCCTGCTGAACAGAATTCCTTGATTCGACTGAGATAGAGGTAGAAGAGATGAGTTCTCTGTGTACAACCGCAACAGATAATCGATGGATCGATGAGAAGAAAACTTGATAAGAGGATGGGAAATGGATATCGACCCTTGATTATCAGAAAAACTCCATGCGTCGGGGTGGAGAATGGATGTTAATAATGGATGCTCCGAAGAAACTTGATGATGATGGTTTTAATCGATTGCTGGACGAAATTTGCTACCTGAAGATCGATTGTTGTATGATTTTTTAAAGGAAAATGGATGATCCTTGAAGAGGATAGATGTCTCTTCTTAAAGAGAGCATAGAAGGCTCGAGAGAGGAAATGGTTGAGGATTAAGGATGGAGGGACAGGCAGGCTGTTGCAGATCGGACGGTGGAGAGAGGAGAAGAGAGGCGCGGGAGAGAGTCCGTTAAAATTTTCCATTTTTTCATAAAAGACGTCCCCTTTTTAGGAAATTTTTGAAAAATGGTTAAGAAATGAGGTTTTTGGCAAAATGGCTTCAAAAGAGCTTGAAACTTCATTCGTTTTTCTTGTAGTTTTTCCCAATTTTTTTGGTTTTTTATGTTATTTTTCCATTTTTTGCATTTTTTGCATTTTTAGCATAAAATCCTAAAGTTTTACGAGAAACTTAATTTTTTTATGTTTTTGCAAAAATATTTACAAAAGAGAATTTTTCTGAGAATTTAAAAGCTATTTTGAGAAAAATTTCTTCAGAAATGGGTTTGGATCTGAATTTTGAGGAAATATGGATTTAAAATACTGGATTCGGATCCGGAATTGAATTTGAATATATCAATATGGAATTTAATTCAGAAAACCTGAAAAATGACTGAAATTCATCTTTGAAATTGCTTTGATTTTCTCAGAAGATGGAGTCAAGGGCAAAAGGGTCATTTTGACAAAAACTTTGAAAAATTTGAGGTGTTCACAGATGCCCCTCTTTTCTACTAAGCCGGTTGAAAGCCGAGCTTATTGGCAAAGATAACACTCCAAATTTTGAAAATGCCCCAGTCAGCAGATCTGAACTGGGCGTGGAAGAATTATTTTGAAAATATGGCTTCTCAGGCTTAAAAACCTTATCCTGAATGGTTTTGGGGAAACAAAATACTCGAGAATGATATGATTGAGTAGAGAATATGGAAATCGTGATGGGACTTTGGATGAAAATCCCAAAAATGATGGAAAATCAAAATTTTGATCCGGTCTCATGGGTGAGACGAGATACTCTTTTGGAATGATTTAGGTTTAGCCCTTAACCTGGATGGAACGAAAATATATCAAGATGAATTTTAAAATGAGGAAAGGAATACATGAGGACCTTGATGGGACATTTTTGGAAAATGCCTTGTGAGATGAAGCTCAAGTGAAATCCTTTCTTGGATGGATATACAAAGTATGGATTCCTCAATGGGAAGAGCCGTTATGGGATTGGAAGGGAACATCTTGTTAGAGCAAGGAATCTCGTCGAAACGAGACTCAGGTTTAACCCAAGCCTGCAAGGAAGATACCTCGCGAAGCGAGGTTTCAGGTCTGGATAGGAAATCTACCATACGGATTTCTCAAATGTAGAAACCATAATGGGACCTTCAGAATTTGGACGAACAAATCCGAAAGGGGTTTTGCGAAAGGAAGAAGATAAGGTTCCCTAAAGCTTGGAAAAGGGGAAGAAATTGGGCGTCTCATTGCTGAGACTGAAATAACTTTTGAAATCAAATGATCTTTCGCAGGAGGTTCAGGTTTGACCCTTATCCTGAGTGGGAACCACCAAACGAAATCCTTGACTGAAGAAACCGCGATGGGACAGGAAGAGATACTTCAACTGAATGAGGCAACTCTTCTGGAAGATATAAACAATGCTAGGTTGCATCAAAAATGGATATTGAATGTTTATTTCATTCTTGTAATAGCTAGAAAATTTTGCCAATAAGATAAAATTATAGTTGATTCAAATGCTTGGAAATGTGCACGTATGTGCGAAGATATTCCCTCTTTTACCTGGAGTATTTTCTCCAATGAGGTTAACTCCTCGGTTCTAAGAGTCAGATTCAAAATTTTAGCACTGATGATTTTCTTCAAGGAAGCTATCCATTTCCTTGATATAAGAAGAGAAGAAATATTCTTAATTTCATAAAAGCAAATAATGAAGAGATATTGATAAAGGAATTTTGCATGAGAAAAGATGACTTCTGGCAACTTTGGCAGTTTGATATCTAGGTGTTTTCCCATGATGATCCTTTTGCACTATTTTTGAGTCATTACACTTTCTCGGGCTTTTACATCATCCTTCATTTGGATGGGTCCTGACTTTTCTCTCTTTTTCAGGGAAGGGTACGTCACAAACTCCTTCATCTTGGAGATGTTCCGATCCTTCTTTTATCTCAGAGATTCTATTGATGACATTGGCTCAAAAGGTCTTTAGATGTAGCTGGAATCAAATATCTTTTAGGGTTTGTCGGTAGGTTCATCGCATTCGCCTTCATCTCGACGGTGATCTGAACTTTCCCTGAAAGGATTCTTCACAAACTCCTTCATCTCGAAGATGATCCAAATCTTCTTTGGCCCCGGGGGTCTAGCTCGCATATTCGTCTTCATCTTGACGACAGTTGAGAGATCCCTTTTGCGGATATTTGATTACAACTATGAATGAGAAGATATGAGTGGATTCTTTCTATAGCTCAAGATATCTCCACTGCCTGATTGCCAGAAAGTTATTTTAAAACATGCGCCATAGCCAAGATCAATATCAATTCACTTCTGGCCTTTCAATATCATTGAACATTTCTTTCACAAATTATATCGAGGACATTTCTTACATCCTCTTGGTTGATCAACAGGAAAAGATTTGAATTTTACCTCTTTCTTGCAAAAAGTTTCACCTTTTTGGAAAGAAATATTAGAGGTAATCTGAGAATTTTTTTTTTGTGTAGTCAGACTTTTTAGAATCAACTAATGCTTTTAGCAAATTAGCAAAGTTTTCATGAATTTCTTGTGAAATAATCACTCAATATAGACTTTGATGAGACGTTTAGCTGTAATGTAAAGCAATGGTGTAAGAATCAGACTTTAGAAAACTGGACTGAAGAAATACATTAGGTTTTGGAAATCCCGACCAGTTATGAGAAACTGGATTTTGATAATCCCGACCAGTGAGAAATACTGGATTTCAAATCCCGACCAGTTATGAAAACTGGATTTGAAAATCCCGACCAGTTATAAAAACTGGATTTGAAAATCCTGACCAGTTATGAAAACTGGATTTGAAAATCCCAACCAGTTATAAAAAACTGGATTTGAAAATCCTGACCAATTATAAAAACTGAATTTGAAAATCCCGACCAGTTATAAAAACTGGATTTGAAAATCCCGACCAGTTATAAAAACTGGATTTCAAAATCCCAACTAGTTATAAAAACTGGATTTGAAAATCTCGACCAGTTATAGAAACTGGATTTGAAAATCCCGACCAATTATAAAAACTGGATTTGAAATTCCCGACCAGTTATAAAAACTGGATTTGAAAATCCCGACCAGTTATAAAAACTGGATTTTAAAATGAAGGATTTAATCTGATGGTTTGAAAGTGATTGAATTTGGGAGGTTATAACCCGAGGGTTGATAAAATGATGAGATTTTGAAGATTTTGCAACCAAAGGTTGGGAAACTGATAGAATTTGAAAGATTGAAGACCTTGGAAATGATAGAATTGAGGAGTCGCACCCTAAAGGTTTGATCTTTTGGAATACACGACCAGCGGGAGCTGGATCTTTTGGAATACAGGACAAACGAGATGCTGGATCCTTTGGAAATACATGATCAGCGAGATGCTAGATCTTTTGGAAATACATGACCAGCGAGATGCTGGATCTTTTGGATATACATGACCAGCGAGATGTTGGATCCTTTGGAAATACATGACCAACGAGTGTTGGATCTTTTTGGAAATACATGACCAGCGAGATGCTGGATCCTTTGTAAATACATGACCAACGAGTGTTGGATCTTTTTGGAAATACATGACCAGCGAGATGTTGGATCCTTTGGAAATACATGACCAATGAGTGTTGGATCCTTTGGAAATACATGACCAACGAGTGTTGGATCTTTTGGAAATACATGACCGGCAAAAACTGGATCTCTTGAAAATATGTGAAGTTTTGGAAGATTTAAGTCAAAATTTAGAAGGAGAAAGGTCTTTGGTCAGAAGACTGATTTTAGAAGGTTACCGGTGTGAGAACCAGATTTTCCAAATGAGCTCAATATATGATTAAAAAGTTTGAGAAATAACCAGTGCGAGAACTGGGTTTTGAAGATGAATTAGATTTTCAAAATGAGTTTTTAGAAGATAATTCAGGATTTTTCCCCTTATCCTGAACGAGGAAATAACAAAAAGAATACCTCATTGAAAGGAGGCATCAGGTTTATCCCTTATTCTGAAAGGGTATTTTTAAAGATAAAGGTAGATGGAATCTTAATAAGATTGACGAAAATTTGTTTAAAACTTGACATAAATGAGCATTAGCTTGATGTAAATTTGATCAAACCAAAATGAATCAAAATGAAATAAAAAATAAAGGCCACAAGACTAATTAAGAATTAACAAAATTTGAGGAAAAGAGCTTTCGTCTAATCCTGCCTGCATATGACGGAAGAAGATGATTATAAGTCAAAATAAAAATTCCCTAGTGTTATGGAGAAGAATGTGAGAATTGATAGAAGATCATTGTTTTATTGAAATGACTCTTTGGATAGTACAAAGGCTTTAGAATGAAAATTCTAAGTATAATATTTCTTCAGATGCAGAGCGTTGATAGGGTCTGGCATCTCCACTCCATCTGCGTTGATTAGATGATATGAATTGCGAGGAAGTGCCTCCTTAACCACATAAGGGCCTTCCCAATTGGGTGACCACTTGCCCCGTGGTCGATGCTTGAGATGAGCTGTCAATCTGAGCACCAAATCGTTAACTCAAAATTTTCTCTCAATGACGGACTTGGCGTAGTGTCGAGCTATCCTCTGTCGATAAGCTTGAGCATGCTCTGCTGCCTTGAGCCTTTTTTCATCTAGCAGATCCAGCTGCACCAATCTCTGCTGCTGATACTGATCGAGTGACAATTCTATAAGGGAAGCAAATTTGAGAACGGCTTCTAGATATGGAGTGGTAACACCACTTTAGTTCATAAACAAGTTCTGAAGGAGTGGCATTAGTCGGAGTCCGAATGGTGGTCCGGTATGCCCAAAGTGCGTCATGAATCTTCTCATGCCAATCTTGGCCTGTTTTCAGAGTCCTTTTCAGAATACGAACCAAAATTTTATTGGTGGCCTCTGCTTGGCCGTTCCCTTGAGGATAATAGGGAGCTGAGAAATGATGGGAAATTCTGAATTTAGAACAAAAGGTTTTTATCCTCTCATTTTTAAAATGAGTTCCATTGTCTGAGACAATATCATGTGGTATGCCGAAGCGGCAAAGGATGTTCTTATGAATGAAAGAAACCACATGGCGGCCTTCTACAGTGCGTAGAGTAACAGCTTCAACCTATTTTGTAAAATATTTTGTCGCAGCCAGAAAGTATTTGTGGCCATTGGACACAGAGGGAGTAATCGGGCCTACGACGTCAAAAGCCCACATAGAAAATGGCCAAGGAGAAACAATTGATTGAAGATATGCGGCCGGAGCATGAATGTAAGGCGCGTGCAATTGGCACTTGACGCACTTCTTCACAAATCTATGACAATCCTGCTGCATGGTATTCCAGTAATAACCTGCTCGAACGATCTGCTTGACGAGCGTTTGATAGCTGACATGGCCACCACAAATCCCTTCATGCGCCTCTTGGATAATTTCCACAGCCTCTTATTTGTCTAAGGATCTTGAATAGTCAGAACTGAACCCACGGCGGTAGAGGACATTGGCAAGAATGAAATATTGGGTAGACATACGCTGAATCGCACGTTGCTCCCCTTTTGGCATTTCTAGTGGAAACTCACCAGTCTCAACGAAATCTTTGATGCTTTGATACCAAGGCTTCTCCTTCTGATTGACCTAGTTTACTTGCATAGTTGAAGTGAAAGCAGGTTGCTCAAGTCTGCCAACTTCAAAAGAACGACATGATTCACTGCCTTTGAAGGATAAAATGGAGCCCAGACTGGCTAAACCATCAACTATTTGGTTATGCTCTCTTCTGATATGACTGAGTTGAAATTCTTCGAAGCTGTCTACAAGAGTTAGGACGATCTTCTGATACGGAATCAATTTGGAATCTTTCACTTGCCATTCAGTGTTAACTTGACTAACAACAAGTAGTGAATCGCCAAAGGCATGCACTTTTTTGATATTGAAACTTTGCAGAATTTTGAGGCCTTGTATTAAAGCTTCATACTCGACCATATTATGAGTGCATTGGAAACCAAGCTTGAGGGAATAAGGGATCATTTCTTTTTTTGGAGTGATTAACAAGACTCCAATCCATATGCCAGACATGTTTTTAGAGTCATCGAAGAAAAGGTTCCAAACTGGGGGCTGTTGGATATTACAGATGTGCTCATCAGGAAAATCATCCTCTGCTTTGATTTCTTCTGTCAAAGGGAAATCTGCCAACTGATCTACGATCGCTTGGCCTTCAATTGACTTTTGAGAAACATACTCTAAGTCATATTGCATTAGAAGGACTTGCCATTTCGCAATCCGTCCAGTGAGAAATGGTTGTTCCAAAATGTATCTGAGAGGATTAAGCTTTGATAGGAACTTGATTTCAGAAGCCAATAAGTAATGTCTTAGTTTTTTGGCACATCCAAACCAGAGCTAAACAAGTTTTCTCCATTTGAGAATACTTCTTTTCGTAATCAATGAATGTTTTGCTCACGTAGTAGATGGCGTGCTCTACCAGGCTGCCCTCTTCATATTGTGCGAGGAATCCACCACAGACATTCTGATTGACGGAAATGTATAGTAGGAGAGGCTTCCCCAATTTTGGCGGCTTCAAAACTGGCAGATTAAGGAGATACTGCTTGATGCGCTCAAACGAGAGCTGACATTCTGATTCCCATTCAAATTTAACTCCTTTTCTAAGCAAATGGTTGAAAGGCTCGCATCTCATGGCCAAATTAGAGATGAATCTGCGAATAGACAGAATACGTCCTTGAAGGCTTCGCAGTTCTCTCAAATTAGTTGGAGGTGGCATATCAATAATGGCTTTTGCCTTAGCCGGATCCACCTCGATCCCTTTCTTGCTGATAATGAAGCCGAGTAATTTGCCAGACTCAACTCCAAAAACACATTTTTGAGGGTTAAGTCTCAATTTATAGAGGATAAGTCTTTCAAAAGCTTGACTAAGAGCATCAAGGTGATCCTCTTCTTCTTTAGACTTAACCAAAATGTCATCCACATACGCATCCATATTTTTGTGCATTCGATCGTGGAAAATAACGGCCATTGCCCTTTGATAAGTTGCTCCGGCATTTTTGAGCCCGAATGGCATCACAGTATAGCAGAAGGTTCCCCATGGGGTAGTAAATGAAGTCTTGGACTGATCACGGACGGACAACTTGATCTGATTATAGCCTGCATATCCATCCATGAAGGAAAACATGGCATGACCTGTCGTAATATCGATCAACAGGTCAATATTGGGAAGCAAATAATCATCTTTCAGGGTGGCCTTATTGAGATCCCTGAAATCAATGCAAATCCGAACTTTTCCGTTCTTTTTAGGGACTGCCATGATATTTGCTAACCAGTTTGGGTAATCAATGGCCCGAATGAAGCCTGCTTTTAATAAGTCTTCAAGTCCTTCCTTGACTTGCTGCTCAATTCGAGGGTCTAATTTCCTCAATTTTTGCTTGATTGGTCTGGCTTCTGGTTTCAACTTGAGTCGATGCTCAACCAGCTTGGTATCTAATCCTGGCATATCTTCATAAGTCTAGGCAAATACTTCCTGATGCTTTTCAAGGAATTGGATGAGTCTTGCTTTTTCAACTTCGCTTAGACCTGACCCGATTTTAAGAATTTTCGGATCATCTTCCGACCTAATGTTGATATCCTCAGTTGGATCTTGAACCAAAGATGATGGTTCATCCTGCTTCTGAATGTGAGCAAATTCTGGCAATTCTTGAATGGTGGAATCAAATTCGGCTGGCTCTTCGGTCTGCTCTGCATCCTGACTGACCTCTGCTCTGTCTTTTATCTCAGAAAACCTTGCCCATTTTAGATATTTGGGATTGATAACGAATTTTGTCATTGATTCAGGAGTTAATGGTCCTGAAAATGCCAAGAGGAGGTTTTTAAGAGAAAATACAAGTAAAAAAGTGAGCCTTTTATACAAAGCAAGGAATAATGGCATAGACAAAATATAAGATAAGAATGATAGATGCTCAAGTGTGAAGAGAAAATTGATCTTTCATTGATTGGAAATGAAGTATTTACAAGACATCGACAAAAGAAATGGGACTGCATCGTCCCTACAAGATTAACAAAAGATAGTAAAAGAAAGCAGGAAAACTAAGGCATCATCTTCACTTGTTTCCCTTGACGAAAGCTGTCTTTTTGTTGGAATCCTGGCCGGTGAACCCCAACCCTGAATTGTCTGTATGTTGGACTGGAATGATAGGCTCTATCATGCCGTCCTCATCTTTCCCCATGCCCCAGAACGGCTGATATCCATGTTTGATCAGAAGATCGAATCCCTTTCTTGCTTTGGAAAACTGAGGGAATAAAGGATGATCTTTAAAGGAGGTGTAATTGATGCGTCCTCCTAGCTTGAAGAAACAAGGTCCTTGCCATTGGACTGTGGCTGCAACGTTCTCTTCGTCCATGACATCTTTCAGTTTTAACATCTCTAGACTGTCACTGAGATTGATTTCATCCGCTTCTCGGATGCTTGGAATATCAGCTGTGAATGTTGGACGGGGAATCATAGGCTGTGGTAGCCTCTCTTCAGGGTCTTCGCCCAAGATGGTAGTAATCATTCCGCCCTTGAACCACTTTATGCATTGATGGAGGGTTGATGGAACTGCATTGGCATTGTGGATCCATGTTCGTCCCAACAACAGATTGTAAGTTGGCGGCACATTGACAACATGGAATAATACCGTGTGTACTGAATAGTTGATGAAAATCTCTAAAAAGATTTTGCCCTTGGCAGTCTGCCCGTGATTATCAAAGCCATAGACGGTGATGGGATCAGGCACGTATTCCTCTTCCTTTAATCCCAAGGCCTTTGCTGTCATTTCTGGGCAAATATTGAGGCTGCTGCCTCCATCAACGAGCACATGCGGGACAGTCATGCCCCTGGTCCTTATCACAATGTACAACGCATTGTTATGGAATGAATGAGGCTTCGGCAGGTCCTCATCGGAGAAGGTAATAGGTGCATTAGTCATCGCTTGGTTTACAATTTGTGCCATGTCTTCCGGCGTGGTTCCCGACTTCACTTTGATCTTCCTTAGTAGATCATCTAATTTTTCCTAATGCTGAGGAGAATCATGAGTTAACTCGAAAATGGAGACGTTGGAGAGCGCTGTAATAGGCTTCTGAAGGCTTTTAGCTCGCTCTTCTACTGCCTCGGAGGTTTCTGCTTCCTCTGTGGAGGCTTCCTTTTTCAGAAATCTTTTTGGAAAAACATGGGTTTTTCCGCTTTTAATTACCATATTCCTTATGTTAAAAAATGAGAGGATATCTCCTCTCTGAAACCCAGGCTGATCTTGATGTAGAACCATCACCTGATGCTGAAAACTTATTTCTTCGCTGGAACATGGATGTATGTGACTCTGCGGAAGAAAAGAATGCTCGGAAATGGTTGATGCTGAATGCTTTGGGAATGGGGCGGACAGGATGTCCATTTGGCCTTCTTCTTCAACCTCGATGAGGATGCTCTTATCAATGCAGTCCTGGATCAGATGCTTCAGGACGAAGCAGTATTCAGTGTCATGGCCCATCGCTCTATGAAACTTTTAATACTGTTCCTTGAATCTTTCCATGATCACTGGCGAATCTGCAACTTTGGGAAGTTTCACCATTCCGTGAGACAGCAAGTATTCCAGAATTTTTTCTAGAGGCTGGTCGAGGGGAGTGAATTTTCGATCCCTGCTTCAGTTTATATGCTTGGGTTTTTTTTGAAGATCTCCTTTTTGTTGAGGACCGGTCGGGAGAGGCTTGTCATTGTTTTTGAAGAACTTCCTCTTCCTTCCTCTGTTCTGCTCGGGCTTTGTGCCACTGCCGCTGCCCTGCTTGCTGCTACTGCCCTGATTATCTTTGAGAACATCAGCGGAATAAGTGAAGTGTGCCTTCTTCTTTGGCTCCGAGATATTCTTGGCCAAAGCAACACCTTCGTACATCCCATTTTCTACCCCCATCTCGAGCCATTCTGCTCGCTTTGTCAGTTCAATAAATGATTTGGAGGGATATGGAAAGAGAAGGCTTTTCAGGGGCTGAGAGAATATGTTGAGAATAACTTGGAGGGCATGCTCTTCAGAAATAGGGTTTCTCATCTTGTTACAAAGGCTCCTCCACTTGTGGATGAAATCTCTGGCCTTTTCATTGGGCTCTTGCTTTAGGTTGCACAAATGGTTCAGGGTGGGTAGAGCCTCCGTGTTGAACAGGAAGCGTTCAACAAACATGTTGACAACTTTGTCAAAATCCCTTAGCTCAATGGGATTGACGTACTCGGCATACCATTTGGCGGCCATCCCCTCTAGACTACGGGGGAAACAGAGAAAGAGGGCACGGTTGTCTTCGCTGAACCAGGCGCTTTCGGTGAAGAACATTGCCAAATGGGCCTTGGGATCTCTGGATCCACCAAATTTAATGAATTTCCGGGGGAGGTTCTCCAGATTGATGTCCCCTTCCAAGCCGAGGTAGAAGTCCTGCCTGGTGTATGACCTTTTTCCTTTGTCACGGATTTGCAGGTCTTTGACTATCTTTGTCAACGCTTGGATTGAATCCTCTGTAGGGGCCCTGTGAACACCCCAAATTTTTCAAAGTTTTGTAAAAATGACCCTTTTGCCCCTAACCCCGTTTTCTGAGAAAATCAAGTCATTTCTTCAGATTCTCTGAATTAAATTTTATAAAACTATATTCAAAATCAACTCTGGATCCGAATCCAGTACTTTAAGTCCATATTTCTTCAAAATCGGGATCCAAATGTATTTTTTGAAGAAATTTTCTCAAAATAGCTTTTAAACTCTCAGAAAAATTCCCTTTTGTAAATATTTTTGCAAAAACACAAAAAAATTAGTTTTAACCTTTGTTTTCTCACAAACTTTAGGATTTTATTCTAAAAATACAAAAAAAATGAAAAATAAAACAAACAAAAAAAACCAAAAAAATGGAAAATTTCAAGAAAAATGAATGAGTTTAAACTTTTTAAAGTCGATTTTGCTAAAAAAATTATTTTTAAACCATTTTTATGAAAAAATTTGTTAAAGGAACCGCTTTTTGGAAAAACCAAAAATTTTCACAAATAAACCCTTCGAAACCCTTTCTCCACTCTCTCTCTCTCTCCCGATTCTCTCCACCAAAACCCTAAAGCCCTCCTCTATCGGCAAAACCTCTCTCCCTTTCAGCCTCCATTACCCATCAAAACCACCAATCTTCGCACAAACTCTTCCATCGCCCTTCATCTTCAACCGTCGGCCCATTCCCGAAGCTTCGCCCCCCTCCTTAAGAGGGGCACGACGAGGAAACCCTAGGGACGGTCTTCTACCCTACCATCTTCTTCTCCAACACCCGTTATCACCCCCGCACCTCTCTTTCACGAAGGGTTCCAAAGATTTCTTCCCTTCATTTCGAGTTCTGAAGAGAAAACCCAACAGTTGAGCCCCCTTTCCCCTTTTGGCTGCCATTACGGACTGCCTCTCACCTCGGCACCTTCTTCCTCCTTCTCCATCCATTATCGCTACCCCTCTTCTACAGCAGGAATCCATCATCTTAAGACAGTATTCGCCTCTTAGATGATCGATTGGGCAAAAGAGATCAAAATTCCAACAGCCGTTGCAGTTCTCGCAAGCAAGAAGATCTCTGCCGGTTCCATTAAAGGGCCATTGCCCCTTCTCTCTTGGTGGGAATCTCTATAGAAATCGGCAATAGACCTTCCTCAGAATCCGTTTGAAGGAAGGATCAACATCATCCATTCATCCTTCATCGACCTTCCTTCCGGAGAATCCACCTCAAATCGATCCTCCATCTTCTCTCTCCTGCAAGGACAAGAAAAAAAAGATCTCCAGGCAAATCATTCCCCCTGCAGTCGTCTGTGAGGAATTCAATCCTCTGTCAACAAGGGCTTCTTCTAATCAAATTCATGGTTTTATCAACATCTGATTCCACTGTAATGTATGATCGATTTCATGAAAAGATTTTAGCTACATCTGCTAAAGAAATGCTCTGCGTAATGGTATCTGCGGCGAGTTTGATCCGGTCCTAATTAGAGATGGTTTATCACATTGCTGAAACTGCGAATTAAGAATATTAGATGGATCCAACTCTGTCAAAGCCGATTCGGGTCATATCAAAGCTCTGTCAAAGCCGAATGGTTTATCATATCACCCGTAAACATTGCATTGTTTTATTATATCCTTCTCAATTACAAGCCTTGGCAGCCATTTGTATGAATCTGTGTTGTATGCATCATCATCATGAGAAAATTAAGAGGTTCGGGTCCTTCGAGACCAATTCGTGGATATTCTGTATACATTACTGTGTGTATTGCCTACTATGAGATCGATGTTCTGTCATGGTTTGAGAATCCTTTGAGGGGCTATTGACTATCCTGAGAACAACTTTTGTAAAGAGGGAACCTCCAGAAACCATGTCCAAGCATATTATCAGTGACCATTTTTTTTTTCTTTCTTTCTAGAGTCACTTTACCACGGTCGATTTTGCAGTAATCGAGTCATTGCAAAGTTAACTCTACGATCATCTTGTGGTTGCTAAAGAGAAAATCCATTGGTTTATTATGTTGAAGTCTTCTTGACTGGTTAAAAGGATGCCTTGAAATGCTAGGGTATTTGATGGGTCAGATTCAGATAAGGGAGCCAATGGAGAATGATACCATCATTGTTATGAAAGAAAAGGACTTGAGCACCATCATGTTAAATTACAGCAATTGGAAGATATCAAGTACCAGATTTTGCCCAAGGAAACTTTTTGTAGCTCTTCTTGATCGCTTTACAGTATTGACAACACACGGCTATAAATCTTTGGATGCCTACAACAGTGTCAAAAACTGTTGAAGGTCTCCCAACAGTCCATTCTCACCACCATCAATCCCATAATCACTGCACCTTAGTTATCCTAGCTACCATCTTAGCATAGCCCTCTGCATCACACTCCCCATACCCTTTTCACCAGTACTTTATAACACTCCCACATTCAGCTGCACCTGTATTCACTTGCAATTTATTTGTCACAGCACACTATTCACTATGATAGCAGCCACTTTATTGGTAGCATGGTATATTGCACAAGTGCTCCAATACCTATATACATGTATGTATGCATATATATGTATTCTCATCCTCATAAAGCATCATATGTACATTCCTTTTGATATTCTCTCATTAAACACTCAGGTAATATCGGATACATTCTAATATTATCATAACATCTGAATTTCTCTCCATACTTGGTGTTTTGCCATATAAACCTTATCTTGCAAGGATGTGTGAAATATCGATTTTCTCTCTCAGATTAGGATTTTATCATTTTAATTGATGTAATAACTTGATGAGAATTTACATTTCCTGCTCTAGGTAGAATGAATGAGCATTATAAAATATCATGAATTGTTTGTTTTCATGCATTTTTGCCTTTATTTCTCAAAATTCTCACAATGGTAAAACACGAATGGCAAATGCACTATTTCATAAGAGATAATAAATACTAAGTTGATGATCCACATCAATGGCCATAGTCAGGGTGTGGACAAAACTTAGCATTTTTAGCTTTTACAAAATAACACTGGATCCATTTTCAAAATTCATCATGTTTTCCTAAAAATGTTTTCTTCTTTTATCAGAATTTAACTTAAAATTAATTCAAAATATATACCAATGGCCATAGTCAGGGTATATTGAGGGTTAATTTCATTTAAAATTCTATAAAAGCATCCAAAAAGGTATTTTATCCTTCATTTGAACTTAGATATGACTATTATATAATACATTCAATGACCATAGTCAGGAGTGTATTATATCATTAATCTTATTTAAATTCATTTGAAGAATGAAATATGATTTTCAAATCCAATTTCAAACTTATTCAAATTCATTCATCATATAGGATAGAATTGAATTATATTTTCAAATTTTCCTTTTCAAAATTCCAAGTGATTCTTCTTCTTCATTTCTCAAATCAAATCTTTTTCAAATCCAATTCTATCTCATTTCAAGATTCACAAATTCAATTTCAAAGTCCAAATTGACTTTGAAATTCCAAAATTATTTTATATTAAAAACTTCAAATTTCCAACTCAATTCAAAATTTAATTTCAAAGTTCAATTTAACTTTGGAGTTTCTGATTCATCCTCTGATTCAAAATCAAGTTTTCTTCAAGTTTTAAATCAAAGTCGAGATTGACTCTGAATCTCAAAATCCAAACCTTCCCAAGTTCAATCTGGGTTTTCAAAACCCAGATTCATCTTTAAAAGTCCTATTTGGACTTTTCAAAACCCAAAACCAAAGTTAGATCCATCTTAGGATCCAGAGTTCAAATCTACCTTTGGATCTCAGATCACAGATCCAAAAACCACTTAGGATCTAGATCCCCATTCTACATTGGATCTCAGATTGCAGATCCAAACTCCATTTAGGATCCAGAACCCAATTCTACTTTGGATCTCAGACTTCAGATCCAAATCACTTCAAGATCCAAAATCCAATTCTATTTTGGATCTCAGACTTTAGATCCAAATCCATTCCAGGATCCAGAATCCAATTCTACTTTGGATCTCAGACTTCAGATCCAACTCCATCTTCCAACCCTATCTTGGATCTCAGATTTTAGATCTAAATACCGTCTTGGGTTCCAAACCTTGAATCCAATTCCATTCAAAATTCCAAATCCAAATTCCACTTTAATTCCAATTCTTAGAACCAATTTCACTTCATTCCAGATTTCAAATCAAGTTCCCATTTCAGATCCTAAATCCAAAATTCAACTTTAAATTCTATTCAGAATCCAGATCTTGGATTCGAATTTTATCTTGAAATTCCGACTTTTGCCATTTCTCAATTTTATTCAGATTTCCCAATTCCACCTTTCCTTCTGATTCAATTCCATTTTCATTTCTATTCTGATTCAAAATCCATTTATGACTTTGAAAATTCCTTTTCTTCTTCTTTTGTCTCAAAACTTCAAAATCATTTTTCAAAATCCAGATTTATCTTCCCAAGCTCTTGATTATTCTAAAAACTTAGAACTTTAATCTTAAGTTCTAAAGTTAGAAATCATTTCTTCACTTTATCAGATTCATCTCAGAAAAACTTGGGAATTCTTCAAAACATTTTTCAAAAAGAGCATACATCTTTGCATTTCGCACAAGCATGATTCTTTGTGCATTTAGACTTAGAATAATTTCTTAGATAATTTCTTAGCAAAACAAAAGGCATAAATTCGACCCTTGGTTTGATTACCCCTGGTAAAGGCGCCAGGAACGGTCGAACCTTGTACCGACGAGCGGATCCTGTCTCCCAGTTTTCCCGCAAATATTTAAAAAACGGAGGCGAGTTATTTCAAATATTTTCAAAATTAAGGTCAAGTCAGACCCGCAAAAGAATTCCGCTTCTCTTCTTTCTTTTCTCTTCTCTCTTCTTTTTCTCTCTTTTATTTTTCTCCCTTCAAAAAGGAGGAAAATAGAGGCTAGAAAAGGAAAAGGGAATGAAGAGAGAGAATATTACGAGAGGAAAAATTTTGCGATGATCACAGTTTTGGCGACCGTGATGGGACTCATCTCCGTCCGGTCGAATTATGCCTTTTCTTTTGCTTTGACATTATCTAAGTCTTTATTCTTCAAAATGTCAGCTACATTTTCATACAAACCTTAGGAGCCTAGATTTTGTCCTAAGCTGACATCATTACATATAGGATTTAAGCGTGGTTTGGTAGGACCATATTGAGGAGATTTTTCTATTCTCACATTAGATTTAGGTCTGAAATACGACTCTCCTCAATTCTAAGGATTGAATGCAAAAACAATGTGTGCAAGTGTATGCTTCTCTTCATTTTAATCTATCTCTTTAGGACTTGCATTAGAGCCATCTAATTTCTTGCATGTTGAGCATATTTTGAAAACCTCCCTACCTATATTGTCCCAGTCTTCACATTGCTGGGCTGTCTCACTGAACCATAGTTCGGGGGAGAGAGCCTCACAACTGGACCACTTATTTGGGTTCGCGCCCCCCTACCACGTACCTAAGGGCCATAGTCCGAGGTATATCGGTAGGTGCTCAAGGATGTTGGGAAGCCATTACCTTAAAACCGGAGGAATATTTCTATGCCACGTACTTCGAGCTTCGGCTTGGGTATATCGGCATATCTTGATTGGAATCAGATGATTTGAACCCTAGAGTTAGGATTAAGATCCTACAAGCCATTTCAACTATTGCATTTAGAGTCAGCCTCTAGGGATTGCTGTTTGTGCATCCTTGTTTGTATATCTATAATTGTATGATATTTGATATTCCCTATATTTTTCCAAAACCCTGGGTATATGATATTCAAAATTTCCTCCTTATTTTAAAACCCAGGTGTATTTTCCTTCTTCTTCTCTTGATTTCTTCTAATTCTTTTTTTTTATCCTGCCTGCAATTCTTTTCTATATTCTATTCCTTACCCTCATTTACAATAAAGCATCTTTTGTCAGGATATGTCCTTTTCAAAATTTATCTTTTCTACATTTTACTTGTCTATCCTTTTTTAGAAAAACAGTGCGGTTGTCGCAAAATTTTGGTGACAACCCGATCCCTCGTAATGGGATGTTTTTATTTTCAGATTATGACTTTCCCCTTTATTAAAATTTCTTCCTAGATCTTTTCCAAAAAGACCCATTTATACTCTACAGAGAGCATCAACACTATCAGTTGAGTCAGGCAAAGCTCAGAGATTACATTGCTCTAACATCCCAGTTATAAGCAGAAAGAGTAAGGAATGGATTCTCAAAAGTCTGTGAAAAAGGGGGTTTAGGACAACAAAAATGAGATCGATCCCGCGATATACCAATTATTCAAAAAGATGATGCTGGAGATATTATCTGAACAAGCTGAAGCCAATTGCGGAAAAGCTCCCACAGAAGGAAAGGCGCCCATCACCTTCCCCATAAATGAACGCAGCCATATCAACGCAGGAAATGCTAAAGCCAGCAGGGGCAGCAACCAAGGCAACCAAGGCAACCAGGGCAACAACTTGAAAGAGCATAAAAGCCAGATTGGGAAATATTATGAAAACCATGATAGACCTCTTCAATGCAGTCCTCAGCAAAAAGGCAAGAAGCAAGAAGAACCAGAGCGCAAGGATTGGAGCAAGGGTCGAGATTTCACTCCTTTGGATGAACCGCTCGACAAAGTCCTCAAATACATGTTGTCTAGCGGATTACTCAGGCTCCCAAAAGCCGCCAGCCCTTCCACAGTCATGGGAAAATCTATAGACCAGTTTTGCTGGTATCACCGAGCAATAGGGCATGACACTAAGCATTGCTTCATCTTCAAGAATATAGTTCAAGACTGCCTTGATAAGAATCTCTTTATTAAAATCGAAGAAGAAAGGCGTCTAGATCTCCTAAACATGCAAGCTCAGTCCAGCTACCAGGTAGGGGTCAGCACTCGGCAGAAGTCAAGCAAGCCGAAGAAAGCAAAACATGAAGGTTGGGGTCATGATCGTCAGCTTACCCCTCTAGGTCAGCCGATCAAAGAAGTTCTCCAGTACCTACTTGAAAGAGGCATGATCAAACTCCCAAGAAAGGTTGATCCTCCTGTCATCATGGAAAAATGGAAAGATTGCTTCTGCAAGTTTCATCAAGCAAGGAGGCATGACACGGAGCGCTGCTTCGTCCTCAAAAACCTTGTGCATGATTACATTAATAAAGAGCTCCTGGTACCAGAGGAAGGAGAAGAGCAAACTGCAGTTCCGCTCGAACCATTTCCATACTACTCAGAGAGTTGAAAATACCAAGAGTTTTTCGCTTTCATCCCTTTCTGTCAGTCGCTTTGTAGGGGCAAGTCAGCCCAGTCTTTGTGACTCTTTTTTTAAAATACTTGTAAATATTCAGCTTTGTTATCAACTTTTACTTATCAATGAAATGTCAATTTTCTTTATATCTTTGATATTCAATACCTTTGCTGTATTGGGGCATTAAATTTTTTTTTTTTTTTTAAATACGGGACAATCCTGACATCATTCATGAGAGAAATGATATTACCTATGAGGGTCTTTCAAAAACCATGAAAATTTTAGTTCAAATATTTTATTACAACCTTTTCCAAAGATCGACCCTTGTGTTGATCATATTTTCTAAAAATTTTGGTTTTCAAACCATTACATTTCAAAGATCAACCCTTGTGTTGATCATATTTTTCTAAAAATTGATTTTGAACCATTGTGTTCAAAGATCGACCCTTGTGTTGATCATATTTTCTGAAAATTGATTTCAAATTATTGTATTTCAAAGATCAACCCTTGCGTTGATCATATTTTCCAAAAACTGATATCAAATCATTAAATTCGATCAACCTTTGTGTTGATTATATTTTCTAAAAATTGGTTTCAAACTATTGCATTCAAAGATCAACCCTCGTGTTGATCTCACTGATTTCATTACATTTAAAGATCAACCCTTGTGTTGATCTCATTTTCCAAAATTTAATTTCATTACATTCAAAGATCAACCCTCGTGTTGATCATATTTTTCTACAAATTGATTTTGAATCATTGCATTTCAAAGATCAACCCTTGTGTTGATCTCATTTTTCAAAAATTGATTTCATTACATTCAAAAAATTAACCCTCATGATGATCTCTCATGAATGATCCCCTTTCAAAGATTAGCTCTCGTGGTTAATCTTTCTTTCCAAAAATGATTTTCTCATCTTCTTCTTAAAGATCCCACATGCAGGCAGGATCAAACTCTTTTTCGCAACTATTATCAACTTTTTGTTTATCCATCTTTGTCAGTTTTATTCATTTTTTAATTATTCATCCATTTTTTTTCTTCTTAATTCTTATTTCAAAATTTACCCTCTCAGGTTAAGGGATAAACCTGATGCCTCTTTTCCCATGAGGTATTTCTTTTGCCTTCTTTCTTTCTCCCCCCCCTTTAGGTTAAGGGATAAACCTGAAACCTCAGTGTACGAGGGTCCTTCTTTCTTCAGGATAAGGGATAGTCCTGAATGTCTTTCTCTTTTAAAGCTTCATTAATCTCTGATAAATCTTTTTCTTTATCCAATTCTATCAATTTTTATTCCTTAATTAAATTTTAATTCTTCCAATTCTTTATCAATGCTTTTTATCAACTTTTGCCTAAATTTTATTCCTTTCCCATTCAGGATAAGGGATAATCCTGAAACCCCTCATAGGAGCAACAATGCTACCTGTGAGAATTCTTTTACAAAGATAAAATTTCCATAAATTTTCCTTGATTCTTCTCTTTCGTCAAATTTTCCATCAATTTTTATCTCTTCTCATCAGTTCTTCTCAAATGTTATTTTCTCCCCAGTCGAGATAAGGGGGCAATCAGATCGCCATGCAAATAAATTCAGTCCCATAAATGGTCATTCTCAATCCTAGGTCCGGTCCTCACACTGGCAAATTTTCAAAACCCAATCTTTTGATTAAAAACTTTCTGTCAAAAACCCGAGTTCTCACTTGGGCTTCTCCCTTTATTCTCATTTGAAGTTCCGAGTTCCGACTCAGACTTCCTTCTGAATCCAATCCTCGCATTGAAAATCAATCATTTCTTTAGAAATCCGGGTTCCAGCTCGGGTTTTTCCTCTATTATTTTTCGTTCGAAGTTCTGAGTTCCGACTAGGACTTCCTTTTGAATCCAATCCTCGCATTAGAAATCAATCATTTCTTTAAAAATCCGAGTTTCAACTCGGGTTTATCCTCTATTATTTTTTCGTTCGAAGTTTCGAGTTCTGACTCAGACTTCCTTCTGAATCCAATCCTCGCATTGGAAATTATTTCTTTAGAAATCCGAGTTTTCAAAACTTGGGTTTCTCTTTATCTTTTATCCGAGTTCCAGCTCGGGTTTTTCATCTATTATTTTCGTTCGAAGTGCTGAGTACCGACTCAGACTTCCTTCTAAATCCAATCCTCGCATTGGAAAACAATCATTTCTTTAGAAATTCAAGTTTTCAAAACTCGGGTTTCTCTTTATCTTTTATTTTCTGAAGATTCGAGTCCCAACTTGGACTCTCTTCTTTTTCAAAGAAACCCCAAACTGCCAGGCGGGACCCTCTTCCAAATTCCAGCCTTCCGGCTAGCCCATTTCAAAATTCAAAAAATTCAGGTTTAATCTCTTTGAAAGTTCTTTTTCCCCCATTCAGGATAAGGGGAAAATCCTGAATTATCTTCTAAAAACTCATTTTTGAAAATCTAGCTCATCTTCAAAATCCAGTTCTCGCACTGGTTATTTCTCAAACTTCTCAATCATATATTGAGCTCATTTGCAAAATCCGGTTCTCACACTGGTAACCTTCTAAAAGCAGTCTTCTGACCAAAGACTTTTCTCCTTTTAAATTCAAGTTCTGACTAAAATCTCCCAAAACTTCATGTATTTTCAAAAGATCCAGCATCTCGCTGGTCATGTATTTCCAAAAGGATCCAACACTCGTTGGTCATGTATTTCCAAAGGATCCAGTATCTTGCTGGTCATGTATTTCCAAAAGATCCAACATCTCGCTGGTCATGTATTTCCAAAGGATCCAGCATCTCGTTGGTCCTGTATTCCAAAAGATCCAGCTCCCGCTGGTTGTGTATTCCAAAAGATCAAACCCTTAGGGTGCGACTCCTCAATTCTATCATTTCCAAGATCTTCAATCTTTCAAATTCTATCCGTTTCCCAACCTTTGGTTACAACATCTTCAAAATCTCATCATCTTCTCAACCCTCGGGTTATAACCTCCCAAATTCAATCACTTTCAAACCATCAGATTAAATCCTTCATTTTCAAAATCCAGTATTTTTCACTGGTCGGAATTTGAAATCCAGTTTTCATAACTGGTCGGGATTTGAAATCCAGTATTTTTCACTGGTCGGGATTTGAAATCCAGTTGTCATAATTGGTCGGGATTTGAAATCCAGTGTTTTTCACTGGTTGGGATTTGAAATCCAGCTTTCATAACTGGTCGGGATTTGAAATCCAGTATTTTTCACTGGTCGGGATTTGAAATCCAGTATTTTTCACTAGCCGGGATTTGAAATCCAGTTGTCATAACTGGTCGGGATTTGAAATCCAGTGTTTTTCACTGGTCGGGATTTGAAATCTAGTTTGCATAACTGGTCGGGATTTGAAATCCAGTATTTTTCACTGGTCGGGATTTGAAATCCAGTTGTCATAACTGGTCGGGATTTGAAATCCAGTATTTTTCACTGGTCGGGATTTGAAATTCAGTGTTTTCACTGGTTGGGATTATCAAAAATCCAGTTTCTCATAAACTGGTCGGGATTTCTAAAACCTAATGTATTTCATGAGTCCAGTTTTCTAAGGTCGGATTCTTACACCATTTCTTTAAATTACAGCTAAATGTCTCATCAAAATATATATTGAGTGATTATTTCACAAGAAATTCATGAAAAATTTGCCAAAAGCATTAGTTGATTCTAAAAGTCTGACTACACAAAAAGAATTTCCTCAGATTACCTCTACTATTTCCTTCCAAAAGGTGAAACTTTTTGCGAAAAAGAGGTAAAATTCAAATCTTTTCCTGTTGATCAACCAAAAGGATGTAAGAAATGTCCTTGATATGATCAATGAAAGAAATCTTCAACGATGTTGAAAAGCCAAAAGCGAATTGATATTGATCTTGGCTATGGCGCATGTTTTAAAATGACTTTCTGGCAATCAGGCAGTGGAAATATCTCGAGCTATAGAAAGAATCCACTCGACCCATATCTTCTCATTCGTTTAAGAGTTGCAATCAAATATCCGCAAAAGGGATCTCTCAACTGTCGTCAAGATGAAGACGAATATGCGAGTAGACCCCTGGGGCCAAAGAAGATTTGGATCATCTCCGAGATGAAAGAGTTTGTGAAAGATCCTTCCAGGGAAAGTTTAGATCACCGTCAAGATGAAGGCGAGTGCGATGAACCTACCGACAAACCTTAAAAGATATTTGATTTCAGCTACATCTAAAGACCTTTTTGAGTCAATATCATATAGAATCCCTGAGATAAAAGAAGGATCGGAACATCTCCAAGATGAAGGAGTTTGTGACGTACCCTTCCCTGAAAAAGAGAGAAAAGTCAGGACATCCAAATGAAGGACGATGTGAAAAACCGAGAAAGCCTAATGACTCAAAAAGAGTGCAAAAGATCATCATGGGAAAACACCCAGATATCAAACTGCCAAAGTTGCCAAAAGTCATCTTTTCTCATGCAAAATTCTTTTATCAATATCTCTTCATTTCCTGCTTTTATGAAATTAAGGAGATTTCTTCTATTCTCATATCAAGGAAATAAATAGCCTCCTTGACGAAAATCATCAAAGCTAAAATTTTGAATTTAACTCTTAAAACTGAGGAGTTAACCTCATTGGAGGAAATACTCTAGGTAAAAGAGGGAATATCTTCGCACATACGTGCACATTTTCAAGCATTTGAATCAACTATAATTTTATCTTGTTGGCAAAATTTTCTAGCTATTCCAAGAATGAAATAAACATTTGATATCTATTCTGATGCAACCTAGCGTTGTTTATATCTTTCAGAAGAGTTGCCTCATCCAGTTGAAGTATCTCTTCCTGTCCCATCGTGGTTTCTTTAGTCAAGGATTCCGTATGGTGTTCCCACTCAGGTTAAGGGTCAAAACCTGAATTTTCTGCGAAAGATCATTTAATTTCAAAAGCTATTTCAGTCTCAGCAATGAGACACCCAATTTCTTCTCCCTTTTCAAAAGCTTTAGGGAACCCTATATTTCCTCCTTTCGCAAAAACCCCTTTCGGATTTGTTCATCCAAATTCCGAAGGTCCCATTATGATTTCTCCATTTGAGAAACCCATATGGTAGATTTCCTATCCAGGTTAAAAGTTAACCCGGAACCTCGCTTCGCGAGGTATCTTCCTTGCAGGTTTGGGTTAAACCTAAGTCTCATTCCAACGAAATTCCTCGTTTGGACGAGATGATTTCTTCTAGTCCCATCATGGCTCTTCCCATCAAGGAATTCATGCTTTGTATATCCATCAAGGATAGGATTTTACTTGAGCTTCGTCTCACGAGGCATTTTTCAAAAATGTCCCATCAAGATTCTCATGTACTCCTTTCCTCATTCAAAACACTTTTTGATATATCTTCGTCCCATCCAGGTTAAGGGCTAAACCTGAATCATTCCAAAAAGAGTATCTTGTCTCATCCATGAGACCTGATCAAAATTCTCATTTCTCACCATTTTGGGATTTTCACCCAAAGTCCCATCACGATTTCCTCATTTTTATCGTTTGATCACATCATCTTCGAGGATTTCGTCTCCCCAAAACCATTCAAGATAAGGTTCCAAAGCCTGAGAAGCCATGTTTCCCAAATAAATTCTTCCACACCCAGTTCAGACCTGCTGACTGGGGCATTTTCAAAATTTGGAGTGTTGTCTTTGCCACTAAGCTCGGCTCTCAACCGGCTTAGTAACAAAGAGGGGCATCTGTGAACACCCCAAATTTTTCAAAGTTTTGTAAAAATGACCCTTTTGCCTCTAACCCCATTTTCTGAGAAAATCTAGTCATTTCTTCAGATTCTCTGAATTAAATTTCATAAAACTATATTCAAAATCAACTCCGGATCCGAATCCAGTACTTTAAGTCCATATTTCTTCAAAATCCGGATCCAAATGTATTTTTTGAAGAAATTTTCTCAAAATAGCTTTTAAACTCTCAGAAAAATTCTCTTTTGTAAATATTTTTGCAAAAACACAAAAAAAATAGTTTTAACCTTTGTTTTCTCACAAACTTTAGGATTTTATTCTAAAAATACAAAAAAAATGAAAAATAAAACAAAAAAAAACCAAAAAAATGGAAAATTTCAAGAAAAATGAATGAGTTTAAACTTTTTAAAGTCGATTTTGCTAAAAAAAACATTTTTAAACCATTTTTATGAAAAAATTTGTTAAAGGAGCCTCTTTTTGGAAAAACCAAAAATTTTCACAAATAAACCCTTCGAAACCCTTTCTCCACTCTCTCTCTCTCCCGATTCTCTTCACAAAAACCCTAAAGCCCTCCTCTATCGGCAAAACCTCTCTCCCTTTCAGCCTCCATTACCCATCAAAACCACCCATCTTCGCACAAACTCTTCCATTGCCCTCCATCTTCAACCGTCGGCCCATTCCCGAAGCTTCGCCCCCCTCCTTAAGAGGGGCACGACGAGGAAACCCTACGGACGGTCTTCTACCCTACAATCTTCTTCTCCAACACCCGTTATCACACCCGCATTTCTCTTTCACGAAGGGTTCCAAAGATTTCTTCCCTTCATTTCGAGTTCTGAAGAGAAAACCCTACAGTCGAGCCCCCTTTCCCATTTTGGCCGCCATTACGGACCGCCTCTCACCCCGACACCTTCTTCCTCCTTCTCCATCCATTATCGCTACCCCTCTTCTACAGCAGGAATCCATCATCTTAAGCCAGTATTCGCCTCTTAGATGATCGATTGGGCAAAAGAGATCAAAATTCCAACAACCGTTGCAGTTCTCGCAAGCAAGAAGATCTCTGCCAGTTCCATTAAAGGGCCATTGCCCCTTCTCTCTTGGTGGGAATCTCTATAGAAATCGGCAATAGACCTTCCTCAGAATCCGTTTGAAGGAAGGATCAACATCATCCATTCATCCTTCATCGAGCTTCCTTCCGGAGAATCCACCTCAAATCGATCCTCCATCTTCTCTCTCCTGCAAGGACAAGAAAAAAAAGATCTCCCGGCAAATCATTCCCCCTGCAGTCGTCTGTGAGGAATTCAATCCTCTGTCAACAAGGGCTTCTTCTGATCAAATTCATGGTTTTATCAACATCTGATTCCACTGTAATGTATGATCGATTTCATGAAAAGATTTTAGCTACATCTGCTAAAGAAATGCTCTGCGTAATGGTATCTGCGGTGAGTTTGATCCGGTCCTAATTAGAGATGGTTTATCACATTGCTGAAACTGCGAATTCAGAATATTAGATGGATCCAGCTCTGTCAAAGCCGATTCTTCATCTAATTGGTTGATTACTCTGTGGATACAGGTTTGTGATTTTTCCTTTTTTTTTCTTTTGCAAATTGTTACAAGCTAAACTTATACTGTTCAGAAAATTCACATACTGTGTATGCTTGATGGTATATATGTATCCAGGATGTTTTCTGGTTGATTTAAATACATTAACAATGTTCATAAATCCTTTCGCAATCCACAGTAACTGCACCTAGGTACATCTCTTATCTACTGCCACACATTGTTATCACAACTGCTACATCCTTTGTTGCATATCACCCGTAAACATTGCATAGTTTTATTATATCCTTCTCAATTACAAGCCTTGGCAGCCATTTGTATGAATCTGTGTTGTATGCATCATCGTCATGAGAAAATTAAGAGGTTCGAGTCCTTCCAGACCAATTCGTGGATATTCTGTATACATTACTATGTGTATTGCCTACTATGAGCTCGATGTTCTGTCATGGTTTGAGAATCCTTTGAGGGGCTATTGACTATCCTGAGAACAACTTTTATAAAGAGGGAACCTCCAGAAACCATGTCCCAGCATATTATCAGTGACCATTTTTTTTTTCTTTCTAGAGTCACTTTACCAGGGTCGATTTTGCAGTAATCGAGTCATTGTAAAGTTAACTCTACGATCATCTTGCGGTTGCTAAAGAGAAAATCCATTGATTTATTATGTTGAAGTCTTCTTGACTGGTTAAAAGGATGCCTTGAAACGCTAGGGTATTTGATGGGTCAGATTCAGATAAGGGAGCCAATGGAGAATGATACCATCATTGTTAGGAAAGAAAAGGACTTGAGCACCATCATGTTAAATTACAGCAATTGGAAGATATCAAGTACCAGATTTTGCCCAAGGAAACTTTTTGTAGCTCTTCTTGATCTCTTTACAGTAATGACAACACACGGCTATAAATCTTTGGATGCCTACAACAGTGTCAAAAACTGTTAGGTCTCTCAACAGTACATTCTAACCACCATCAATCCCATAATCACTGCACCTTAGTTATCCTAGCTACCATCTTAGCATAGCCCTCTGCATCACACTCCCCATACCCTTTTCACCAGTACTTTATAACACTCCCACATTCAGCTGCACCTGTATTCACTTGCACTTTCTTTGTCATAGCACACTATTCACTATGATAGCAGCCACTTTATTGGTAGCATGGTATATTGCACATGTGCTCCAATACCTATATACATCTATGTATGCATATATATGTATTTTCATCCTCATAAAGCATCATATGTACATTCCTTTTGATGTTCTCTCATTAAACACTCAGGTAATATCGGATACATTCTAGTACTATCATAACATCTGAATTTCTCTCCATACTTGGTGTTTTGCCATATAAACCTTATCTTGCAAGGATGTGTGAAATATCGATTTTCTCTCTCAGATTAGGATTTTATCATTTTAATTGATGTAATAACTTGATGAGAATTTACATTTCCTGCTCTAGGTAGAATGAATGAGCATTATAAAATATCATGAATTGTTTGTTTTCATACATTTTTGCCTTTATTTCTCAAAATTCTCACAATGGTGAAACACGAATGGCACATGCACTATTTCGTAAGAGATAATAAATACTAAGTTGATGATCCACATCAATGGCCATAGTCAGGGTGTGGACAAAACTTAGCATTTTTATCTTTTACAAAATAACTTTGGATCCATTTTCAAAATTCATCATGTTTTCCTAAAAATGTTTTCTTCTTTTATCAGAATTTAACTTAAAATTAATTCAAAATACATACCAATGGCCATAGTCAGGGTATATTGAGGGTTAATTTCATTTAAAATTCTATAAAAGCATCCAAAAAGGTATTTTATCCTTCATTTGAACTTAGATATGACTATTATATAATACATTCAATGACCATAGTCAGGAGTATATTATATCATTAATCTTATTTAAATTCATTTGAAGAATGAAATATGATTTTCAAATCCAATTTCAAACTTATTCAAATTCATTCATCATATAGGATAGAATTGCATTATATTTTCAAATTTTCCTTTTCAAAATTCCAAGTGATTCTTCTTCTTCATTTCTCAAATCAAATCTTTTTCAAATCCAATTCTATCTCATTTCAAGATTCACAAATTCAATTTCAAAGTACAAATTGACTTTGAAATTCCAAAATCATTTTATATTAAAAACTTCAAATTTCCAACTCAATTCAAAATTCAATTTCAAAGTTCAATTTAACTTTGGTGTTTCTGATTCATCCTCTGATTCAAAATCAAGTTTTCTTCAAGTTTTAAATCAAAGTCGAGATTGACTCTGAATCTCAAAATCCAAACCTTCCCAAGTTCAATCTGGGTTTTCAAAACCCAGATCCATCTTTAAAAGTCCTATTTGGACTTTTCAAAACCCAAAACCAAAGTTAGATCCATCTTAGGATCCAGAGTTCAAATCTACCTTTGGATCTCAGATCACAGATCCAAAAACCACTTAGGATATAGATCCCCATTCTACATTGGATCTTAGATTGCAAATCCAAACTCCATTTAGGATGCAGAACCCAATTCTACTTTGGATCTCAGATTTCAGATCCAAATCCACTTCAAGATCCAAAATCCAATTCTATTTTGAATCTCAGACTTTAGATCCAAATCCATTCCAGGATCCAGAATCCAATTCTACTTTGGATCTCAGACTTCAGATCCAACTCCATCTTCCAACCCTATCTTGGATCTCAGATTTTAGATCTAAATACCGTCTTGGGTTGCAAACCTTGAATCCAATTCCATTCAAAATTCCAAATCCAAATTCCACTTTAATTCCCATTATTAGAACCAATTCCACTTCATTCCAGATTTCAAATCAAGTTCCCATTTCAGATCCTAAATCCAAAATTCAACTTTAAATTCTATTCAGAATCCAGATCTTGGATTCAGATTTTATCTTGAAATTCCGACTTTTTCCATTTCTCAATTTTATTTAGATTTCCCAATTCCACCTTTCCTTCTGATTCAATTCCATTTTCATTTCTATTCTGATTCAAAATCCATTTATGACTTTGAAAATTCCTTTTCTTCTTCTTTTGTCTCAAAACTTCAAAATCATTTTTCAAAATCTAGATTTATCTTCCCAAGCTCTTGATTATTCTAAAAACTTAGAACTTTAATCTTAAGTTCTAAAGTTAGAAATCATTTCTTCACTTTATCAGATTCATCTCAGAAAAACGTGGGAATTCTTCAAAACATTTTTCAAAAAGAGCATACATCTTTGCATTTCGCACAAGCATGATTCTTTGTGCATTTAGACTTAGAATAATTTCTTAGATAATTTCTTAGCAAAACAAAAGGCATAAATTCGACCCTTGGTTTGATTATCCCTGGTAAAGGCGCCAGGAACAGTCGAACCTTGTACCGACGAGCAGATCCCGTCTCCCAGTTTTCCCGCAAATATTTAAAAAACGAAGTCGAGTTATTTCAAATATTTTCAAAATTAAGGTCAAGTGAGACCCGCAAAAGAATTCCTCTTCTCTCTTCTTTTTCTCTCTTTTATTTTTCTCCCTTCAAAAAGGAGGAAAATAGAGGCTAGAAAAGGAAAAGGGAATGAAGAGAGAGAATATTACGAGAGGAAAAATTTTGCGATGATCACAGGCCCCATACTTGGGCCTGTTCACTGACAATGGTTCTTCCACTGGCCTTTTGGATTGCCGCAGATGTTTGGTGATGTAAATCAGCTGCTCTTCTTCAGAATTCTCTTCTGCTGACTCAGAATCTTCAGAAGTACTGTCATGCTGTACTTTCTGCTTGCTGATTTTAATGGGTTTCTTCATGGGCTTCTTCTTAGCTTTGCTCTTGGAAGCTGCCTTCTTGGGAACAGCCTTAGCCTGCTCGGCCATCATCTTGGTCATCATTTTTTGAAAGACCCGGTACATGGCCGGATCAACGTCGCTTTCATTCCCTGAGTCATGCTTCTTGGATAATCTAGGAGAATTCATCTCCTCTGGTTCGCTGTCACTGTGCCGTTGAGCAGCCTGCTTACCAGCTCTCGTTTGAACCATTTTCAGATACCAAAGTCTTACTGCAGAATATGGGGATGGTTAGAGTATGAAGAATCTATTTTGAAAATTATAACTTTTTGAGGAAAAAAAGAATGAAGGATTTCGGTAGACAATTTCAAGAGATTATCCCATTACCCGGGATTGGGTCATCACACGATTTGCGATAATTGTATTACCATTTGATGATAACAGAGAAATGTGCCTTGTTACCTAGGCGAGGTCGTCAACCATGAGAAAATATATTAAAGAAAAATGTGGGAAAAATGTCCCATTTACCTAGGACGAGGTCGTCATAAAAATTGTGACTATTTGTACCATAAAACAAAATACAAGAAACACAGTTTTGGTCAAAAAGTAATTTTTATTGATATTTTTAATATTCAAAGACAAAGAGAGGGTGGGCAGACAGTTTGCCACCACTCTCGATATTCAGATGATACATTTGGTCCAGGAAATATAGACAGAAAAACAAAGGAGTCCCAGGTATATTTTGTGACATGGTATGCTTCAGACCACTGATCCGACTGCAGGTTGAATTCTGGCATGTTGCCCATCGGGAAGCGGGTGTTGGCACGAACCTGTCGCTGCGAAAACTGCCTCAGACATCGTTCCGGCTGATAATCAACACAAAAGAAAGGGCCAAGCAATCTGTAGCGCTTGTCACGAGCATAGATGTATCGAGGAATGGTCTCTCTTCTGTCGAAGAAGTCCCAAGTAATCTTCTCCTGATGCAGTTTCTCGATCAGGGCTCGACACTGAATGACTATTTTTGGCTGCTTACTGTTGAACCTGAAAGAACTTGCCTTCGAGGGAATATGTCGCAGAAACCACGACTGCATGGCATAGGTGCATCCTTCTACTAGAATGGTCTCTCTGAGGGCAAATCGAGCCAAGCCTCTGTAAAGAAAAGCCAAGGCTGCCATAGAAACTGATAGCTGACGGGTCTGCTTACTTCCCCATCTTTGAAAGAGTTGGGCGACTCTGACATCTATGAAATTCTGACCATCTTGGAAGAAAGCTAATCCAACTATGCACAGGATCATGGCATGCTGAATCCTGTCTTTCGCTGCTCGAGACAAAGTGTCCACTTCCTCGTAGGTCCCATACTTGCGATAGAGTCTGAACAGATCAATGAATTGATTCCCACCAATCTCAGTGAGAGGCCAGGATCTGCTCCTTGTTGCTCTGGCCAAGGCTTCTCGAACATCCACCCCTTTAATGTTGATCAAAAACGACTGCTCGACAGGATCATCTGGCTGGCCAGCTGGTTCAGGCAATCCCAGGATATCGTTGAACTCATCCATTAGTAGAGTCATCTCTCCCCATGGAAACCAGAATGTGCAGGTACGTGGATTCCACCGTTCTGCCATGGCCTGAATCAGAGCTCCATTGATGGTTCACTTGCCTACTGCTGATGTCATCTCCAACCCACAATCATCCAAGTGGTCTGGGAACATACGTGAGAAGGTGGCGAACCAAGAATAATACCACCGAGGGAAGAAAGGACGAGACTGGATGACCCGCTGATCCGGGAATCCATCCTGAATCTAATAGAAGACATGATCTCGGGAAAAAACAACATCGAGGGAATTTGACGCCATCGAAATGATACTGAGGCAAAGAAGAGAATGAGGGGAAATAGATAGAATGCAGGACTTATAAATAGACTCTTTGAAGACACAAACCTGGAAATTTTGAAAGATTGAGGGAATTTTAAAGGAATTTTCTAAGGTTTTTGAAGAAAATTTGACCTAAAAAGAGAAAAAAAATGTAGGTAGAGAAAAATATACACCCGGGGTTTTTGAAAGTAAGGGTAAGTTTTGAATAATACACCTAGGGTTTTTGAAAAGGGTTTGATACCTATATATGAAAGAATAAGAGAATTATCATACAACTAAAGTTGCACAAACAAGGATGCGCACACTGCACTCCCTAAAGGCTGACTCTAAATGCAATAGTTGAAATGGCTTGTAGGACCTTAATCCTAACTCTAGGGTTCAGATTATCTGATTCCAATCAAGATACGTCGATATACCCAAGCCGAAGCTCGAAGTACGTGGCATAGAAATATTCCTTCGGTTCTAAGGTAAGGGTTTTCCAACATCCTTGAGCACCTACCGATATACCTCGGACTATGGCCCTTAGGTACGTGGTAGGGGGGCGCGAACCCAAATAAGTGGTCCAGTTGTGAGGCTCTCTCCCGAACTATGGTTCAGTGAGACAGCCCAGCAACGTGAAGACCGAGACAATATAGGTAAGGTGGTTTTCAAAATATGCTCAACATGCAAGAAATCAGATGGCTCTAATGCAAATCCTAAAGAGATAGATTAAAATGAAGAGAAGCATACACTTGCATACATTGTTTGCATTCAATCCCTAAAATTGAGGAGAGTTGTATTTCAGACCTAAGTCTAATGTGAACATGGATAGTTCTCCTCAATATGGTCCTACCAAACCATACTTAAATCCTATATGCAATGATGCCAGCTTAGGACAAAATCTAGGCTTCTAAGGTCTGCATGGAAATGAAGCCGACATCTGAAGAACAAAGACTTAGATAATATCAAAGCAAAGAAGAAAATGCATTAAATTCGACCGGACGAAGACGAGTCCCATCACGGTCACCAAAACTGTGATCATCGCAAAATTTTTCCTCTCGTAATATTCTCTCTCTTTCTTCTCTTTTCCCTTCCAACCTCTTATTTTCCTCCTTTTTGAAGGGAGAAAGATAAAAGATAGAAAGAAAGAGAGAAGAGAAAAGGAAGAGAAGAGGAACTCTTTTGCGGGGTCTCACTTGACCTTAATTTTGAAAATATTTGAAATAACTCGCCTCTGTTTTGAAATATTTGCGAGAAAACTGGGAGACGGGATCCGCTCGTCGGTACGAGGTTCGACCGTTCCTGGCGCCTTTACCAGGGGTAATCGAACCAAGGGTCGAATTTTATGCCTTTTTGCTTTGCTAAGAAATTATCTAAGAACTTATCCTAAGATCTAAATACACAAAGAATCATGCTTGTGCGATGAAAAGATGTATGCTCTCTTTTGAAAAATGATTTTGAAATATTCCAAGTGTTTCTGAAATGAATATGATGATAGAGTGAAGAAATGGTTGTTAACTCAGAACTCAAGATTTAAAGTTCTAAGTTTTTGGAATATAATCAAGAGCTTGGGAAAATAAATCTGGGTTTGGAAAGAGATGATTTTGAAGTTTGAGATAAAAGAAGAAGAAAGGAATTTTCAAAGTCATAAATGGACTTTGAAAAAATGGAATTGAATTCTAACTTTGAAGTTTGAAATCAGAAGGAAAGATAGAATTTGGGATTGATTTGAATGTTGGAATTTCAAGATAGAATTTGAATCCTAAGCCTGGATTTTAAAAAGAATGGAATTCCGGATTTAGAATCCGAAAATTGGAATTGGATTTGAGTTTTGGAATAAAATTGGGATTTTTAAAAGATTGAGAATAGAAGTTGATTTGAGATCTGGAATTCAAGATGGAATTTGAATCCAAAGTTTGGATTCTAAATAGAGTTGAGATTTCAAAATTGAATTATGGGTTTAGAATCCTAAATGGGAATTGGATCTGAGATTTTGAGATCCGAGATGAGATTGAATTTCTGGGTCTTTGAATGGATTTGGATCTGAAGTTTGAGATCCAATGTAGAGTTGGACTCTGGACCCTAAGATGGATTTTGGATCTGAAGTCTGAGATCCAATGTAGAATTAAATTCTGGATCCTAAGTGGAATTTGGATCTATAATTTGAGATCCAAGGTGAAGTTGGATTCTGGATCCTAAGATGGAATTGGATCTGAAGTCTGAGATCCAAAGTGGAGATTGATACTTGGAAATTTGGATCCAAGTTGGGATTAGAGCCTAACTTTGGATTTGGATTCTAAAAAGTTCAAAATAGGACTTTTTAAAGATGGATCTGGGTGAAAAACCCAGATTGATTTTAAAGTCTAGGAAGGTTTGAATTTTGAGATTCAGAATCAATCTCAACTTTGATTTTGAAATTTGAAGAGAACTTGATTTTAAATCAGAAGATGAATCAGAAACTTCAAAGTTTCAAATTGAACTTTGAAATTGAATTTGGAATTTTGAATATAGAATGATTTTGAAATTCCAAAGTCAAATTGGACTTTGAATTTGAGAATTTTTATAAAATGAATCAAGTTGAATTTTTAAACTTTGAATTTGATTTCAAAGATTAGAAATAAGATAGAATTGAAATAGAAATTTGAAGAAGAGATATTCACAATCACTTGGATTTTAAAAGGAATTTTTGAAAAGTATGATGCAATTCTATCCTAAATGTTGAATGACTTTAAAGAATTTTGAAATTGGATTTTGAAAATCATATTTCATTCTTTACATGAATTGAAATAAGATGGAAAATATAATACATCCTTGACTATGGTCATTGAATGTATTATATAGCAATCTATATTTAAATTCGGGTGAAGAATAAAACATATTTTTGTGCTTTTATAGAGTTTAAAATAAAATTGACTCTCAATATACCCTGACTATGGCCATTGGTATATGTTTTGAGCTAATTTTAAGTTAAACTCTAATAAAAGAAATAAATATTTGAAAATATGATGATTTTGAAAAGGATCCAGTGTGGATCCAGTGTTATTTTATAAAAGATAAAAATACTAAGTCTTGTTTACATCCCGACTATGGTCGTTGAGGTAAATCATCAACTTAGGATTAATTTACCTGTTACGAAATGGTGCACGTGCCATTCGTGTTGCCATTTTGTGAGAATTTGAGAAATAAAGGCGAAATGCATGGGAAACAAGTAATTCATGATATTTACAATGCTTATTCATTCTATCTAAAACAGGAAATGTAAATTCTCATTTAAGATCTAACTATTACAATACATGAAATTGAATTTGCAGCTCCAAATAATGACCTTTTCCACATATTTCCCTGCAAAACACTTGATTAGTGTGAAAAGAGAGGAAAATTTGCACATATCATATAAATGTTAATGGTGAAAGAATGCTCACATACCAAGGTATTTTAAGATCTAACAGTGTGGGAAAATGATATATATATATATATATAAGTGGAATGGTATGCAGTAGATGGGCTGAAGGTAGTTGTTTTATATAGGATTCAACTTATGATCAGAACTCTGGATTTTCTTCTTGCTGTTTTGCAAGCATTACATTCATATTGTCCCTGAATAGTCACATGGAAATGGTTCTCAGCTAAAAATAGTTGTTTATTGTAGGAAACTTAACCATTTCGTTTTAACAGATTATGGGTAGGGGCATGACTGAAATGGTAGAACATGCAGAGGGAATGACATGCAGCAGATGTGTGGACTGGTATACAGTAGAAGATGCTGAATGTGAAGGGGCTGTGTAGGTGCAACAATGCTAACAGTGAGCTATACATAAGTGGAGGCTGGATACAAGGTATGAGGGGTTTGGTGATGTAGCAAAAGATATGAACAAGTAGTGGCAAAGTGAACGCAATGGGCGGCAATAATGTACAATGGTGAACAATGCAGCTAACAGGAATATAGTGCAACAGTAGTGGGAATTCAGGGGGTGCATAGGTAGGATGCCATATGCAAAGATATACACAGGTGTATTAAAATGCAGTAGAAGATATCCTAAGTGATTCATAACTCAGTAGAATATGCTTTGAAACAAAAATGATTTACAGTAAGCCAACAAACAAACAAAAAATGTGTTGGTAACATGATTTACAACAAATACTCAGTGAAAAATATAAAAGAATTCACAGCAGTGTGCGATATTGCTGTAGATGCAAAGAAACCACAGTGAACTGAGCAAATATAATACACAGAGTGTAAAAGATGAAGAAAAAAAATGTGATGAGGGTTGTGATGGGTGACAAGGGTGCGATGTTCTGAGAATTTCTTTCAGTTTTGAGCTGCCATGTGTCAAATATGTTCAATGAGATGCTGGCGAGTTCTTTAGACTTTGCTATGACCACATGAACATATTGAGTTATCTGCAGTTCAATACAAATGTCCGACAACTTCTACATCAAATAATCTTCAAAAGGGTAAGTATGACAGGTAATTAAACATTATCCAAACTCTTTGGAGGATTCCCTCATCGAAAATTTTCTGAAAGGGATTGATAAATTTGCTGATCCTGAGCAACATCATATGTGTATCCTAAGGAATTGTATCTTACAGGGAGTAGTGCTGTGGAATCTTGTTTTCATAGATCACTCCCAGGCCTCCACTTCCACCAAAGGCATCCTTTCACCATAGACCTCCAGGTTAGGCAAAAGCCCAATGACATTCAACAGGGTAATTCAAGTAAAGAGGGAGAAAAAAAAAACCACCTGAGGGTGCAACCTCCTCATATAAATGAGGATTAACAGATAGTGGAGAGTAAAGAACCAAAAACCTAAGCACAAAAGTTGGCTTGATTTTTAAGGCCAAATGTCTCAAAAAGATGTGATAAAAGTGCCAACCCCATCACCCAAAATGACCACGACTGGATAGAAATCGAGGATCTGTATGCTTATGAGACGCATTAGAACACATGATAGGCCAGACTGATAAAGCCCACCCCAGAGACGCATTGTTTCAATGTATGATGATCAAAGCCACACACACACAGGATGTGCGCAAATTCTTTGCAGTGTTTCCTGCAGAAAATACTCAAAGTGTAAACAAGATAAGAGGCTAAAACCCCAAAGGTAGACATACAAGGGATAAGATTATCAGCAGATCTGCTGCAACAGGAGATGAACGCCCTCGATCTTGTAAGACATACAATTGAAAAGCATAAAAAAAAAAAGATGACTAAACCAAGCTACTTCAAGAAGTAGCCCAAAAACATCCTAGAGCAAGACCCAACACTGAAGGCATGAGAAAGGCCAGATGATCACAGATCATCCGATCACTTATAGCAGGTAGTGGAGCTATGTAAAGAAAGTGTGAGAGTTGTGAATGCATTGGTGGAATGTAAGACAAATGCCACAGGGGATTGTATCTTCATCAAAGTATAAATGCTTGTGAGAATTATAATGGAACAAACCTCTAAATGAATTTATGTGAATGGACTTACCAAAGGATCTAACCTCTCGACGCATATTATTCCTCCGTAAAAGGATTTTATAAGATCTGAAGATGCAGGATCTAACCATCAAATAAGGAGATGCACGATTTCTTACTACATGATATCTTCATGTTTAAACAGTGAACAACGATGCATATATGATATAATGACCGATGTGAGGCCGACAATCAAGTTATATGAAGCTATCATAAAAAAAAAGCGATAGCTAACAGAGGCAATAGATCTACTGTTAAAAATAAAAGAAAATCCTATGAACTATTCTGAAACCCCTATGAAGATCAAAACAAAGTTTAACAAAAAGGAAATTAGACCAGGATTCAAAGGAATCCTATCAGATTATTGAATCCGATAACTTCAATCCAATAAGATAAGAGTTGCAGTATAAATAAAATGAAACGCAAAGAAATGTTGGAATGCTTACTGTTCCATTAATGTTGCCATAGGTAAACCGATTCTGCTATAGGCAGATCGGCATTACGACAAGGGCTTACTTATCAAATGACGAAGAACAACTTCGGGTTTTACAATACACAAAAGAGAACGGGGGATTCGCTTACTGTGAATTCGAGGAAGGATTCTCTCCTTGACTTCCTGCTGAACAAAATTCCTTGATTCGACTGAGATAGAGGTAGAAGAGATGAGTTCTCTGTGTACAACCACAACAGATAATCGATGGATCGATGAGAAGAAAACTTGATAAGAGGATGGGAAATGGATATCGACCCTTGGTTATCAGAAAAACTCCATGTGTCGGGGTGGAGAATGGATGTTAATAATGGATGCTTTGAAGAAACTTGATGATGATGGTTTTAATCGATTGCTGGAGGAAATTTGCTACCTGAAGATCGATTGTTGTATGATTTTTTAAAGGAAAACGGATGATCCTTGAAGAGGATCGATGTCTCTTCTTAAAGAGAGCATAGAAGGCTCGAGAGAGGAAATGGTTGAGGATTAAGGGTGGAGGGACAGACAGACTGTTGCAGATCGGACGGTGGAGAGAGGAGAAGAGAGGTGCGGGAGAGAGTCCGTTAAAATTTTCCATTTTTTCATAAAAGAGTTCCCCTTTTTAGGAAATTTTTGAAAAATGGTTAAGAAATGAGGTTTTTGGCAAAATGGCTTCAAAAGAGCTTGAAACTTCATTTGTTTTTCTTGTAGTTTTTCCCAATTTTTTTGGTTTTTTATGTTATTTTTCCATTTTTTGCATTTTTAGCATAAAATCCTAAAGTTTTACGAGAAACTTAATTTTTTTATGTTTTTGCAAAAATATTTACAAAAGGGAATTTTTCTGAGAATTTAAAAGCTATTTTGAGAAAAATTTCTTCAGAAATGGGTTTGGATCCAGATTTTGAGGAAATATGGATTTAAAATGCTAGATTCGGATCCAGAATTGAATTTGAATATATCAATATGGAATTTAATTCAGAAAACCTGAAGAATAACTGAAATTTATCTTTGAAATTGCTTTGATTTTCTCAGAAGATGGAGTCAGGGGCAAAAGGGTCATTTTGACAAAAACTTTGAAAAATTTGGTGTGTTCACACTCACTATAGCGATTTGTAGTGTTTTTCGCTAAACGCTACATCGATTTGTGATACAATACGCTGTAAATCGCTACCTGAATTAGGACCAACTTGTGAGGGTCATATCTCCCTAACCAGAGATCAGATTTCAAATTCGTAAAAGGTGGTGTCTTTGTTATGGAGTCTAGTTTATTCCTGTAAATTTTAAGTGATTTATATAGTCATTTTATACCCCATTTGGATCTAAAACCAGACCCCTATCAGTCTGCCTTATTTGAGTGACACCGTTTTTAGTTCATTCTTGTAAGAGTCATATCTCCCCAACGAGAGATCATTTTTTAAATCCGTAAAAAGGGTTTTTTTATTCTATGTATCTAGTTTATATCTGGAAAGTTTTATAACTTTCTATAATCATTTGATATTTCAAACCTGTTAAAAACTGAGACTGGTTACAAAATTTCAAATTCTGTAACAGGTTCATTTCTTGTTTGGAAACAGTGACTTCTCGAAGTTTCCATTTTCAAACCAAAATTGATTTTTCAATTACGTAAATTGGGTTGATTTCTTGATTGAGTTGAGCAACTTTTACCTTAAATTTGGTAGAAATAGATTCTGTTTAGCCTCTGTAACATCCAGTTTACTGAAACCTATCTGGTAAAATCCAATTTGCTGTTTCTGAAATTAATGCTCTGATGTTTTTATCATAACTCTATTTTCAGAAATGATTTTGATATTCTGTAAAAAAAGAATACTTTCTTGCTGTGTTGTGAATCCAAGGGTTTATTTTGAGTTAAAATCAAATAGTTTAAGACTTATTTCCACTCAGAATGCTCTGACAGGTTCACCTGCAAAATCCTGATTCTGCAAAATCCTGTCTTATCTGGATAAGAAAATCCAAATTCGGGTTTTACTCAGATGATTGCTTAGCATTTTCAATTCTACAACATTCATCAGATTGTTTGACATCTGTACATCATTTTTAGAAATTTCTAAGGCGATTAACCATTCATTCATTGTATCTTTCAAAACTGATTTTATAAAAAAACATTGCTTTGTTAAAATGAAGTTAAAATGGGCATTTTATCACTTTTAAATTCAAATTTTCAAACATAACTCCTGTATTTCATAAATTAAAAATGAATTTGATCGAGTTAGAATGCCTTAACTTCATTTCAAACAAACTTTGGAGTTTATTTGCCTTTATTTCAATCATTTTCAATATATTTTCCTGAAAATCTCAATTTCAAGGTTAAATTCACTTTGAATTCAAGCTTTAAAATGTATTTATATGTTTTAAAGCCCCAATTTCGAAAATTCAAAACTCTAAAGCACCATTTTCAAATGTTTTCATGAAATCATGCATCATATATGTTTATTTTGTTTAATTTTATTTATCTCTGAGGCATAAAAGGCTAATGTTGGATGTATTCTTCAATTTTTCAATAATTGAGGGAAAATCCATAAAAGCCTACACTTATTTCAAACAAGTTTGCTCATTTTGCAGGATTTTCTATTTTTGTTATCTCTTTTTCAATTGTTGTATCAATTTCAAGGTTGTAATAAATCAATTAATGAGAAGTTTACTTTATGCTTAGTTTAGCTTTTCATTTCTCATAATCAATATGTTGCATTTTTATTTTCATTTTCAATAACACTATGGTGAAACACGAATGGCACAAGCACCATTCTAATAAAAGGTGATTAAATCCTAAGTTGACGATTTGCATTTATGACCATAGTCAAAATGTGAACAAAACTTAGGGTTTTCATCTTTTACGGAATAACATTGGGTCCACACTGGATCTCCTTCAAAAAATTATCATGATTTTCTAAATATTTTCTTCCTTTATCAGAGTTTAATTTAAAATTAACTCAAAACATATATCAATGGCCATAGTCAGGATATATTAAGAGTTCATTTTATTTTAAACTCTATAAAGGCACCAAAATATATTTTATTCTTCGAATGAATTTAAATACGATTATTATATAATACATTTTATGGCCATAGTCAGAAATGTATTATATCTTCAATCTTATTTCAATTCACTTAAAGAATGAAATATGCTTTTCAAAACCTAATTTCAAATTTCTTTTAATGCATTCATCATTTAAGATAGAATTGCATCATTATCTTTCAAATTATTCAAGTTATTTTTGAATTTCTAAGTGAGTTTTGAAATAATTATTTTTCAAAAACAGTCTTCATTTTAAAGTTATCCCTTTTCTAATTTCATCCCCAATTTTATGCAATTTCAATTACTTATTTTCAAATTAATTCTCTCCATTCAATTACATTTTCAATTTCAAACTTCACTTCTTCAATCCTTCAATTTTTAGTTTGAAATTCAATCTTTTGACTTCTAAATTCAATTCTAACTTCTGATTTTCAAATTCAATTTTAAATTTTGAATTCAATTTCAGAATTCGATTTCCAGATCTTCGATTTCAATGCTTTTAAATTCATTTCAAATTCTTGAATTTCAAAATCGTTATCTGATTTGTGACATCCTTCAGTAAATTGCTGTTGCAATTTACCGTGTCTTTCCATAAATCATTGTGCGATTTACAATGACTTTTAGCAAATCATCCTGCGATTTACGGTATTGTGATTTATCGCATCTTTCAGAAAATCATTGTTGCGATTTACAAGTATTGTTCAATAAATTTTAAATCAATTTCTGAACTTTTGGGTTGTTCCCTAAATGATGTTTTCCAAAATTCATTCCCAAAATCACTTGGAAAATCTCAAAATTTCCGAAGCATATCTAAAAGTATGCACGTTTTCAAGTACAAAATCATAGCACAAGCATGATTCAATGTGCATTTAGGACTTAGAATAAATACTTAGATAATATTTTAGCAAAGCAAAAAGGCATAAATTTGATCCTTGGTTCGATTACCCCTGGTAAAGGCGCCAGGAACGGTTGAACCTCGTACTAACGAGCGAATCCCGTCTCTCCATTTTCTCACAATTTTTTCAAAACGGAGGCCGAATGATTTTTCAAAACATTTCTTTGGTCAAATGAGTCCTTGCAAAAGGGTTCCTCTCTCTTCTTCCTTTTCTTTTCTATCTTCTTTTCTCTCTTTTATTTCCCCTTTAAAAAGGGAAATAGAGGGTAGAAAGGCAAAGAGAAGGAAAAGAGGAACAAGAGGAAAAATTTTGCATGATCACACTACACTCTGGTAAAATCCTGAACATTGGATCTTATACGAGATGAATTTACGGGAAAAACAACTATGGTACTATAACTCATTGGACTGACACAGTGGTGTAGAACATGACGCTATGCATTTGGTAAGCTTCTGTCCATAGGTGAATCATATCTATTTGCGGTGGACCAGATTTTACTATATTCTCCATTTATCACAGGTGAGATTCCTAAACGACGTTTTGGGTGTCGACATTGTCGAGTGGATGTTGCTTTGTGCTGACGATGCTTCTTTACAAAGTAATGGGGTCGATTGTGGCATATTCGTAATGAAGCATATTGAAGCAATATACAATGGAGAAGAACATTGTTTCGACGCTGTATGAGCTTTGTATCTGCTATTATTGGGGAATCCTTTTATATATTGGTTTCACATTACATGTTTTGTTGCAAGAAGGTATACCGGAATTACGCAATGAACTATGCTGAAATTTGATTGAGTTTAAAAAGTCGGCAAACATAAATAATCAGCCAACAAGACTACTTACAAAGGAAACGAATGGCACAATCCAGAAAAGTTTAAAAGGATGTAAATAGATTTCAAACAGATTTTGGAGACTGTCTACACCAATTTTCGTAGGCAAATTTTGTAAATCTGTCTCGGTTGAAATATAATTTGAATTTTACAAAACACGCTTGTAAATCGTTGTACTGCTTCATCTACGAAGATTAAATCGTAACGAAAAATAGTTGTGTTGTATGCGGTGAACCAATGCTAGTAATGCTGCTCTTCAGTAATTAAAAATACTGCACAACGAAAGATATTTTGTTGTTGTTCCGAAATCTTTGTATAACTCACACTCCGTGAATGAAAATTGCGGAAATAGATTTCCGCTTTATGTGGTCCACAAAGGCACGTAATGTTCGCCCTTAACAAATGACGAAGTAATTATCGATAAGAAAGGTTTGTTCCCCAGAAATCGTTGTATTGCTGAACTTACGAGAATAAAAATCGTAATATATATGCCCCATCATGAATGAAAATAGTGCATAGCTAGAAGAGATGCTTGATGCTTAGAAATCGTTCTATTGCTCAATCTCATTAAATTAAAATTGCAAATGGCGAACCAGTCTGAACAATGTCCCATTTTCTGTGAAGGGTTTAGTTGGGAGAGTGACTCAGGCCAACCCATTGTCGAGGTGTAAATCCATAATCTACACCTAAGGCGATTTGTTGGGACGAGGGTGGACGAAGTTATGGATTTATATAAGACCAAAAAATATTTCTATAATCAAACCCACACGATACGTGCTACCGTGATTTGAACTACTATGTCCAATCGCATTGATTAGTTTTGTATACAACTGTATGAAATGACATTGTTTAATTTCATTAATGCGGAGTGTATTTTATTTGAGATTTGCTCGCTGTTTTTGAAAACTGTCGTATTTATTTGAAAACTGTCGGTGGGTGATAGGATATTTCATTTATATATGAATGACACATCACACAGGTTAAAGATGTGTTCTACTTTGCTTCTTGAATAAGGAATCAACAAGCTGACAATTCCTGCATAAACGACTTGTTCTTGAATCGAGTGTATAACCGGCTTCGTCGCAATTGAGGTATCCGTCTAGACTTATTTCAGATGTCCGCAAACTCATAATTAAAGGAAACGTCATTTCACACTCCAAAATTTTGCAAATTATTACACAAGATTTCATGGTAGTAGCAGTCAAGATGACGTTAGACCACGATTTCTGAATAACAAACCTGTCTTATCGCTGTGTACTATTTCTAATTACGAAAGCGACATTAATGGCTCTTGTTGACCGCATTCATCGTGAATCTCTTTTGCGATTTTCATTCAGTGAGTGCAAGAAATAAAGCATTGTGTAAACATCAAGCATTTCCTATCGATGTTTTCTATTATCATTTCGAACATTACAAGCCTTTGTTGATTGCATGCATCGCAATCTAATTTTGCGATTGTCAATCATGCAGGTTGAGCGCACATCTTTTATCAATTAAAATATTTCATTACTTGCGCATGCTGACCGTATAAATCGCATATTTTCCTTGCGATTTGCGTTCAATGACGACGAAGAATATTGCGATTTCTGAACAACAAAAGTTCATTATCGCTGTTGAGTATTATTATTTTAGGGTGAACTTATACATGTTTTTTTAGAGCATGCATAAATCATGTTTGTTGTAAGATATGCGCTCATGATAAAGGTCAAAAGCGGTAAGATATGTTTGCTGATCAGAAATCGCTCTTTTGCTGAGACACTTTAAATGCAAACCGCTAAATAGGATTGCGATTCATGCGGTCAACAACGACTTGTAATATTCAGTCGAAATAGGATTGATTACACACAAGTTGGTTGTACCGTCTCTAAAATCTACTTGAAATAGACGAACATGAAATTACTCTGGCGTGGTGGGCACCGTTGTTCGTTGCCTTTTAGATCCTTGTGGCGGATGCGTTAGTTTCTCCTCCGCAATTAGAAAGGTCGTCAATTTTTGGCAGAGTTCTTCGCACAATCCAGGTATATCAACCTGCAAAAAAAACTGTAATGTGGAACCAATAGACATGCATTTAATCCTCAATAACAGAGGCCAAGAAATGGCATACAACGTCGAAACAAGGTTCTGCACCATTGTATATCGCTTTAATATACTTCATTATAAATACGCCTCAATCAACGCCATTATTTTGTAAAGGAGCATGGTCTGTCGTGCGATAGATCCACTCGCTAACATCGCTTCCTAAAATGCCTTTGACGAAACCGATATGAGAATAATGCGGCCGAAAGTAAATTCATGACCCCAATACATGACACGATACTCCTATAGGTGGAATCTTACGAGATGGGAAATGTCAAGCCGTAAACCACTGTCAACATCCAACGAATTGTAACACCATAGTTGTTTTTCATGTAAATCCATCATGTATAAGACCCAATGCTTTTCAGATTGCCAGAGTGTAGGAATCAATATCTGCAAATGAATCGTAAAAATGTTGTTAGCACTGTTATGTTGTAACCTTGCACTCTAGGTTTGTTTACTTACTTTTTCACTTGACAAAAGGTCTCTGCAATGATTACCGTTAACCCAGTAAGGTAGGCCGTCTTTAAATCCACTGGAGTATGGCAAACGACGTAAGATAGTCTGTAAACCAAAACATTGTTAACAACAATGTTAAAATACGAATCAACTGGACTAAATCAATAACAAAAAAAAACATAAAATACAACCGGTATACCATGAAATAAGGGCTGACGATGCTTATAGTTTTGCTTGTAGCGTTGCTTTTAATATAACTGACAAAATCGGATATAGTCTGTTTGTAGAAAATATGATGTTGTTAACGTACGTACACATGGCTTACGTATATAGATAACTCCTAATAGTTTCATACGAACAAAATTACTGATCATGTTGCATTATACGAATTCATCGTGCATCCGTTTGATGTCCTCCAAGAGTGATTGACTGAGTTTTCGCCCAACTTCCTCGGTGGATGTTCTACGGAAATGAATAAGGAATTTGTAATGAACGATATTGAAATTACATTATACAGTACACAACACAAATCGCAAAAACGGCATGAAAGAGACGGATTTTGATGAAAATGGAGACGATGTGTAGACAATATATGCCTGATTCGCCATCGTTGGTCGTGTAGCTGTCTTCGTCTGCCTCATCGACCATAATTTGCTATGTAGCTGGTTACATGTTCGAGTGACGAACTCCAGGCTTATAATGGAACTGTCGGTTTGACTGTTGCTCGTTCACAAAGTAGAAGATAATCACACCATCTAGTACTTGTGCAACTATTTATGAGCTAAAAAGTCTATTGCTCAACCACCGTGATCAATGAATAATGTACGATCAATAAAAAATTTGTCAATACATCCTTTGCTGTCCATATGAATCGCATATGTGTCCTGCGATTTACATTCAATGACGACGAGGAAAATTGCGATTTCTGAACGACAAACGTACCTTATCGCTGCTGACTATTATCATTCAACGGGAAACATTACCATGTTTTTTTGACAACATACAACGTAAATTTATTTTGCGATTTTTAGTATAGGAGGTAGAGAATTACAACGATTTGTGAACGTCAATCATTTCTTATCGATCTTTACTTTTATCATTTCCGAACGTTAATTACATGCCTGTGTTGACCGAATAAATCGCAAGTGTGTTCTCCGATGTTCATTCAGTTTAGGGTATAGGGTTTATGTTATAGGGAATCGGGTTGAGGCTTCATGTTCAATTTTCGTCTCGATTTGTACTGTATTATGCTATATGTACATCGATTTCTGTACTGAAATCGTTACTTTGTTATAAATTTCTCATAAAATTGATGCACAATATTTGAACTACGAATCGTTGTAAATATATATTAAGCGTATATGAATGACTGTTATAGATTTCTCATACAAATCGCAGTCGGATGACTGCAGAAATCGCTATACAGCTAATACGAAATCAATTCACGCACCAACAAGCACGGACCACAAATCATCACCGACAAATCAAAATCCAGCGAATATGAAAGACTTCCTCGGCAAGATCAGTGGACGTCCTAGGAGTTCTGCTGCAGTCCGAATAAGAAGGGAAACCCAATAATTTCTTAGTAAACGAGTTATGCTGTAAACCGTAAACTCTTAACAAATCCGATAATGTGGAAATCGGGTCATGCAAAGAGGCATGCCAACTTAATTAATAGCCCAAACGAGATTCCTGTGTACCAATTTTCTCTTGCAAATTCATTAGAGCCCGTCATGAAACAGAAAATATAAAACATTGTCTTAAGTTTCACAAGAAATGCAAACCTCATCCCAACATTGATTACATACCAAAAGACTTGTAAAAATGAAGCTATCGTTGCCGAAAATCTGGTCGGGAGGAATGAAGGTTAGCATGTTGGGTATTACGTTTTTAGGGTATTGCTGCATGTTGGACATTACATGAGTTAGATATTGACAAGCTTCACGTAATGGGAAGCAATATAATGTCTTACATACCTGTTCATGAGAAGGGCTTTGTTGCTTTTGATTAGAGATTGGTTGTTGTTATCGTCGCATAATTTTTCCCGTCTTCCCTTCCTTGTAGAAGAGAAAGAGGGAAATGCTTTCGCGAGTCAAACTTGACCGGATTTTGGAAATTGTTTTGAAATACTTGCCTCCGTTTTGAAAATTGCGGGAAAATCCATGGGATGGGGCTCGACCTGTCGGTACGAGGTTCGACCGTTCCTGCCGCCTTTAACAGGGGTAATCGAACCAAGGACCAAAATTGTGCTTGACTTAGTAAAATTATCGAAATTGTGTTCTATCCTAAATGCACAGAGAATTCAGGCATGTGCTATGAGACTTTGGAAAATGTAAGTTGGAAAATATGATGTATGCTCAGAAAATATTTGGAGTTGAAAGATATTTCTCAGGGAAAGTCAATTTCTCAGGAAACTCAGAAGAAAGGGGATTTTAAAATCACGAGAAAGTTCATAAAGTTGTGGGAAAATCATGAATGGTTGAAAATCCTGGGAAAATAGAAGTGATTCTTGAGAAAAAGGTGAACATTTGAAAAAGGAAACACTTCTCGGGAAAATTCGAACTTTGAGAATTTTCTTAGGAAAATGATGGAAAATTTATAGGAAAAACTCATTGGAGAAGAAAACTGAAACTTGGGAAATTGAAATCCTTGGAATCTTAGCCTTAAAAACCCTTGAAAATTTGATTTTTGATTCTTGAGAAAGATTGGAAAACTCTTTTTGAAAATCTCAAGAAAATAACATTTTCCAAGGAAAATCGAGAGAAAACTTTGATTTTGGAAATCCAACTTAGAAATTTCTTGAGAGACTAGTTTCCATTGAAAACTGTGAACACTTGACTTGGGAAAACCGATTTTGGAAAATACTCATAGTTTCTTGAGAAATCGATTTCTTTGAGAAATGAAGTTTTCTTAAGAAAATCATGGGAAAACCAAGGATTTCATGATGCAAATGATATGAGTGAATGAATACACTTTGAAAGATTTTCAAAGAAATTTGTTGGAAAAATGTGTATTAAGTCAAAATAAATCCTTCACATATTCTGACTATGGCCATGAATATGTTCAGAGTTTAGTTGATTTAATGCACAATATTTTGCAAACTTTGGAAATATGATGTGCATTTTAAGATAGCCTAAGAGTGTAGGCTCAATGTGACTGGGTAGAAAGATGATGGATCTGGGTCTCGTCCATATTCCGACTAGAGCCGTAAATATGGATTCCACCAAGTTCATCAACTCCCTAAGAGTTGGTGCACGTGCCATTCGTGTACATCCATAGTGCTTTTGAAATAAAATGCATGAATCACATAAACAGGATATTGCATAAATTCAAACTATATGATATGCATCCTAGTCTAAGCCGAAAATTAAATCTCTTATTCCAAAATTTACATTATTACATCACTAAATAAAGGAAATAAAATGAAATTGCAGACTTCAGCTCCTCCATTTGAATGTCCCTGCCAAGCTTGAAATAGGGTTAGCTTAAATATGTGGGTTTTTCCAAGATTTTCCAATAATATTACGAATTATTGGAGTTAGTTGGATCTAAAACCTATTCTCATGCTTCCTTGATATTTGAAGTGATGAAAATGCAAACAATTCAGTGGAAAATAGTTTAAAATTCGAAATGGTGGTCAAATTGACCAAAATATCCCTAATTATAAAGTTATACCTTTAAAATCAGGGTTTTTTTTGGAGGAAAACTTGGTAGAATTGAGATTTTGGAATTCAAATTGAATCAAATGATGATGAAATGCAGTATGAGGCATGATGACATGCTTCTAAACACATTAGGACTGTAAAATCAGAATTTGACATTTTACAATTTATCCAAAATAACTAATTTCGCTTGTTTTTCGCTTGGATTCGGGTCCCGCGGGGCCCTATTTTGGTATTATGGATAAATCAAGCCTCAAATGAATTCCAAATTACACCAAATTCGGTATGAATCATCTACATACTCTGATAACAGCCTAGAATGCTAAAATTTACGAAATGATATGATTTGAATGCTAAAATTTAAAGAAAATCCTAAAATGGGTGGATTTTGCCTATGGACCCGAACCAAATGCAATGCTTAACATGATAATGAAACATTTACACCATAAAAACTTTTGATATTTTGCAGACTGCTAAAGGACCTGAAATGGAACATTTTTTGTTTTTACAGCCTCGGGATTTGGGCCATGATGAGTTCGGTAACAGGGATTTGGTTCTAACGGAGGTAAAATCGACCTAATCTAAAATAAAATACTAAATAAATAGAAAACAGCCATGTAAATTTTTGATATTTAACCGAGATACTCACGCAACTTACATAGACAGCTTTTATGTTCATGACTTTGGCATTTGATCAACAGAAACATGGATAAAAATATAACTTTGCATTCCTAAATCGACAGAACAGACAAATAAGACCAAACAGGTGACTGACAAGAAAAATCCGAACCAGGTATCACGACTGTTCTACAAATCACAAGCTTTCATATTCAAATAGAGGAAATCCCGGACATAACTTTTACTTTTTACAGATTTGGATTTGGATCAATACCCAAAGATAACCCATCGACCTAAGTCGATCCAAAGTCTCAGAGGCCCAAATCAGGCTCTGACACGTGTCCCGCACTCTCGGATTTTTGTCAGACATAAAATAAAATCATAAAAATCTGATAAAATCAGGGTAAAAACTAGACATCCTTTCGAGTTCAGAACATCTTTCGGATTTAAAATCGGATCTCCCATGAGGGAGATCTCGATTTTACAAGTCGGAAGTAAAAATTTAAAATGCATCCCGGTTGGTAAAACCCAACTCACCTTTTTGAACGTTTACCGCAGTAAACGAATTCAAATGCTTTCGAATTTTTAGTACATTTTTAGGAACACCTAAGGGCGCATTACATGATTTTTTTAGCGTTTTTAACAAAAATTACATGCATGAAATGACATGTGGACTGACTGAAAAAAACAGAGAACTACTGAAACTGAGCAGAGTTGAAATAAATGCTAAATTAATCCTAAGTAATTCATGAAACATGCTAAATTAATGAAATAAAATACAAATTAAATTTAGCTAAATGCATGAATGCTAGAAATTATCAATGAAGCATAATTATATTTTTTTGATATATGTCATTTTATGAGAATAGCTCAATCCATCCCTCAGATGAGCTCTTTCTTCAAACGACAACACGAATCAAACCAAAGGAATTATCATGGTGAAATCAATAGGAATGGAGGCTTACCTTGTGTTCTCCAGCGGTTTTGGAACTCCCAAAATGAATGGCTACCTTGATAATGGGCTCCAGAGGGGCATGAATCCAGAGGAAACCAAGAAAGAAAAAAAAATGGAATTCTGAAGTTTAATTCTCAAACAGGGCTCTCCCTGAGCTGGGCATGGGCTAGGGTATTTGTAGAAATTTTGGAGATTTTCAAAATTCAAACACAGTGAATCTGGACCTTCCATGTGGCGCCATCTCAGGGCATGCCATTTTGATTTTTTGAGAAAATAAAAATAAGAATTTTGTGAGTGAGACACCTCAGCAGGGGAATTTGGAATTTTTCAAAAAGCTTGCTTGATTTTCTCTGCAGGAGTCTCCCAAATGGCGCCACCTCAGAGGATGTCCTCTTGGAGTTTGAAATTCAAAGCTTGGTTTTCTTGGAAGAAGGAGAGATTTCCATGTGGCGCCACCTCAGAGTGGCTCCACACTGCCATGTGTCAGAAGGTAGGAGCAGAAGAAGCAGAAGATGCCACCTCAGAGGGGTTTGAATTCTACTTTTTCTGATGAAAGGAGAGACTGACATGTGGCGCCATCTCAGAGCATCTTCATTGACATGTGTTAGAAGTAAAGGCAGAGGATTCAGATGGTGCCAACTCAGAGAGAGTTTGACATTTAAATTTCTGCTTTTTCTAGAGGAAAGGAGAGACTGACATGTGGCGCCATCTCAGGGTGGCTCCTATAATGACATGTGGCAAGAGGGAGGAAAAAGAGGGAAAGGGACACGTGGCACCATCTTAAAAAATGAATTTACGGAGGAGACTTCAGGATTTGCGCCACCTCAGCCTGGAGTTTGAATATTTGAATTGTTGCTTTTTCTGAAGGAGGCAGAAAATGACATGTGTCATTTGCTTTTTCTAAGAAGAGCAGAGAATGACATGTGTCATTGGCTTTTTCTGAGAAGAGCAGAGAATGACATGTGTCATTTGCTTTTTCTGAGAAGAGCAGAGAATGACATGTGTCATTTGCTTTTTCTAAGAAGAGCAGAGAATGACATGTGTCATATGCTTTTTCTGAGAAGAGCAGAGAATGACATGTGTCATTTTCTTTTTCTGAGAAGAGCAGAGGGTGACATGTGTCATCTACTTTCATGAGGAAAGGAGAGAGTGACATGTGTCACTTGCAGGAGACATAATTCAAATGGTGCCACCTCAAGGGAGACAAGCTCTACTTTTTGTGAACAGGACATCACATGACACGTGGCATCTCATGGTGACCTTGGAATGACACATGGCACAGGGTGAAGATGGGGGACACTGACACATGGCATAAAATGAAGAGGATGTCTAATGACATGTGGCGGCATCTTAAGATGGCCCCCACACTGACACGTGTCGGAGGATGGAAGGAGAGAGAAAAGACAAGTGGCGCCAATCCAGGGGACAAGGCTCCTATATTTTTGGGTTTTTCAAAAATTCAGATTTTTCAAAAGAAAAGCCTGTGTGACACCACCTCAATGTGGGCCCCACATTGCTTCTTTATTGAAATAAGGACGAGACAGTAAATCCTTTTTTTTTGAAATCTTCATAAAATCTAGACTAATTGGCAAAACAGAAATTTTGAAAAGAGATGGCCCTTGTAGGGCAATTTTGTAAAAGAAGGATATTGGAAATTGTTGACAAAAAGGAAAAATCTGAGTTGAAGTGGCTGAAATCCATATTGAAAACTATCCAGATCATTTTTCTGAGGAAATATTTTGAAATTCAGAGTCCTGGGGGTAAAATGGGAAGAATTGATAATTTTGAAGATCCAGGGTTTTGAAATTGATTTTAAAAATAGTTGAAATTCTAATCTGGATTGAAAATTTTGAAATCAAGAGTTCTGGATCTCGAAATGACTTGCTGTGCAGTGCAGTGATATGGGATGCTCATGCAATGATATGCAATGCCATGTCTTATGCAATATAATCTTGAACCAAGACTTGGAGATTCTTGTTTTCTGTCAGGAATAAAATTTTGAACATCTGAGCTAAAAATAGAGATATTTTGGGAGTTGCAGATGAAATTTAGACTTTTGCAAGGTCCGGGCTCAGAAAATGACCATTTTGCCCTCCAGCGATTTCAAAAGGCTGAGTGATGATGTTTGGTGAAGATGTCGGGGAGGTGAGTGAAAATTTGGGGTGTTTACAGATGCCCCTCTTTGCTACTAAGCTGGCTCATGGCCGAGCTTAGTGGCAAAGAAAAACACAGCAAATTTGGGCTATATATATAAAAATGCCCCAATTAGAAGGATCTAACTGAGTATGAAGAAATTAGCCCGAGGAAGATGGTAGATATGAAATGGAGAATGAAGAGGAAAGATTCACTCTATGAGAGTGAAGTTCAGGTTTTTTCCCTTATCCTGGATAGGACAGAAATACCTCGTATAGAACGAAGCTCAGGTTTGACCCTTGACCTGATTGGGGGATGGAATATCTCATTGAAATGAGACTCAAGTTTGTACCCTTAACCTGATCGGGCGGAAGATGAAATACCTCTTTGATTGAGGCTCAGGTTTGTACCCTTAACCTGATCGGGTGGAAGATGAAATACCTCTTTTAATGAGGCTCAGGTTTGTACCCTTATCCTGATCGGGCAGAAGATGAAATACCTCTTTGATTGAGGCTCAGGTTTGTACCCTTATCCTGATCGGGCAGAAAGATGAAATACCTCTTTGAATGAGGCTCAGGTTTGTACCCTTATCCTGATCGGGCGGAAAATGAAATACCTCTTTGATTGAGGCTCAAGTTTGTACCCTTATCCTGATCGGGTGGAAAATTGATGGAATCCTCGAAAGAAGAGACCATGATGGAACCTTCGGATCTTGCACAATAAATCTGACAGGGTTTTTGGAAAAAGGAAGAAAAATGGGGTCCCTAAAGCTTGAAAAGGGATTGATTTTGGGTGTCTCATTGCTGAGACTAAATAGCTTTTGAAATTGCCTTTTGCGGGAAATGATTGGTGGTTCAACCTCGAAATAAAATGGGACTGTCTATGGTGGGACAGTGGGGACACAGGGAAGTGTGCAATTCTGAGAGTTCATGCTCTCAAAGAAGGGAAGGAATCAAGTCCTTAGAAGGGATTTAAAATTAGTGTTAGGATGTGTCAAAAACGGACATCAAGCTCTCACTTCACGTCAGGATAACTAGAAAATATTGTCAAAATGTTAAGAATTTTGTTGTTGATGCAAAGTATTTGAAAATGATACGCATTGTTGCAACATATTCTTTCTTTTCTACCCAAAGTATTACCTCCAAACGAGATTCACTTCGTAGAATCAAGATTTAGCATCCAAATTACTTGCGATTGACCTTCTTCAAGGAAGTTATCAATTTCCTTGATATGAACAGAAAAGAGAATTTGATATTGTGAAAGCAGTTGACGAAAGAGTACTGATAGTAGAATTTCACGAATTTAAAGAGGATTCTTGATAGATTTGGCAGTTTGATATCCTGGGAGCTTCTCTCCTGATACTCTTTCTGCACTCTTTTGACTCTCTGGTGTTTTGGCTACATTCTCCTTCATTTTGGAGATGTTTTTTACTTTTTCTCTCTTTTTTTTTCCTCTCTTTCTCTCTTTTGAGAGGGTACGTCACAAGCTCCTTCATCTTGGAGATGTTTTGATCCTTCTTGAGCGATGGGTTTCGAGATCTTTGGATGATAGCTGAAATTAAATATCTTTTAGGGATTGTCGAGAGGTTCATCGCATCTGCCTTCATCTCGACAGTGCTTTGGACTTTTTCTGGAAGGATCCATCACAAACTCCGTCATCTTGGAGATGTTTCGAATCTTTTTTGGCCCTGGGGGTCTACTTGCCTAATTCGCCTTCATCTTGACGACAGGTGAGAGATCCCTTTTGCGGATACTTAATTGCAGCTTAGGTGATTCTGAGGAGACAGGGTTTTGATGAATGCTCTCTTTTTCTAGCGCTCAGGATATTTTCACTGCCTCGTCTTTACAAGAATAGTATTTAAAAGTGTGTCATTGACTGCGATCAATATCAATCATCTATGGCTTTTCAATAACATTGAATCTTCTTTTCTGGCCATATCGAGGATTATCCTTCATCCTTTTGGTTGGCCAATAGAAAGAATTTGAATTCTAAATCACTTTTCGCAAAAGCTTCGCTCTTTTGGAAGTAATGCTAAAGGCAAACTGAAATAAAGATTTGTGTCGTAAAGATTCTGAAATCAACAAATAATTGATTTGATAAATTGACAAAATTTTCTTGAAATCTTTGGTGAAAGTGAGTATTTGAAGTCCGGCTCAACACATCCGTGACGAAAATTATCCTCTCCTTTCCCCAAAGGAGGCGACTATCAGTTCACTGGGAACAATATCAGTTTAATTAAGAACGACCATCAGTGTGAATAATATCAGTTCAATTAAGAACGATCATCGGTTCACTGGGAACTATATCAGTTCAAGGAAGAACGACCATTGGTTCACTGGGAACAAATATCAGTTCAATTAAGAACGACCATCGCTGGGAATAATATCAGTTTAATTAAGAACGATCATCGGTTCACTGGGAACTATATCAGTTCAATGAAGAACGACTATCAGTTCATTTGTGGGAACAATATCAGTTCAATTAAGAACGACTATCAGTTCACTTGGGAACAATATTAGTTCGATGAAGAACGACTATCAGTTCACTTGGGAACACTATCAGTTCAATGAAGAACGACTATCAGTTCACTTGAGAATACTATCAGTTCAATTAAGAACAACTATCAGTTCACTTGGAACACTATCAGTTCAATGAAAAACGACTATCAGTTCACTTGGAACACTATCAGTTCGATGAAGAACGACTATCAGTTCACTTGGAACACTATCAGTTCAATGAAGAATGACTATCAGTTCACTTGGAACACTATCAGTTCGATGAAGAACGACTATCAGTTCACTTGGAACACTATCAGTTCGATGAAGAACGACTATCAGTTCACTTGGAACACTATCAGTTCAATGAAGAACGAGGACCATTATAGAGAGTTGGATTGCTTCTATAAATGGTTTCAGGATTATCCCCTTATCCTGAACGGGGAATAGAAATCGAATGACCTGGCGGTCGAAATTGAGAATTTTGGTAATTTGAAAATTGGAAATTGGGTGACCCGGAGGTCGAAATTGAAGAATTGAATGACCCGAGGATTGAAATTGAAGAATTATGGAAAATGATTCAGGTTTATTCCTTAACCTGAAGGGGAATATGAATAGAAATTGAAGAATTTTGGGGAAATCATGGAAAATGATTCAGGTTTATCACTTAACCTGAAGGGGAAATCTCAGGTTTATCCCTTAACCTGAAGGGGAAATCTCAGGTTTATCCCTTAACCTGAAGGGGAAATGGAATTGTGTGCATAGTTAATGCAAATGCAATGCACATGCACATGAAATGCAAATGAAGTGCAAATGAATGCAAATTGATGCAAATGAGTGCATATATATGCAAAATGAGAGAATGGTTTATCGTGCCTGCATACAGGATGTTTTGAGGTAAAGATAAATTTTCCAAAAAAAAAAAATGCCCCAGTGTAACTGGGAAGGAAAATTTTGAAAAGAAGGATATTGATTAATAAGGCGACAAGCTTCTTGACTGATAGATGTCCTCAAGATCATTGCTCACAAGAGAGACATTATGAAAAGGAAGAGGAAGTAAATAAGATGGCGCCAAGCTATTGAAAAAAATTTGATGACTTTATTGATGCTTTAAAATCAAGGAAAGAGAATGAGATTACATTATTCTTTTGAAAAAGCAAGATGGGAAATGGGAAATTGTTGGCATTGTCATCTTCTTGAATGATTGTAGAAAAAATCTTTGTCAGGATGACTAGTTCTCCTTTTCATCTTCAACGAGGAGCTTCTTGTCAATGTAGTCTTGAACAATGTTTTTAAGGATGAAGCAGTTTTCTGTATCGTGCCCTACTGCTCGATGAAATTTGCAAAATTGTTCTTTGAATCAGCCCATAATTGCTGGAGGATCAGCGGCTTTAGGCAACCGGACAAGGTCTTTCTCAAGCATATACTTGAGGATACTCTCGAGTGTCTGATCCCGAGGGGTGAATTCTCGATCAGTTCTCCAGTCTTTGCGCTTTGATTTTTCCTGGTCTTTCATTTGATCCTGAGGGCTAGATTGGAGAGGTTTATCACTGTTGATGTCCTTCCCTTTTTGCCTTTTGATTCTCTCCAAACTGTTGCCATGATCATTCTTGTTGCCTTTGCTATTATTGAAAGATTTGGCTGCAAAAGTGAAGTGAGCCTTCTTCTTTTGTTCACCTTGAGGGTTATTCTTGGAAAATGTGAAGCCTTCATAGACTCCATTCTCCACGCTCAGCTCGAGCCATTCTGCTCGCTCAATGAGTTCAACGAAAGATTTAGAGGGTGAGGTAGAAATTAATCCTCTCAGAGGTTGCGAAAAATTATTGAGGATCAAGGATAAAGCATGCCTTTCTGATATAGGATCCCTCATTTTGTTGCAGGTCTCTCTCCATCTGCGAATGAAGTCCCTTGCCTTTTCATTTTCATTCTGCCTTAGATTGCAGAGATGGCTCAATGTTGGGAGCGCTTCAGTATTGAACAAGAATCGTTCAACAAAGAAATTCACGACTTTGTCGAACTCTTTCAGTTCTATAGGATTGATATTCTCCGCGTACCATTTGGCCGCGACTCCTTCCAAGCTGCGGGAAAAGCATAAGAACAGTGCTCTATTGTCTCTTTTGAACCTAGAGCATTCAACGAAGAACATGGCGAGATGGGCTTTGGGATCACCAGAACCATCGAACTTGATGAATTTACGAGGCAGGTTTTCTAGATTTTCATCCTCTTCTAAACCGTCATAAAAATCCTCACTGGTAAAGACTTTCTTGCCCTTGTCGCGGTCTTGTAGATCCTTGACAACTCTGGCCATTTCCCTGAATTGCGCTTGCAGGGGCTCTTCTGCGACCTGACTTTTTGATTTGTGACTCCTCCTTTGGCCACGTTTCTGAAATGCCGGAGGCACCTCATATTCTTCATCGGTATCATCTTCGTCTGAAGTATCTTGAACATTCTCCTCAGAGGACTTGGTTGACCTCTTGGCCACACGATCTCTAATTCTCTGACTGAATGGATTTTTGTCTGAGCTGGTGCCAGCCTGCTCACTCATCATCCTCTTCATCATTTTCTGAAACATCGCGTACATCTGAGGGTCGATACTGTCATCTCCTGGTTGCTCTTGGTCTTTGTCTGACCTTGGCGAATTCATCTCTCCTTCTGATGTTGATAAGTAGTGATACGCTGAATTGGTGCGGTCTTCTTCCTTGACCTTGTCTGAACCATCAAATATTGCGAAGGCTCTCTGCAGGATAAAGTCTTGATTAGACTCTGAGGAAATTTTTGGATTGGGAAAAAAATTATATGGTGGACAATTGGAAGAATATCCCATTACTAGGGATGGAGTCGCCGCTGGAGTCACGACAATTGTGTTGTCATTCTTTGTAAGAGAAATAACAACGGAAAATGTGCCTTGTTACATAGGCGAGGTCGTCAACCACGAGAAAAACACCATTTTTGAAGGAAAGAGATATCTTTTGGAAAAACAATCCACAAACGGATTTAGAATAAGGAGAAGGCAAGTGAGTAAACAATTTTCACCACAACAATCAAGGTATGCCTGAGGAAAATAAGATGAAGAATTTTGCAAATAGACAAAAGGATTGAAAATCCAATAAGAGAAAACATATGATTTTTGAAAATTGCAGGCAGGATAAAAATGCAACTGAAAATTCGAGATCCAGTAGAAAGGTAGAATGGAAAATCACCTGGAGTTTTGAAAGAAAATGGATACTTGAAAATCATCCAGGGTTTGAGAAAATAATGGAAAGGATGAGAATATGGGTATTTGAAAATATTTTGGGAAAATATGAAGGAAATAAAGGTAGCATACAAGCAATCACACCCTGCACAAACATTTATGCACATTCAGCACTCCCTAAAAGGCTGACTCTAGATGCATCATTTTGAAAACAGCTGTAGGACCCTAATCCTAACTCTAGGTTCAGATCATCTTTGTCCAATCCAGTTATGCCGATATACCTGAATCAAAATTCGAGGTACGTGGCATATAATTTCAACTTCGGTTCTAGGATAAGGTTTTCCAACATCCTTGAGCGCCTACCGATATACTTCGGACTGTGGCCCGCGGTAAGTGGTAGGGGGGTGTTAACCCAAATAAGTGGCCCAGTTGTGAGGCTCTGTCCCAAACTAGGGTTCTGGAAGAGAGCCCAGCAACGTGAAGACCAGGTAAAGATAGGTAATGGAGGTTTTGAAAAATGATCACATGCAAGAAATAGAGGGCTCTAAGTCCTAGAGAGATAGATTTTTGAAAACCTTTGAAGAAGCATACATTGTTTGCATTCAGATCGTAAATTGAGGAGAGTTGTATTCAGACCTAAGTCTATGTGAACAGGAAAATATCTCCTCAATCTGGTCCTACCAAACCATGCCTAAGCTATATGCAGTCAATGTCAGCTAGGTCAGAATCTAGGCTCCTAGGTTCGCATGATAGCAAAAGTAAAGAGCTGACATTTTGTGAACATAATTTCGATAATTGAACTAAGTCAAGCACAATTCTGATCAGACAAGGACATGTCCCATCACGGTCGCCAAACCTGTTATCGTCGCATAATTTTTCCCGTCTTCCCTTCCTTGTAGAAGAGAAAGAAGGAAATGCTTTCGCGATCCAAACTTGACCGGATTTTGGAAATTGTTTTGAAATACTCGCCTCCGTTTTGAAAATTGCGAGAAAATCCATGGGATGGGGCTCGACCTGTCGGTACGAGGTTCGACCGTTCCTGCCGCCTTTAACAGGGGTAATCGAACCAAGGACCAAAATTGTGCTTGACTTAGTAAAATTATCGAAATTGTGTTCTATCCTAAATGCACAGAGAATTCAGGCATGTGCTATGAGACTTTGAAAAATGTAAGTTGGAAAACATGATGTATGCTCAGAAAATATTTGGAGTTGAAAGATATTTCTCAGAGAAAGTCAATTTCTCAGGAAACTCAGAAGAAAGGGGTTTTTAAAATCACGAGAAAGTTCATAAAGTTGTGGGAAAATCATGAATGGTTGAAAATCCTGGGAAAATAGAAGTGATTCTTGAGAAAAAGGTGAACATTTGAAAAAGGAAACACTTCTCGGGAAAATTCGAACTTTGAGAATTTTCTTAGGAAAATGATGGAAAATTTATAGGAAAACTCATTGGAGAAGAAAACTGAAACTTGGGAAATTGAAATCCTGGGAATCTTAGCCTTAAAAACCCTTGAAAATTTGATTTTTGATTCTTGAGAAAGATTGGAAAACTCTTTTTGAAAATCTCAAGAAAATAACATTTTCCAAGAAAAATCGAGAGAAAACTTTGATTTTGGAAATCCAACTTAGAAATTTCTTGAGAGACTAGTTTCCATGGAAAACTATGAACACTTGACTTGGGAAAACCGATTTTGGAAAATACTCATAGTTTCTTGAGAAATCGATTTCTTTGAGAAATGAAGTTTTCTTAAGAAAATCATGGGAAAACCAAGGATTTCATGATGCAAATGATATGAGTGAATGAATGCACTTTGAAAGATTTTCTAAGAAATTTGTTCGAAAAATGTGTATTAAGTCAAAATAAATCCTTCACATATTCTGACTATGGCCATGAATATGTTCAGAGTTTAGTTGATTTAATGCACAATATTTTGCAAACTTTGGAAATATGATGTGCATTTTAAGATAGCCTAAGAGTGTAGGCTCAATGTGACTGGTAGAAAGATGATGGATCTGGGTCTCGTCCATATTCCGACTAGGGCCGTAAATATGGATTCCACCAAGTTCATCAACTCCCTAAGAGTTGGTGCACGTGCCATTCGTGTACATCCATAGTGCTTTTGAAATAAAATGCATGAATCACATAAACAGGATATTGCATAAATTCAAACTATATGATATGCATCCTAGTCTAAGCCGAAAATTAAATCTCTTATTCCAAAATTTACATTATTACATCACTAAATAAAGGAAATAAAATGAAATTGCAGACTTCAGCTCCTCCATTTGAATGTCCCTGCCAAGCTTGAAATAGGGTTAGCTTAAATATGTGGGTTTTTCCAAGATTTTCCAATAATATTACGAATTATTGGAGTTAGTTGGATCTAAAACCTATTCTCATGCTTCCTTGATATTTGAAGTGATGAAAATGCAAACAATTCAGTGGAAAATAGTTTAAAATTCGAAATGGTGGTCAAATTGACCAAAATATCCCTAATTATAAAGTTATACCTTTAAAATCAGGGTTTTTTTTGGAGGAAAACTTGGTAGAATTGAGATTTTGGAATTCAAATTGAATCAAATGATGATGAAATGCAGTATGAGGCATGATGACATGCTTCTAAACACATTAGGACTGTAAAATCAGAATTTGAAATTTTGCAATTTATCCAAAATAACTAATTTCGCTTGTTATTTGCTTGAATTCGGGTCCCGCGGGGCCCTATTTTGGTATTATGGATAAATCAAGCCTCAAATGAATTCCAAACTACACCAAATTCGGTATGAATCATCTACATACTCTGATAAACAGCTTAGAATGCTAAAATTTACGAAATGATATGATTTGAATGCTAAAATTTAAAGAAAATCCTAAAATGGGTGGATTTTGCCTATGGACCCGAACCAAATGCAATGCTTAACATGATAATGCAAAATTTACACCATAAAAACTTCTGATATTTTGTAGACTGCTAAAGGACCTGAAATGGAACATTTTTGGTTTTTACAGCCTCGGGATTTTGGCCATGGTGAGTTCGGTAACAGGGATTTGGTTCTGAAGGAGGTAAAATCGACCTAATCTAAAATAAAATACTAAATAAATAGAAAAAAGCGATATAAATTTTTGATATTTAACAGAGCTACTCATGCAACCTACAGAGACAACTTTTATGTTCATGACTTCGGCATTTGATCAACATAAACACAGATAAAAATATAACTTTGCATTCCTAAATCGACAGAACAGACAAATAAGACCAAACAAGTGACTGACAAGACAAATCCGAACCAGGTATCACCACTGTAATTCTAAAAATCACAAGCTTTCATATTCAAACAGAGGACATCCCAGACATAACTTTTACTTTTTAAAGATTTGGATTTGGATCAATACCCAAAGAGAACCCGTCGACCTAAGTTGATCCAAAGTCTCAGAGGCCCAAATCAGGCTCTGACACGTGTCCCGCACTCTCGGATTTTTGTCAGACATAAAATAAAATCATAAACATCTCAGAAAATCAGGGTATAAATTAGACATCCTTTCGAGTTCATAACATCTTTTTTATTGAAAATCGAATCTCCCATGAGGGAGATCTCGATTTTACAAGTCGAAAGTAAAAATTTAAAATGCATCCCGGGTGGTAAAACCCAACTCACCTTTTTGAACGTTTACCACAGTAAACGAATTCAAATGCTTCCGAATTTTTGGCACATTTCTAGGGACACTTAAGGGCGCATTACATGATTTTTTTGGAGTTGTTAACAAAACTTACATGCATGAAATGACGTGTGGACTGACTGACAAAAACAGAGAACTACTGAAACTGAGCAGAATTGAAATAAATGCTAAATTAATCCTAAGTAATTCATGAAACATGCTAAATTAACAAAATAAAATACAAATTAAATTTAGCTAAATGCATGAATGCTAGAAATTATCAAGGAAGCATAATTATATTTTGTTGATATATGTCATTTTATGAGAATAACTCAATCCATCCCTCGGATGAGCTCTTTCTTCAAACGACAACACGAATCAAACCAAAGGAATTATCATGGTGAAATCAATAGGAATGGAGGCTTACCTTGTGTTCTCCAGCGGTTTTGGAACTCCCAAAATGAGTGGCTACCTTGATAATGGGCTCCAAAGGGGCGTGAATCCAGAGGAAACCAAGAAAGAAAAAAAAATGGAATTCTGAAGTTCAATTCTCAAACAGGGCTCTCCCTGAGCTGGGCATGGGCTAGGGTATTTGTAGAAATTTTGGAGATTTTCAAAATTCAAACACAGTGAATCTGGACCTTCTATGTGGCGCCATCTCAGAGCATGCCATTTTGATTTTTTGAGAAAATAAAAATAAGAATTTTGTGAGTGAGACACCTCAGCAGAGGAATTTGGAATTTTTCAAAAAGCTTGCTTGATTTTCTGTGCAGAAGTCTCCCAAATGGCGCCACCTCAAAGGATGTCCTCTTGGAGTTTAAAATTCAAAGCTTAGTTTTCCTGGAAGAAGGAGAGATTGCCATGTGGCGCCACCTCAAGGTGGCTCCACACTGCCATGTGTCAGAAGGTAGGAGCAGAAGAAGCAGAAGATGCCACCTCAGAGGGGTTTGAATTCTACTTTTTCTGATGAAAGGAGAGACTGACATGTGGTGCCATCTCAGAGCATCTTCATTGACATGTGTCAGAAGGAAAGGCAGAGGATTCAGATGGTGCCACCTCAGAGAGAGTTTGACATTTAAATTTCTGTTTTTTCTAGAGGAAAGGAGAGACTGACATGTGGCGCCATTTCAGGGTGGCTCCTACATTGACATGTGGCAAGAGGGAGGAAAAGGAGGGAAAGGGACACGTGGCACCATCTTAAAAAATGAATTTACGGAGGAGACTTCAGGATTTGCACCACCTCAGCCTGGAGTTTGAATATTTGAATTGTTGCTTTTTCTGAAGGAGGCAGAAAATGACATGTGTCATTTGCTTTTTCTAAGAAGAGCAGAGAATGACATGTGTCATTGGCTTTTTCTGAGAAGGGCAGAGAATGACATGTGTCATTTGCTTTTTCTGAGAAGAGCAGAGAATGACATGTGTCATTTGCTTTTTCTAAGAAGAGCAGAGAATGACATGTGTCATATGCTTTTTCTGAGAAGAGCAGAGAATGACATGTGTCATTTTCTTTTTCTGAGAAGAGCAGAGGGTGACATGTGTCATCTACTTTCATGAGGAAAGGAGAGAGTGACATGTGTCACTTGCAGGAGACATAATTCAAATGGTGCAACCTCAGGGGAGACAAGCTCTACTTTTTGTGAACAGGACAACATATGACACGTGGCATCTCATGGTGACCTTGGAATGACACATGGCACAGGGTGAAGATGGTGGACACTGACACATGGCATAAAATGAAGAGGATGTCTAATGACATGTGGCGGCATCTTAAGATGGCCCCCACACTGACACGTGTCAGAGGATGGAAGGAGAGAGAAAAGACAAGTGGCGCCAATCCAGGGGACAAGGCTCCTATATTTTTGGGTTTTTCAAAAATTCAGATTTTTCAAAAGAAAAGCCTGTGTGACACCACCTCAATGTGGGCCCCACATTGCTTCTTTATTGAAATAAGGACGAGACAGTAAATCCTTTTTTTTTGAAATCTTCATAAAATCTAGACTAATTGGCAAAACAGAAATTTTGAAAAGAGATGGCCCTTGTAGGGCAATTTTGTAAAAGAAGGATATTGGAAATTGTTGACAAAAAGGAAAAATCTGAGTTGAAGTGGCTGAAATCCATATTGAAAACTATCCAGATCATTTTTCTGAGGAAATATTTTGAAATTCAGAGTCCTGGGGGTAAAATGGGAAGAATTGATAATTTTGAAGATCCAGGGTTTTGAAATTGATTTTAAAATAGTTGAAATTCTAATCTGGATTGAAAATTTTGAAATCAAGAGTTCTGGATCTCGAAATGACTTGCTGTGCAGTGCAGTGATATGGGATGCTCATGCAATGATATGCAATGCCATGTCTTATGCAATATAATCTTGAACCAAGACTTGGAGATTCCTGTTTTCTGTCAGGAATAAAATTTTGAACATCTGAGCTAAAAATAGAGAAATTTTGGGAGTTGCAGATGAAATTTAGACTTTTGCAAGGTCCGGGCTCAAAAAATGACCATTTTGCCCTCCGGCGATTTCAAAAGGCTGAATGATGATGTTTGGTGAAGATGTTGGGGAGGTGAGTGAAAATTTGGGGTGTTTACAGTTGTTTTTTAGACCTTTTCTTGTCAACCAATTCTAGTGTACCCTTTGTCCTCCGATGACTGCGATCAGAGGCAGGTTTTCTTTTGATACCCTTTGCTTCATGAATATGTTCATCATAATCAACAACGTTCACTACTGACTTGTTGAAGATGATGTTTAGGCTACGACGCAACTTCTCAGGAGTGTCAAGCGAAGCATGATTTTCACCTACGTTGTTTGATCCCATTATCTTCGACTGGTATTCATTCGCTACAACGGACTGAAGGTTAATTAACTGCACGTTTTCAAGTAACTCCCTTGACGCTTTTCTCATTCATACATAGCCTTCTTCACTTCTCGATGCCAAATCAGCAACATGCATAAATGACCTACATAGTTGTTGGTAACGGAAGGCTATGTGGCACTTCTTGTCGACACCAGATTTACTCACATTGTCCATATCAAGCATTTCAATCTTTGCTTGTCTTCTCAATCTTCATATTACATAAGACTCCGGTATTTCTTGTATCTTCTCTTGATTAAGTGCCTTTAATGCATGACAACATAAAATACCTTTGAATTCATACATTTTGCACTAACATTCAACTCTTCCATTGTCCACATTGTACGTGACATGTGCTTCTTGCCTTTTGTGATGCTTTTCGCCCTCCCATAAAATACGGTATTTGTGCATATTCTCGGTTTGCACGGGTCCTTCTATATTGTAATTCATGACATGAAACACCTCTTTCTTGATCCATTCAAATACAATTAGTGTATACACATCTATAGGTCACATCAATATTTTCATGCCAAAAGTTAGAGGTCATGTATTGAAGCATTTCACGTCTTGTTCAAGCTTATTCTGTCTTACACCGTCTACAAATAATTCATATTGTTCCATGAAGCAAAACATTGTTAAACATGAATACAGGGTTTTCTTCAGCGTGGCATGCATAGATTTAGCTCTTTGTGTGCTTATCATACCTGCACAAAAGTATTGTCTTCCATATGCCAATGCCTACTTCTCTTTTTCTGCATATAAATTTTGTAACCACAGACAATCTTCAAGGTCGTATGTCTGAATCATTTTCTCCCAATCAAACATAAAGGTGATCTCGTCTACGCTCTCAAGTACACACTTAGTAAACTTTTTATCAAACCCTGTCTTCTGATTAAATGTGTCATATGTTCTTTGCTGCATTTTGAAAGATATGCCACAAACATAGGCGATGATGTGCATCTGGCCACACATGAAGCACTGCAACCGCAATTGCGTGATCACCATCTGTAAGTACAACTTCAGGTTGCTTCTCGTTCATTGCCTGTGTAAATACTCTGAACAACCACTCAAAGCTTTCCTTGGTCTGATCATACAAAAATGCGCTACCTAATATACAACTCTGTGAGTGATGGTTCACTCTAACAAACTGCGCAAATGGCCACTGTTCAGTATTAATCTTTACTGTAGTATCAAATACAAGCACATTATTGAAGCATTTATAATCTACTCTTGACTTTGAATCGGCCCAAAACATATTCACAACATATCCATCTTCATCCAGTTGCATTGCACTAAAGAAACCAGGGTCATTGCTTGATTTCTTCTGTAAGTAATCAACCAAAGAACATATTTCTCCATTCTTCATGTTATTTGTCCTCTTCCTTCTCCAGTGGTTTCTTAGATCCAAAGGTGTAAATGGCACATTATCGCGACCACCATCTATGTGGGAAAACAAATTGTATGTCTTCCTTGGTGCAATGCCGGCACTATCAATTATTTCAGTCATTGCAGCATGCGCTACAGTTACTTTACGATGTGACCTTAACATAGGAGTCATAAATGATGCAGATAAATCATGATTATGATCACTGATTAAAGTATGAACTAGCAATTTCCTATTCGGATGTCTTCTCAAAACCATTCTCGCTTGACATCCACATCTTGATTCTGGCATGCTCCTTATTGGATTTCCCATTGATTTCTTCCAAGCTTGCTTGGAACAAACATGTCTTTCTCACCACAACACCCTGTGCATTTTTTGACCAAGAAAACCTTCTCACACTGAAGCCAACTTTTAAGGCATAATCATTATAAAATTTATATGCAGCTTCCTTATTATTAAACTGCATTCCTTCTACCGGAACATAGTCAAGTGTACTTCCATGTTCATTCCCAGTGCCTACACTTTTATTATGTGTACTGTCATGATAATCTACCTCATTATTGAATTGCATTTCTTCTACTGGAACATTCAAGTCAAGAGTTGGTCTAATGCCTGCACCCTTCTTATTATGTGCATCATTAGTGCAGATGTTCAATTCTTTAGTTGCGTCATTAGTATAGATGTTCAATTCTCCATATCTTTCAATTGATTGAGCTAGATCATCTTCATTACAACCTGATGATAAGCTCAACAATGTTATAAGCAATATATCAGTTTGTGTTGCCAGTAAAATAACAAACAAATCAATATTAACTAACAGAACAATATCTCACAAATTGGTAGTATGTTACTAATACAGCGGTTTAAGATACAATGCATATAATGAGTGAATGTAGGATACCTGATGGGGTAGAGGCCCTTCCTAGCATTTGTAAACAAGCATTCTTGTCAACAGGTCCCAGCGTCTTACAAATATCGATAAGTTTCCAACCATCGTAAGAACAAGATCTACCTCCAGTAACAAAACAATGACTTAATGGCACACAAGACGACATGCGTTCTTCATCGAAAACATGATGAGATGGAAAGCTACTCACGACGCTTTAATGGCACTGGTCGGAATGTTTGTGCGTCATTGCTTTCTTCCATAATGCCTAACAACAACGCAAAAGAAGAGAAGACACGGGAATGTTTTGTAAGCAATATATCATGTTGCGTTAGCAAGCGCATACATTTACTACGATTTAATCAGGATGCATATAACAACGGATACCGATAAGGGTTAGCAAGTCAAAGAATCAATTTAATGAATGACATTATAAAAGTAAGTGTGGTTTGATATTTGCTTATACTGAGCATCGAGTTGTCACTTACCATGTGTGATCATCACAAAATTTTTTCTTTCTCTTGATATTTCTCTCTCTTCCTTCTCTTTTCCTTTCTAACCTCTATTTCCTCCTTTTTGACGGGAGAAAATAAAAGACAAAAAGAAAGAGAGAAGACAAAAGAAAAGAAGAAGAGAAAGAGGAACTCTTTTGCGGGGTCTCACTTGACCTTGATTTGAAAAATATTTAGCAAATAACTCGCCTCCGTTTTGAAATATTTGCGAGAAAACTAGGAGACGAGATTCGCTCGTCGGTACAAGGTTTGACCGTTCCTGGCGCCTTTACCAGGGGTAATCGAACCAAGGGTCGAATTCATGCCTTTTGCTTTGCCTTAATATTACCTAAGAATTTATCCTAAGTCTAAATGCACAAAGAATCATGCTTGTGCAATGCAAAGATGTATGCTCCTTTTGAAAATGATTTGGAAATCTCCAAGTATTTCTGAGATGAATCTGATAATAGAGTGAAGAAATGGTTTCTAACTTAGAACTTTGAGATTTGAAGTTCTAAGTTTTTGAAATAATCAGAGTTTGGAAAAATAAATCTGGACTTTGAAAGGAATGATTTTGAAGTTGAGATAAAAGGAGAAGAAAGGAAATTTCAAAGTCATAAATGGACTTTGAACTAGAATTTTGAACCTGGATGAATATTTGGAATGGAATTGAATTCTAACTTTGAAGTTTGAAATCAGAATGAGTTCTAAGAGATCCAGATAAGGTTGAGAAATGGAATTGGCTTTTGGGATTTTTAGGAATCAAGATAAACTTGGTTTTTGAAATCTAGAATGAAATGTAGTTGGATTTGAAAATTTGGAATTGAGAATGGATTTTGAATCCAAGGTCTGGATCTAAAATAGATTTTGAAATCCAAGATGAATTTGAATTCTAGATTTAGAATGGAATTGGATCCAAGATCTGAAATCCAAGATAGAATTTGGATCTGAGATCTAAGGTAAAATTGAATTCTGGATCCTAAAGGGACTTTGGATCTGAAGTCTAAGATCTGAGAGGAAATTGGATTCTAGATGGAATTTGGACCTGAGATCCAATATGGAACCGGATTCTGGATCCTAAAATGAATTTTGGATCTGAAGTCTAAGATCCAAGGTGAAATTGGGTTCTGGGTCCTAGAATGGGTTTTGGATATGAAGTCTGAGATCCAAGATGATATTGGATTCTGGACCCTAAGATGGGTTTTGGATCTAAAATCTGAGATCCAAAAAGTGGAGGTTTATACTTGGAAATTTGGATTCAAGTTGGGATGAGGATTCTAACTTTGGATTTGGATTTTTGAAAAGTCCAAAATAGGACTTTCAAAGCTGGATCTGGGTTTTGAAAACCCAGATTTGGATTTTTTAAGAAGAGTCAAGTTTTGGGATTTAGAATCAACCTCAAATTTTGAACCTTATTTGAAATCAGAAAATAACTCAGAGTTTTGAAAGTTAAATTGAACTTTTGAATTTGATTTCAAAGTCAAATTTTGGATTTTGAAGATGAGATAGAATTGATGAATTTGAAATAGAAATTGAAGAAAAGATATTCACAACCACTTGGGTTTTTAAGAGGGGAATTTTGAAAACATGATGCAATTCTATCCTAAATGATGAATGAATTTTAAATAACTTTGAAATTGGAATTTGAAAATCATATTTTATTCTTTAAATGAATGTAAATAAGATTAATGATATAATACACTCCTGACTATGGTCATTGAATGTATTATATAATGATCATATTTAAATTCAAAATGAAGAATAAAACACATTTTGCTGCTTTTATAGAGTTTAGAAAGAAATTAACTCTCAGTATACCCTGACTATGGCCATTGGTATACGTATTGAATTAATTTTAAACTAAACTCTGATAAAAGAGGAAAATATTTAAAGAAAACATGATGAATTTTGAAAATGATCCAGTGTGGATCCAGTGTTATTTTATAAAAGATAAAAAATCCTAAGTCTTGTTTACATCCTGACTATGGCCATTGATGTAAATCATCAACTTAGGATTAATTACCTCTTACGAAATGGTGCACGTGTCATTCGTGTTCCCATTGTGAGATTTTAGAAAATAAAAGAAAATAGTGAAACAAATGGTATTTATATGCTCATCCATTCTAATCTATAGAGTTTTCATTTAATATCTAACTTATTATAACATTGAAAGGGGATTTTGAGATGACAAAATTCTAATCTGGAAAAGAAGATCAACATTTCCCATACATCCTTGCAAAACAAAGTAAATGTAAAGCAATAGGCTAAGGATAGGGAATGTACCTTGGCAAAATTGATATATTCATTGCTTTCGTATGATATTTACCTCTAATAAAGGAAACTTATGTATAAATGTCAATAAGGGAAATACATACACGTGGATCATATAGACAAGCATTTGTATTAAAGGGGAAAATACATATGAAAAGAGATGCTCATATTACATAAAGTAGAAATGTATATTCTAGGCTAACGAAAGGGAGCATATATATATGTATATGTATACATATATACCTATATATATTATGTATATATAGATATATATGTGTATATATGATATTTATATTGAAATGGGGAATATATATACTTATATATGGTATATATGATGTGTTGAATACAGATGTGATAAGTACTAAGTGAAGGAAGGGTTGTATACAGGTGAATGTATGACTCCAATAAGTAACTGTGAAAATGTGGTGTAAGTCATGGTAGTGAACAGTGTATGAAGGCAGCATGTGAAGAGTGCTGGAATATGGATGGTAGGCATGACTGCAAATGTGTGGTGTAAGGTATGGGCATGTGGTAGTGAGTTGTAGGTGAAGTGGATGACTGTTATCGTCGCGAAATTTTTCCCCCGTCTTCCCTTCCTTGCGGAAGAGAGAGAGGGGAAACGCTTTCGCGCTTCAAACTTGACCGGATTTTGGAAATTGTTTTTGAAATACTCGCCTCTGTTTTGAAAATTGCGGGAAAATCCATGGGATGGGGCTCGACCTGTCGGTACGAGGTTCGACCGTTCCTGCCGCCTTTAACAGAGGTAATCGAACCAAGGACCAAAACTATGCTTGACTTAGCGAAATTATCAAAGTTGTGTTCTATCCTAAATGCACAGAGAATTCAGGCATGTGCTATGAGATTCTGGAAAATGCCAGTTGAAAAACATGATGTATGCTTAGAAAAACATTTGGAGTTGGAAAGAATCTCTCAGGAAAAAGGTCAATTTCTCAGGAAACTCAAATAAAAAAGGGTTTTTGAAGTCACGGGAAATTTCATGAACTTGTGGGAAAATCATGAATGGTTGAAAATCCTGGGAAAATAGAAGTGATTCTTGAGAAAAGATGAACCTTTTGAAAAGGGAAATACTTCTTAGGAAAACTTGGACTTTGAGAGTTTTCTTAGGGAAATAATGGAAAATTTATAGAAAAACTCATTGGGGAAGGAAATTCAAAACTTGGGAAATTGAAATCCTAGGAATTTTTACCCTTGAAATACTTGGAAATCGATTTTGATCTTGGAGAAAGATTGGAAAACTCTTTTGAATCTCTTAAGAAAATATCATTTTCCAGGGAAAACTGTGGAAAAACTTGTCTTTGGAAAACCGATTTTGAAAAATCCTTAGAGTTTCTTGAGGAATCGATTTGTTGAGAATGAAGTTTTCTTGAGAAAATCTTGAGAAAATCAATGATTTCATGATGCAAATGACATGAGTAAATGAATGCACTTTGAAAAGATTTCTGAGGAATTGGTTGGAAAATGTGCATTAAGTCCAAATAAATCCTTCACATATTCTGACTGTGGCCATGAAAATGTTCAGAACTTAGTGGATTTGATGTACATGATTTTGAAAACTTTGGAAATATGATGTGCCTTTTAAGATAGCCTAAGAGTGTAGGCTTTATGTGACTAGTAGAAAGATGATGGATCTGGGTCTCGTCCATATTCCGACTAGGGCCGTAAATATGGATCCCACCGAGTCCATCAACTCCCTAAGAGTTGGTGCACGTGCCATTCGTGAACATCCATAGTGCTTTTGAAATAAGATATATGCATCATATAAGCAGGATATTTGCATAAATTCAAACTATATGATATGCATCCTAGTCTAAGCAGGAAATTAAATCTCTTATTCCAAAATTTACATTATTACATCACTAAATAAATGAAATAAAAGAAAATTGCAGACTTCAACTCCTTCTTTTGAATGTCCCTGCCAAGCTTGAAATAAAGTTAGCTCAAATATGTGGGTTTTTCCAAGATTTTCCAATAATATTATGAAATTATTGGACTTAATTGGATATAAACCCTATTTTCATGCTTCCTTGATATTTGAAATGATGTAAATGCAGGGAATTCAGTGGAAAACAGTTTGAAATTCGGAATTGGGGTCAAAATGACCAAAATACCCCTAAAATTAAAGTTATACCTTTAAAATCAGGGTTTTTTGAAGGAAAACTTGGTAAAATTGAGATTTCAAAATTCGAATTGACTCAAATGATGATGAGATGCAGTAAGTGACATGATGACATGCTGCTAAACGCATTGCGACTGTAAAATCAGAGTTTGGCATTTTGCAATTTATCCAAAATAACGAATTTTGCTTGTTTTTCGCTTGGATCTGGGTCCTGCGGGATCCTGTTTTGGTATTATGAATGATCCGAACCTCAAATGGATTCCAAATTGCACCAAATTCGGTATGAACCATCTACCTACTCTGATAAACAGCCTAGAATGCTAAAAATCATGAAATGATATGATTTAAATGCCAAAATTCAAAGAAAGTCCTAAAATGGTGGATTTTGCCTATGGATCCGAACCAAATGCAATGCCTAATATGATAATGCAAGATTTACACCATGGAAACTTCTGATATTTTGCAGACGGCTAAAAGACCCGAAATGGAACATTTTTTGTTTTTATAGTCTCGGGATTTGAGCCATGGTGAGTTCAATAACAGAGATTTAGTTCTGACAGAGGTAAAAATCACCTTAATCTGATGTAAAATGCCAAAAAAATATAAAACGGCCATGAAAATATATGAAATTAATCAGAGATATGCACGACACCTACATGAACAATTTTTATGTTTATGACTTTGGCATTTGATCAACGGAAACACAGATAAAAATATAACTATTCCTGCCTAAACTAACAGAACGGACAAATGTAGCAAAACAGAAGGGCTGACAAGAAAAATCCGAATCAGGGGTCAACACTGTTCTAAAAATTACAGGCTTTCAGATGCAAACATAAGACATTTCGGAAGCCACTTTCACTTTTTACAGTTTCGGATTTTTAGCAACACACAAATAGAAACCATAGCCCTAAGTCGATCCAAGATCTCAGAGGCCCAAATTAGGCTCTGACACGTGTCCCGAACTCTCGGATTTTTTTCAGATATAAAAAAAAATCTGAAAAATCTGAAAAAATCATATTAAAAACTAGACATTCTCCCGAGTTCAGAACATTTTTCGGATCGAAAATCGGATCTCCCATGAAGGATATCTTGATTTTACAATTCGGCAAATGATTTTCAAAATGCATCCCGGGTAAAAAAACCCGACTTGCCATTTTGAATGTTTACTGCAGTAAACAAATTCAAATGCCTCCGAATTTTTGGCAAAATTTCAGGGACACCTAAGGGCGCATTCCGTGATTTTTTTGGGATTTTTAATAAAACAAAAATGCATGAAATGACGTGTGGACTGACTGACAAAAACAGAGACCTACTGAAAATAAGCAGAATTGAAATAAAGGCTAAATTAATCCTAATTAATTCATGAAATGTACTAAATGAATGAAATAAAATGCAAATTAAATCTAGCTAACTACATGCATGTTAAAAATCATCAAGGAAGCATAATGAAACATTTTATGTATGTCGTTTTATGAGAATAGCTCAATCCATCCCTCGAATGAGCTCTTTCTTCAAACGACTCCCGATTCGAATTATGGAATCACATCAAGGGGAAAGGAAGTGCACCTTGCTTCGTTACGCAGCGTAGGAGATCTTGAAAGGGGCAGCTATCACGAGCTTCCTTCGTACTTCGCTCCAAGCTTCGGATGGTTCACAAAAATCGACTTCTGTTGGAATCGAATTCGCCACAGCACGAGCTCTACTCCACCTTCTTCAATGAGCCAAAGGGGGCACGATTTCCAAAGTTCAAAATCGGATTTTAGGAAGGCTAGGTCGGATTTTCCAAGTTCACAAGAGCTAAAAAAAAATGATCTCCTCAGGCTGGGCGTGAACCTTTGTTTTTATAAATTTTCTGAAAATTTTTGAAATTCAAACAGGTTGGATCTGAGCCCTCCATGTGGCGCCATCTCAGGGGGTGCCATCTGAGGGGTTTGAAATTTGAATTTGTCTTCTGCAGGGAGCCCTCAGATGACGCCACCTCAAAAGTCTATTTTGATTTTTTGAAAAAAATAAAAATGGAAATTTTGTGGGTGAGACACCTCAGCAGGGGGAATTTGGAATTTTTCAAAAGTTTGCTTGATTCTCTCTGCAGAGAGCTCCCAGAAGGCGCCACCTCAGAGGGTGCTCTCTTGGAATTTGAAATTCAAACTTACCTTTTGTATGGAGTCCTCAGGTGGCGCCACCTCATGGTGGGCTACCTTTATTAAAAATAAAATAAAAAATGAAAATGGAGCCAAGTGGAGTCCTGGAATGGTGCCACCTCAAAGGCTGTTTGACACATGTCAGAAGGACAGAGCAGTGGGCTCAGAAGGCGCCACCTCAGAGGAATTTGAATTTTGCTTTTTTTGGTGCAGGGAGGTCTGGACATGTGGCAGACAAGTGTCAGCTGTCTGGAGAGGCTTTCTCAAATGGCGCCACCTCAGGGGGGAGTTTGAAATTCAAATGGAGGTTGGCCCTGGAGGAATGGAGGGTGGACATGTGGCGCCACCTCAGGGTGGCTCCTACAATGCCATGTGGCAAGAGGGAGGAAAAAGAGGGCAGTGACATGTGTCTCCTACTTTTCTGAAAAAAAGTAGGGAGAGGACATGTGTCCTCTACTTTTTCTGAAGGAATGAGAAGGAGACATGTGTCACCTTCTTTTCCTGAAAGAAGTAGAAGATGACACGTGGCAGAGGGATGAGAAGGAGGGAAGGGACATGTGGCGCCCTCATAGGCCATCTGGAAAAACCAGAGCTTCGGATTTTCGCCACCTAATGCCTTGTTTGAATTTTAAATGGTTTGCTTTTTCTGAAGAAGGCCAGGAGTGACATGTGTCTCCTATTTTTCTGAAAGAGGTAGGGAGAAGACATGTGTCCTCTACTTTTTCTGAAAGAAGCAGAGAATGACACGTGGCAGAGGGGAGAGAAGGTGGGCCAAGCCATGTGGCGCCATCTCAGATAACCTAGAAAAGGTAGAAGTTCAGGATTTGCGCCACCTATGAGGAGATTTGAATGTTTAAATTCTAGTTTTCTGAAGAAAGCAGAAAACGACACATGGCACTTGCCTTTTTCTGAGGAAATGAGGGCTTGCCATGTGTCCTTTGCAGGAGACACTCCATATGGCGCCACCTCAGAGGAGACAAGCCTACCTTTTCTGTAGGAATTTAGGAGTGATACATGTCTCCTACTTTTCTGAGAAAAGTAGGAAGAGACATGTGTCAGACTACTTTTCTAGAAGGAAGGAGGGGTTGACACGTGTCCTCTGCAGGAGACACACTTCAAGTGGCGCCACCTCAGAGGAGACAAACTCCACTTTTTCTAGACAGGACAACCTATGACACTTGGCATCTCCTGGTGTTCTTTGAAATGACACATGGCACAGGATGGATAGGGTGACACATGGCAGATAAATGGGATGACATGTGGCGGCTTCTGAAGGTAGCCCCACACTGACACTTGGCATGGAAATGGGAGGAGAGAGAAATGACAAGTGGCACCAATCCAAGGGACAAGGCTCCTATATTTTTGGGTTTTTTCAAAATTCAAATTTTCAAAAGGAAAGCTTGTGTGACACCACCTCAGTGTGGGTCCCACATTGCTTCTTTATTGAAATAAGGATAAAACCACAACTTCTTTTTTGGAATTTTCATAAAATCTGGACTAATGGGCAAAACAGGAATTTTGGAAAGAATTGGCCCTTGTAGGGCGATTTTGTAAAAGAAAGATATTTGAAATTGTTAAAAAGGGCAAAATCTGAGGTGAAGTGACTGAAATCCATATTGAAAACTATCCAGATGGTTTTCCTGAGAAAATATTTTGAAATTCAGATTCCTGGGGTAAAATGGGAAAAATTGATAATTTTGAAGACCCAGGGTTTTGAAATCAATTTTGAAAAGAGTTGAAATTCTAATCTGGATTGAAAATTTTGAAATCAAGAGTTCTGGACCTCGAAATGCCATGCTGTGCAGTGCAGTGATTTGAAATGCTCATGCAATGATATGCAATGTCATGTCTTATACAATGCAACCTTGAACCCAGACTTGGAGATGTCTGTCTCCTGTCAGGAGTAAAATTTTAAACATCTGAGATAAAATTAGAGAAATTTTGAGAGTTGCAGATGCAATTTAGACTTTTGTAAAGTCTGAGCTAAAAAAATGACCATTTTGCCCTCCAGAGATTTCAGAGGCTGGATGTTGATGCTTGGTGGAACTGTCGGGGAGGTGAGTGTAAATTTGGGGTGTTTACAGATGCCCCTCTTTGCTACTAAGCCGGCTCATGGCCGAGCTTAGTGGCAAAGAAAAACACACCAAATTTGGGCTATACATAAAAAAATGCCCCAATTAGAAGGATCTGACTGAGTGTGAAGAAATTAGCCCGAGGAAGATGGTAGATATGGAATGAAGAATGAAGAGGAAAGATTTGCTCTATGAGAGCGAAGTTCAGGTTTATGCCCTTGACCTGGATGGGACAAAAATACCTCGCATGGAACGAAGCTCAGGTTTGACCCTTATCCTGATTGGGGAATGGATTATCTCATTGAAATGAGACTCAGGTTTGTACCCTTAACCTGATCGGGCGGAAGATGAAATACCTCTTTGATTGAGGCTCAGGTTTATACTCTTATCCTGATCGGGCAGAAAATGAAATACCTCTTTGATTGAGGCTCAGGTTTATACCCTTATCCTGATCGGGCAGAAAAATGAAATACCTCTTTGAATGAGGCTCAGGTTTGTACCCTTATCCTGATCGGGCAGAAAATGGAATACCTCTTTGAATGAGGCTCAGGTTTGTACCCTTATCCTGATCGGGCGGAAAATGAAATACCTCTTTGATTGAGGCTCAGGTTTGTACCCTTATCCTGATCGGGCAGAAGATGAAATACCTCTTTGATTGAGGCTCAGGTTTATACCCTTATCCTGATCGGGCAGAAAATGAAATACCTCTTTGATTGAGGCTCAGGTTTATACCCTTATCCTGATCGGGCAGAAAATGAAATATCTCTTTGATTGAGGCTCAGGTTTATACCCTTATCCTGATCGGACAGAAGATGAAATACCTCTTCAAAGGAGGCTCAGGTTTGTACCCTTATCCTGATCGGGCGGAAAATGAAATACCTCATCAAAGGAGGCTCAGGTTTGTACCCTTATCCTGATCGGGCGGAAAAAGGATGGAATCCTCGAAGGAAGAGACCATGATGGAACCTTTGGATTTTGCACAATAAATCCAATAGGGTTTTTGCAAAAGGAAGGAAAATGGGGTCCCTAAAGCTTGAAAAGGGATTGATTTTGGGCGTCTCATTGCTGAGACTAAAATTAGCTTTTGAAATTGCCTTTTGCGAGAAAATGATTGGTGGTTCGACCTCGAACCGAAATGGGACTGTCTATGGTGGGACAGTGGGGACACAGGGAAGTGTGCAATTCTGAGAGTTCATGCTCTCAAAGAAGGGAAGGAATCAAGTCCTTAAGAGGGATTTAAAATTGGTGTCAGGATGTATCAAAAAGGGACATCAAGCTCTCACTTCACGTCAGGATAACTAGAAAATATTGTCAAAATATTGAGAATTTTGTTGTTGATTCCAAGTTTTTGAAAATGTTGCACATGGCTGCAAAGATATTCTTTCTTTTCTACCCAAAGCATTACCTCCAAACAAGGTTCACTTCGTAGAATCGAAATTGGAAACCCAAATTCTTTGCAATTGACCTTCTTCAAGGAAGCTATCAATTTCCTTGATATGAGTAGGAAAGAAAATTTGATATTATGAAAGCAATTGATGAAAGAATATTGATAATAGAATTTCACAAGATTAAAGAGGATTCTTGATAGATTTGGCAGTTTGATATCCTGAGAGCTTCTCTCTTGACAATCTTTCTGCACTCTTTTGGCTCTCTGGGTTTTTGCTACATTCTCCTTCATTTTGGAGATGTTCTGACTTTTTCTCTCTTTCTTTTTTCTCTCTTTCTCTCTTTTGGGAAAAGGGTACGTCACAAACTCCTTCAACTTGGAGATGTTTCGATCCTTCTTGGATGATGGGTTTGGAGATCCTTGGGCGATAGCTGAAATTAAATATCTTTTAGGGATTGTCGAGAGGTCCATCGCATCTGCCTTCATCTCGACAGTGCTTTGGACTTTCCCTGGAAGGACCCGTCACAAACTCCGTCATCTTGGAGATGTTTTGAATCTTCTTTGGCCCCGGGGGTCTACTCGCCTAATTCGCCTTCATCTTGACGACAGGTGAGAGATCCCTTTTGCGGATACTCAATTGCAGCTTAGGTGATTTTGAGGAGACAGGGTTTGGGTGAATTCTCTCTTTTCTAGCACTCAGGATATTTCCACTGCCTCATCTTTGCAAGAATAGCCTTTAAAGATGTGCCATCGACTGCGATCAATATCGATCATCTACGGCTTTTCAATAACATTGAATCTTCTTTTCTGGCCATATCGAGGACTTATCCTTCATCCTTTTGGTTGGCCAATAGAAAGAATTTGAAGTTTGAATCTCTTTTCGCAAAAGCTTCACTCTTTTGGGAGTAATGCTAAAGGTAAATTGAGATAAAGGTTAGTGCAATAAAAGATTCTGAAATCAACAATTGATTGACAAATTTGACAAAATTTTCTTGAAATCCTTGGTGAAAGTGAGTATTTGAAATCCGGCTCAACACATCCGTGACGAAAATTCTCCTCTCTTTTTCCCCAAAAAGAGAGACTCAGGCTTAGCCCTTACCTGAATGGGAAATGGGAAATACTCCTCTCTTCCCTGAAGAGGAGGTGTTTGCAAAACGAACTTTCGAAGAGAAATTAAGCTTTCGTCAAAGCTCCCTAATATTAGGCTTCTCTTATGGAAAGGGGGCCGATAATAGTGAGGTCTGAAAATTGGGTCATGAAAGGAACAAGTTCATCACACTCTCCCTGCAAAGAGGGTCTTTCATGACGAAAATGGCCTAGTATGAAATTGGGGGGTCACAAGAAAAGCGAGTCTTCGTCGAGCCTCTCCCTTTGAAAGGGTTTCTTGTGTGAAATTGGAAATTGTTTTGCAAACGGTTCACAAAGACGCGAGTCCCTTCAAACTCTCCCTAAAAAGGGGCTAAGTGAACGAATTGGATAGCATGCAAAAAGAACGAGCTCCCTCGAACTCTCCCTAAAAAGGGTCTTTCGCACGAGGAAATGATTGAAATTGGGTATTGAGATTGATTGACCCGAAGGTCGAAATTGGAAATTGGAAAATTGGTTGCTGAAAATTGAATGACCCGAAGGTCACAAATTTGGATGACCTGGCGGTCGAAATTGAGAATTGATTTGACCAAAAGGGTCGAAATTGAGAATTGGTTGACCTAAAGGTCAAAATTTGGAAATTGATTGACCCGAAGGTCGAAAATTGGAAATTGGAAATTGAAATTGAGAATTGGAAATTGGATGACCCGAAGGTCGAAAATTGGAAATTGATTGACTTGAAGGTCAAAAATTGGAAATTGCATGACCCGAAGGTCGAAACATGGAAATTGGTTGACCCGAAGGTCAAAATTAAAGAATTGAGTGACCCGAAGGTCAAAAATTGGAAATTGGTTGTTTTAAAGATTTAAATTGGAATTTGGAGAGCAAAATATCAAATTTGAGCAATTGACAGACCCTGATGATTGAAATGACTTGGATCAATAAAAGAGAATGATGAGTTCGAGTCAGAGCTCGAATAAAATATAGAGATCACGAGTCGGAACCCGAATCAACAGAGGAAAATGGAAGGCTCGAATCAGAGCTCAAATAAGATAATGAGATCACGAGTCGGAACCCGGATCAACAAAGGAAAATGAAGGACTCAAATTAGAGCTTGGATAAGATAAAGAGATCTCGAGTCGGAACCCGGATCAACAAAAGAAAATGAAGAACTCGATTCAGGGTTCGAGTAAGGTAATGAGATCACGAGTCAGAACCCGGATCAACAAAAGAGAATGACAAGCTCGAAGAGATCTCGAGTCGGAACCCGAATCAACAAAGGAAAATGATTTGTTCGAGTCAAGGCTCGAATAAAGTAGAGAGATCACGAGTCGGAACCCGGATCAATAAAGGAAAATGATTTGTTCGAGTCAAGGCTCGAGTAAAGTAGAGAGATCACGAGTCGGAACCCGGATCAACAAAGGAAAATGAAGAGTTCGAATGAATAGAGAGATCTCGAGTCGGAACCCGGATCAACAAGAGAAAATGAAGAGTTCGAGTGAAGGCTCAAATAAGTAGAGAGATCACGAGTCGGAACCCGAATCAACAAATGAAGATGATTTGAATAAAAACCCGAGTCGGAACTCGGTTTTCCAAAAAGTTGAAAATGTGCCAGCTTGAATACTAGTTCGAGTGCTGGGTTTTGGTTCAGTATTGGCGATGATCTTTGGATCATTAGGAATTGTGATGGGACGGTTTGTTGAGATCCCAATACCGATCGGATTGTTATTAATGCAATTGAATGCAAATGAATATGAATTGATGCATATGAATGCATACGTGCATGAAATGAGGAATTTGTTTATCCTGCCTGCATATAGAACAAAATTTTAAAATGCCCCAGTGTAACTGGGAAAGAAAGTTGGATCATTATTTGAAGGAAACAGGAAGGATTACAAGGGACGAATAAATGTTTCAAGTATAAAACTTTTTCAAGTGTCGAGCATTAATAGGATCTGGCAATTCTACCCCATCGGCATTGATGAGCCGATATGAGTTGCGGGGTAATGCTTCTTTGACAACATAGGGACCTTCCCAATTTGGCGACCATTTGCCGCCGGGACGATGCTTGAGATAAGCTGTGGATCGAAGTACTAAATCATTGACTTTGAATCTTCTTTCGATGATAGACTTTGCATATTGCCTGGCTACTCTCTGGCGATAGGATTGAGCATGCTCTGCCGCTTTTAGCCTTCTCTCGTCGAGTAAGTCTAGCTGCACTAGTCGTTGTTGCTGGTATTGATCAAGAGGTAATTGCAGAAGTGAAGCAAATTTCAAAGCGGGCTTCTGAACATGTAGCGGCAATACTACTTCTGTTCCATAGACCAGTTCTGATGGAGTAGCATTCGTTGGTGTACGAATGGTGGTCCGATAGGCCCATAGTGCATCATGGATCTTTTCATGCCAGTCACGGCCGGTTTCCACAGTTCGCTCTAAGATACGAATTAAAATCTTGTTGGTGGCCTCTGCCTGACCATTCCCTTGAGGATAATATGGAGCGGAAAAATGGTGATAGATCTTGAATTTTGAGCAGAATGTCTTCATCTTTTCATTCTTGAAATGACTGCCGTTGTCTGACACAATGTCATGCGGGATGCCGAAACGGCAAAGGATGTTCTTGTGAATAAAAGAGACTACGTGTCGGCCTTCTACTGTGCGGAGACTGATGGCTTCTGCCCACTTGGTGAAATATTTTGTTGCGGCAAGGAAGTATTTGTGGCCATTTGAAGCTGAAGGAGTGATGGGACCTACGACATCGAAGGCCCACATGGAGAATGGCCATGGAGAAACAACGGATTGTAGATATGTTGCCGGAGCATGGATAGAAGGTGCGTGTATCTGACATTGCACACACTTCTTCACATAATGATAACAATCTTGTTGCATAGTCTTCCAATAGTAGCCTGCTCTTATGATTTGCTTGACAAGGGTTTGGTAGCCAACGTGACCACCACAGATGCCTTTGTGTGCTTCTCGCACGACTCCTTTGGCTTCGTCTTCATCTAAACATCTGGAATACTCTGAACTGAATCCACGACGATAGAGGACATTGGCCAAAATGAAGTATCGAGTAGACATACGCTGGATTGCTCGTTGCTCTTTCTTTGAGAGTTCTGGAGGAAACTCGCCAGTTTCTATGAAAGTTTTGATATTGTAATACCAAGGCTTCTTCTTTTGTTCAGCCTGGTTTACCTGCTCCGATGGAAGGAAAGCAGGTTGGTCAAGTCTGCCAATTTCAAAAGAGCGACAAGATTCTCCATTCTTGAATGCCATAATGGAGCCTAAACTGGCTAGGCTATCGGCCACTTGATTAAAATCTCTCTTGATGTGGAATAACTGAAATTCTTCGAACTTGCTGACGAGAGCTGAAACAATTTTCTGATAGGGAAATAACTTCTGATCTTTGACTTGCCATTCCACTACAACAGAGCAGTAGATTAGCGACGACCACCTTCCGTCGCTAATCCGTCGCTAACATGGTTAGCGACGGATTAGCGACAACGCGGCGACAGTATGCTTACGTCGCGAATATTTCGACGCTAACTGGCGACGGAATAATTCCGTCGCCAAGTCCGTCGCTAATTGCGACAGAATAACGAGCGCTATATTCCGTCGCCAATCCGCCGGTACTAAACGGCGACCACGGCGTGGCGACGGATTTAATTCCATCGCTAAGCCGTCGCTAGATTAATATGAATAGCGACAGAATCATCCGTCGCTAATCCGTCGCAAAAACGAAAAAAAATAAAAAAAAAATTATTTAAAAATTAATTACGGAGAACTGTACAATTTATATTTCCTGTACAATTTATATTTCCTGTAAATAAAAAACAAACCACACAAAAAAATTCATATAACAAGTATCTATAATAATTAATCGTTCCACCTTAAAACTAAGAAGTTTAATTATTTACAATTCAACAATTACAATTAGGAAAAATAAAAAAAATAGAACTTCTTCAACACAGTCCTCTAATCATCGCCAAGATTTTGTGCGTCTTCTTGTTCATTGTCTTTATCTGTCCCTTCAGCTCCACTACCCTGATTATCGCTAGCAGCCTACACAAGAAAAGAACAGTCAGTATTGATAAACAAAATATAATGAAATAAATTACACACTATATGTGATTCTATCATGTGCTCATGTGTGATCTAAGGCAATAAAAAAACTCTATATGTGATTCTATCATGCTCATATGTGTGCTAAGGCAGTCAAGAAATTGAATATGTGATTATAGCATGTTCATATGTGTTCTAAGGCATATAAAAAAACTCTATATGTGATTCTACCATGCTCAGATGTGCTTTAAGGCAAGCAAAAAACTATATATGTGATTCGATCATGCTCGTATGTGTGCTAAGGCAGTAAAAAAATTGAATATGTGAATATAGCATGCTCATATGTGCTCTAAGGCAGGCAAAGCCAAAAATTTTATATGTGATTCTATCATAAATGATATATAACATGTTCATATGTGTTCTAAGGCAGTTAAAAAACTCTATATGTTATTATAGCATGTTCATATGTGTGCTAAGGCAGTCAAAAAACAGAATATGTGATTATAATATTCTCATATGTGTTCTTAGGCAGTAAAAAAACTGAATATGTGATTATAGCATGCTTATGTGTTCTAATGCAATCAAAAAAACTTTATATGTGATTCTATCATGCTCATATGTGCTCTAAGACAGACAAAAAGTTAAATATATATATGTGATTCTATCATGCTCATATGTGTGCTAAGGCAGTAAAAAAATTGAATATGTGATTATAGCATGTTCATATGTGTTCTAAGGCATCTAGAAAAACTCTATATGTGATTCTACCATGCTCAGATGTGCTTTAAGATAGTCAAAAAAACTATATATGTGATTATACCTGAGAGGGACCTGGAATCGAAGATCCCCTATCCTGAACAGCGGCCTTGATCTCATTTCGGAGAAAGAGGGCGACGGTGTATTGGAAGTAGTTATTCAGTGATTCATTAATGATCTCGCGTACATCATCACCGGAAAGAATAGTCGGCTGCTTGGAGCTTATGTCGGCGCAAGAAGTTGGTGAGCCGTAACTGGAAGAACCAATAACTGGTGAAGTGTTCATATTACTCCCAAACCCGAACACGCGACCTTTTTTGGGTTCACCTGCTGCAGTCACCCATGCTGTAGGATCAAATGATGGATGCTGAGTAGCGTCTTCACCATATCGCTCTACCATTTGTTGCTCATATGCCTCCTACAAAATAATGTTTAAAGTATTCATTAATAATTAATGATAACATTATGATGACTTGCATATATATTGCAATGATTATTAATAGAATTAATACATACCGTTGTCGTTCTCGCCTTCTCTGATACGAAGACTCCCGTGGTCTTCCGTTTATGTGTTTCTACAAACACATCCTTATATGGTACACTGCCTCCTTTTTCTGCTTCCTGCGAAGTTAAATGACAAAAGATTTAGTACACAAATTTGCAACTATACTTATAAAATTAATATTATATATTGATGAGTTACCATTTTCTTTAGGTGGCTCCCAAATGTCTTAGATCCACCTGTGTGTAGATGGGCTTCGGGCATCTTCGATCGATTTTGTGAAGCCTTCGCAGAGCGATTTTTAAATGCATCTCCCGCCCACATATCGCACATTTCATCCCAGTAATCTCTCCTGATAGTAATAGGACCATGGCCCTTCCACAGTAATGGATCATCTACTACGCCAGATGCTTTTTTTGCTGCAGTCTTCATAGTGTGCAGCATGTCTGCAAATCGATTGGCAGCCACCTTCTGCCACACCTTCCTTGCATCATTTTCTTCCACCGTAGTTGCAAAGCGATTCGAAGCCTACAAATATTTTCAGAAAGTTAGTAGACATTGCTTAAATAAATTAAATATGAAACACATTAACTATGAGGAACAACTGTATACCATGAATGAGGACCACAATCTGTCTAATACCTCCTTTGGGTACTCTTTCCATTGAGCAACTGGTCCTGGTAGATGTTGAAGAAGTGAATTCCTAATCTCCCGTACTACTTCTTGTGGCTCAAACCTCGTGCTGCACATGAATTGTTACACAGTAAATATCAATATAAAATATTTAAAAGATATGCAATAATTGAAAACAAAATACTTACGGTCGATTATCGATATACACTATTCGAATGAGTCTTCTTGTGCCAGCCTGTGAAGACCCTGTTTCCTGTGTTGGCTGTTGACTTGTGCGATCAACTGGTGTAGGTGGGTCGTATACAGGCGCAACATCATCTGTAAAAAAATACACACCAAGTTCTCAGAATGTGCATTTGAACTAATCAAGCATCTAATTAGTTATATGATATACCTATCACAGGAGCCCGTGAAGATGAAGGTTGAGCCTGGCTACTACTGGATGAGCGACCACTATAACCTCCACGAACCATATTCTAACAAATAACATATGTCATACAATACATTCAAATAATTCACATCAAGTATTACAATGCATTCAAGTCATTCACATCAAGCATTGCAATGCATTCAAATAATTCAAATCATTGACATCAAGTATTGCACTAATTCAAATCATTCGTTAATTGCATAAATTATAATACATTCAGATAAATTACAATGCATTCGAATCATTCGTATCAAGTATTACAATACATTGAAATAAAATTTTTAATCATTCACACCAAGTATTGCAATACAACTCACATCAAGTATTACAATGCATTTAAATAGAGGTTTGTAGTATAAGATTTTTTTCACTAGCTTGAGAATTCTTCCTCGTCACTAGTTTGACTTTCTTCTTCTTCTTCTTCTTCTTCTTCTTCTTCTTCTTCTTCTTCTTCTTCTTCATTGTTTGCCCATCCACTTGGTACATCATTTGGATCACATTCCTCTATGAATGTTTCATCAGCTAATGGAGATATGACATGCATATCATGCGCAACATCGTGACCATAAGCGAAGTCACAGACATCATCTGATTGATAGTAATCACTGTCTTCAGCTAACTCATCTTCTTATAACTGATCATACTCGGGGTATAGTTTGGATTTCACCTTGCAAACTGCCCACCATTCATTTCTATCTGACTTTTTTATACTCGGATATGAAGTATAATAAACTTGTTGAGCTTGCGAGGCTAATATGAATGGTTCATATGTTCCAAACCTGGATTTATGATTCACCTCCACAATGCCTGAAGCTTTGTCGAGTCTTGTTGCAGTTGGATCAAACCAATGACACTTGAATACCGTAACCCTGTTATTCATGCCTAAGTAAGTCAACTCCATTATTTCCTCTATAACACCGTAGTAATCATGTTCATTTTCACCGTAGCTGCTACCCTTGACACACACGCCACTATTTATCGTTGATTTGTTTATACCGTAGTCTTTTGTATGGAATCGATAACCATTTACGATATACCCGTTGTAGCATTGCACAACTTTGGTCGGACCATTTTCTAAATCACATATTCCTTGATCTTTAACATCACCATGGCGAACCTACGCACAGACATAAACAATTATTGTGATCACGATCAATTAAGTAACTTAGTGTTGTTTATAAGTACAAAATTTATGTTAGCTTCTTTACCAACTGTTTCAACCACTCCACAAACTTAGTTTCACGTTCTTTTTGTACTTCTGCATTAGTGAGATGTGAAACTTTGCTTTGCAACTCCAGATCAAATCGTCTGCAAACCACAAATACTTATATTACCGAGCCATGTATCCACATATAGAACATAAAAGGATTTATAATTGAGTTGCATATACATATACTTACTCGATGTATGGGTCGATCGCTGAACAATTAAAAAGAATATAGATGTGTGCTGCATCTTGCTCTCGATCTGTCAATAGCCTTGATCGGCAACTACCAAATGCATGCCCAAGTCGTTGAAATATCGACAGCTTGTCAGCTACAGTTACTTGTTCTCCATCATCGTTACGGGGCGGGCATGTGTAACGTGTTGAAATATGAGGTTCGAAGTACATAGATGAGAAATTTGAAATCTCTTCTAAAGTGTACGCCTCACAAATAGAGCCTTCTACTCTTGCTTTATTACGAACCTTTTTTTTTAGGTCGAACATGCATCTGACAAGAATATACATTTCAAATTTTAAATATCTGTCATTAAAGAGACAAATATAAAAAAACATATACCTTTCAAATGGGTACATCCATCGATATTGCACAGGGCCACCAACCCTTAGTTCATATGGCAAATGTATGATCAAATGTTCCATAACATCGAAAAATGCTGGCGTAAATATCTTTTCTAACAAACAAACAGTGGTGATGACAGAGTCCTCGAGATTCTTTACATCTGATACAATGACCTCCGATGCGCACAATGTTCTGAAAAATCCGCTCAACTCAGACAATACCCCCCATATAGGTTTGTCTAACATATCATGGAATGCTAGGGGTATCAATCGTTGCATAAAGATATGACAATCATGGCTCTTCAACCCATATAACTGTCCATCGTCAATCTTCACAGCCCGAGCAATGTTAGAGACATATCCATCTGGAAATCTCAGTTGTCTCAACCATTGACATACATGTTTTATTTGATCAGGTCCGAGCACGTACTTCGCCTTTGGTTTCAGTACTTTGCCATTATACTCTTTGAGTTTCAATTCTGGTCTTTTACATATTAATTTTAAATCCATACGGGCCTTCGGATTATCCTTCGTTTTTCCTTTAATATTCATTACTGTATTGAACACATTATCAAACACATTTTTCTCTACATGCATCACATCCAAATTATGTCGTATCAATAGGGTCGGCCAATACGGTAGTTCCCAAAAAATAGATTTTTTCGTCCAATTGTGTTCCTTCCCAAATCCACGGAAGGGTGTAGGACTGCGGGCATCTGTTAATACATCTGGAAAGTATCGCAATGTTCTTAAAATCTCTATGCCAGACAATCTTGAGGATGGATCTTCCATTTCAGTTGTGCCTGCTGTAAATGCATTCTTTTGACGTCGGAACGGATGATCGCTGGGTAGAAATCGACGATGGCAATCAAACCAGCAAGGCTTCCTTCCATGCCTCAATCTAAAAGCTTTGGAATCCTCCATGCAGTACGGACAAGCCAACCTCCCATGTGTGCTCCAACCAGATAACATACCATATGCAGGGAAGTCACTGATTGTCCATAGAACAGCGGCCTTCATGTTGAAATTTTGTTTTTTGTGGGCATCATACGTGGTAACATCGTCATCCCACAGTACTTTTAATTCATCAATCAATGGCCTTAGATATACATCAAGATTTTGGCCAGGTGAGGTCGGACCAGGGATCAACAGAGACAAGAAAAGATTTGGACGTTTCATATACAAGCTTGGTGGAAGGTTGTATGGAGTTACAAATACTGGCCAGCATGAGTATGGAGTTGATCTACCCCCAAATGGATTAAATCCATCTGTACATAGACCGAGTCTAACATTTCGCACTTCCATTGCGAAGTTCTGATGAGTACGATCAAAGTGCTTCCAAGCTTCAGTGTCAACAGGATGCGTGATCTTGTTTTCATCGTGTTGAACTTTATTTGCATGCCATCTCATGTGTTTAGCTATCTTTGAAGACATATACAATCGCTGCAATCTAGGAGTGATAGGAAAGTAGCGGAGCGACTTGTATGAAACTTCCTTTGATCTCGTGCTACCATTGCCTCTTGTCTTTGGCTTGAACCGAGGATGCCCACATGACGGGCATGATATGTCGTTTTCCTGCTCCTTGAAATACAACATGCAGTGATTTGGACAAGCATCAATCTTTTTGTAACCCATACCTAGAGCGTTGACCATAACTTTCGCACGATAGAAATTTTGTGGCAATTTCTCATCTTTAGGCAACATACTCTTCACAATCATGCACAAACGGTCAAAACATGATTGACTCAAATTATACTCGGACTTCAAATTCATTAGTTGAAGAACTGCAGACAAGATAGTGTGACTCTCACAACCGTTCCAAAGTGGCTCATCAGCATCTTTAAGTAAATCATAAAATCTACTAGCTGCATCGTTTGGTGATTCTTCATCTACGACAGTTCTTACATCACTAGAACTCATAGCAGAACCCAGTTCTGTTCCTGCAGCATCAAATATCAAATCCGTATATGGATTATCGTGCACCACATTCACCCGTGCATCAAAATCGTTTCTAAATTCTTCTCCATGAAACGTCCAGTTCTGATAATCACTCACAAAACCCTTCCTGTATAGGTGATGTCTAACGCCATGAGGTTCTACAAATCGATTATTCTTACAAATCTTGCAGGGACACTTAATCCGACCTGTGGGATCTACCGTACTGACACTTGCCGTTGCAAATTCAATAAAACTGTCGACACCATCCATATATTCATGCGATAACTCATTGTCCACTATCCTACGGTACATCCATTCACGGTTTGCAGTCATTCTGTCGTATGATGTTACGAATAGTATCCTAACCAGTTAAAAGAGAACCATCAAAATGCTATGATGAAGAAAATATCAAATTTATCATGCAATATATGATGTCATACAATCACAAGAATTATGATGCATGCATTGATAACTTAATATTTTCATGTGCAAACTATTAATGACACGATACATTCATTTGAAGCATGCTTTCAGTATACAATTTCACATGGAAGACATAATCAAATTGAAAGTAACTACATTAAGCATGGATACAATCACATCAAACATTGCAATACATCGAAATAATTCATATCAAACAAATGTCAAACATGTACCTGCAGCAAACACACTTCAATATCCCACTAACTACTACCACGCATAGCATGGACTCCGTACTCCAAAAATAAAAACACTTCCATATTCATACATTAAAATCATGCTCAGCATGATCTCCGAACTCCAACAAAGCAGTCCTAGATATCAACAACTAAGTGAGTGTGTGAACAATAAAGTGTTACATTCAATAAATTAAATAACATGTGATGCGCTTGCCTCACTTACTCACCACGGGTATTTACCCGATTTGCATTGTTTTTGTCACTTACTTACCACGGGTGGCGGGGCACAAGCGAGTTCCGTTGAGAAATCTGCACAAAAAAACAATTTTTTAAAATGAAGTCACCACGGAAAAAAAACTGTTCTGACAAGGGGTCGACTCCCCTGCTGTTCCGACAGGGGGTCGACCCCCTGCCCGGGTCGACCCCCTACCGGAAAGGCAAGGGGCAAGGGTCCTCTGCCGAAAAATGCAGGGGGTTAACCCCCTTCCGGAAAACGCGGGGGTTAACCCTCTGCCGGAAAACGCGGGGGTTAACCCCCTCCGTTTTCCGGAAGGGGGTTAACCCCTTGCCGGAAACGGGAGGGGGTTAACCCCCTGTGAACCGGGAGGGGGTTAACCCCCTGCCGGAAACGGGAGAGGGTTAACCCCCTGTGAACCGGGAGGGGGTTAACCCCCTGCCGGAAACGGGAGGGGGTTAACCCCCTGTGAACCGGGAGGGGGTTAACCCCCTGCCGGAAATGGCAGGGGGTTAACCCCCTGCGTGAAAATGGGGGTTAACCCCCTGCGTGAACCGGAAGGGGGTTAACCCCCTGCCGAAAACGGCAGGGGGTTAACCCCTTACGTCAAAACGGGGGTTAACCCCCTGCCGGAAACGACAGGGGGTTAACCCCCTGTGTGAACCGGGAGGGGGTTAACCCCCTGCCAGAAACGGCAGGGGGTTAACCCCCTATCTGAACCGGGAGGGGGTTAACCCCCTGCCAGAAACGGTAGGGGGTTAACCCCCTGTGTGAAAACGGGGGTTAACCCCCTGCCGGAAACGGCAGGGGGTTAACCCCCTGTGTGAACCGGGAGGGGGTTAACCCCCTGTGTGAACCGGAAGGGGGTTAACCCCCTGCGTGAACCGGGAGGGGGTTAACCCCCTGCCGTTTCCGGCAGGGGGTTAACCCCCTGCGTTTTCCGACAGGGGGTTAACCCCTTGCCGAAAACGGGAGGGGGAGGGCGTTACCTTTCTCCGGGCGGCGAACGGTGGGACCAGCGGACGGTGGGACCGGCGGACGGTGGGACCGGCGAACGGCGGGACCGGCGAACGGCGGGAGCGGGACCAGCGCAGGAGCAGCGAAAGAAGAAAAGGAAAACCTGGTTGGGATTAGGGTTATTCGAAAGTTAGCGACGGCTTAGCGACGGATTAATTCCGTCGCTAAGCCAACGTAAAATCAAATTCGCGAAAATAGCGACGGATTATATTCTGTCGCCACATCCGTCGCTAGTTAGCGACGGACTAGTTTCCGTCGCTAACGTCGTCGGTAAATGGTGCGATCGTACCGACAAAACAATCTGTCGCAACATCCGTCGCTAATTAGCGACGGACTAGGCGACGGACTATCTTCCGTCGCTACTTTCATAAGATTCAGTGATAATAGCGACGAATATTTGTCGCTCGCCAATCCGTCGCTAACTAGCGACGGAAAGATTCCGTCGCTAACGTCCGTCGCTAACAACCTATTTTCTTGTAGTGTTCGGCTCGAACTTGATTGACAACAAGTAATGAGTCACCGTAGGCATGTACTCTCTTGACATTGAAGTCTAATAAAATCTTTAGACCTCGAATCAGGGCTTCGTATTCAGCCATATTGTGAGTGCATTGAAAGTCTAGCTTGAAAGAAAATGGAATCATCTCCTTTTCTGGAGTGATTAATAGGATTCCTATGCCTATTCCCGCCATATTCTTAGAACCATCAAAAAATAAATTCCAGACTGGAAATTGCTGGATATTGCAAATTTGCTCATCAGGGAAGTCATCTTCGGCTTTCACTTCTTCGGCCAGAGGAAAATCCGCCAATTGATCTGCAATTGCTTGGCCTTTGATTGATTGCTGCGAAACATATTCTAAGTCATACTGCATCAGTAAGACTTGCCATTTGGCGACTCGTTCGCTTAGGAAAGGCTGCTCTAAAATATACTTGAGAGGATTGAGTTTGGACAAAATTTTGACCTCTGATGCCAACAGGTAGTGTCTTAGCTTCTGACACATCCATACCAGAGCTAGGCAGGTTTTCTCTATTTGAGAGTATCTCTTTTCATAATCTATGAAAGTCTTGCTCACATAATAGATAGCATGCTCTATCAGGCTGCCTTCTTTGTATTGTGCCAAGAATCCGCCACATGCGACTTGATTAACTGAGATGTATAATAAAAGAGGTTTTTCCAATTCTGGCGGCTTCAGGATGGGAGGATTAAGAAGATACTTCTTGATTCGATCGAACGATTGCTGACACTCTGGTCCCCATTCGAACTTAACTCCTTTTCTGAGCAAGTGGTTGAAGGGTTCACATCTCATTGCCAAATTGAAAATGAATCGCCGGATTGACTGCATACGTCCTTGAAGGCTACGTAATTCTTTGAGATTCTTTGGGGGAGGCATATCAATGATAGCCTTTGCTTTGGCCGGGTCGACTTCAATTCCCTTTTTACTGACCAGAAAACCCAACAGTTTGCCTGATTCAACTCCAAAGACACACTTTTGCGGGTTAAGCCTTAACTTGTAAAGAATAAGTCTTTTAAAGACTTGATCAAGTGCTTCGAGGTGATCTTCTTCCTCTTTAGATTTCACGAGAATATCATCAACATACGCATCCATGATTTTGCGCATTTGATCGTGAAAGATAACGGCCATTGCTCGTTGATATGTTGCTCCAGCATTCTTGAGCCCAAAAGGCATAACTGTGTAGCAGAAAGTGCCCCAAGGCGTAGTAAAGGAGGTTTTTGATTGGTCGCGGGCGGCCAACTTAATCTGATTGTAGCCGGAATATCCGTCCATGAAAGAGAACATGGCATGTCCTGCCGTGCTATCGACTAGAAGATCGATGCTTGGAAGTGGATAGTCATCCTTCGGAGTTGCCTTGTTGAGGTCTCTGAAGTCTATGCAGATCCTTACTTTGCCGCTTTTCTTTGGGACGACGACGATATTGGCTAACCAATCCGGGTAGTCAATAGCTCGGATAAATCCTGCTTTGAGTAGATCTTCAAGTCCTTCCTTGACTTGTTGTTCTATTCTGGGATCCATTTTTCTCAGCTTCTGCTTGACTGGCTTAGCATCCGGCTTTAAGACAAGACGGTGCTCGACCAATTTGGGGTCTAAGCCCGGCATGTCTTCATACGTCCATGCGAACACTTCTTCATGCCGCTTGAGAAAATCTATAAGCCTTTTCTTTTCTTCTGGACTCAGACTGGTTCCGATCTGGAGAATTTTTGGATCTTCTTCTGAACCGATATTGACACCTTCAGTTGGATCTTGTACTAGAGGAGATGGTTTGTCCTGCTTCTGAACTGCGGCGAACTCCGGTAATTCCTGAAGGGACTGATCGTATTCAGCACAATCATCTGACTGCTTTGCAATCTTATCATTTCCGGTGCTTGCTTTGATTCTGTGAATTGCTGTAGACTTCTGAAAGGCCTTGGGATTGAGAACGAGCTTCTTCATTGTCCGAGAAGTCATTCTGAAATTTTGGAGAAGAAATCTGGTTCAGACAAATCGGCCTATGGTAAGACAAGCAATCATTTGAAGAGAACCATACATAAAATGGCATTGAATTATAAAATGATGAGACAGACAAAAAGGGAGTAGATGGCATCCAGATAGACAAAGAAACTTGGAATTATATTGATTGAATTGATCAATGACATTGGTAAAATGAGACATTTATTTGGAAAAGAATAGAAAGGAAATAACAAATGGTCTTCATTGTGCCCCTTTGACAAAAACAGTCTTCTTTGATGAGCTTCTGCCGGCAAACCCTAGTCCTGCTCTGTGGGGACGATGTTTCTGGATCATTGGCTCGATGCGGCCATCTTCGTTTCTGCCGAGTCCCTTGAAGGGTTGATAGCCATGCTTCAGGAGTAAATCAAATCCCTTTCTTGATTTCATGAATTGAGGAAACAAGGGATGATCCTTAATGGTGCTGTAGTCGATTCGACCTCCAACCTTGAAAAATTGAGGACCTTTCCATCGTGTCATGGCTACTGTGTGCAAAGATGGCTCTGATGGTGCCTGAAGTATTTCTCGATTCTTCCCGAGATTGATCTCTTCACTTTCCCTGATGCTGGGAATATCTGCATTGAATGATGGCCGAGGAATCATGGGCTGCGGGAGCCTTTCTTTTGGGTCTTCTCCCAGTATTGTGGTAATCATTCCACCTTTGGACCACTTCACACATTGATGGAGGGTAGAAGGCACTGCATTAGCATTGTGAATCCACGTCCTACCGAGCAGCAAGTTGTAGGTTGGTGGTACATTAACCACATGGAAAAGCACTGAATGCACTGAATAGTTGATAAACACTTCCAGGAATATCTTGCCCTTGGCCGTTTGACCATGATTGTCAAACCCATAGATAGTGATGGGATCTGGAATATATTCTTCATCTTTGATCCCTAATGCCTTTGCGGTCATTTCAGGACATATGTTGAGGCTACTGCCTCCATCGACCAGCACATGCGGTACCGTCATTCCTCTGACTCGAACGACAATATACAAGGCATTATTATGAAAGGAATGAGGCTTTGGAAGGTCCTCATCTGAGAAGGTGATTGGTGCATTGGTCATGGCGGAGTTCACGATCTGTGCCATGTCTTCAGGAGTGGTACTGGGCTTAACTTTGATTTTCCTGAGCAGATCATCCAGTACTTGTCGGTGCTTGCTAGAATTCTTGGCCAAGTCAAGGATGGAGACATTGGATAAAGCAGTCAGAGGCTTCTGACTTGAATTCTCTGGCCTTGGTCTAACGATTTGCTTGAAGAAGTCAGGAGTTCCCTTTGATTTGGGAACTGACTTCACAGGTGCTTCTGCAACTTTCATTTTACCGAATGCTGAAATTAAGTCCATCTTCTTGGAATCTGGAGCTGCTTGTCGTAGCACCGTTACCTGATGCTGAACTTGGAGATCTTGCGCAGAACATGGCTTGATATGTTCATGTGGTAGGAAGGGGTGTGCAGACACTACTGTTGTGGTGTGCAAGGGGAAGGGGTGATTGAGAATGTCCATCTTCTCTTCTTCTTCTCCTTCTACCAATAGATTCTTTTCAATGAGATCTTGTACGATATTTTTTAGAACAAAGCAGTTCTCAGTGTTGTGTCCCACTGTCCTGTGGAACTTGCAGAACTGATCTTTCCATTTCCCCATGGGCACAGGGGGATCGGCCAATCTGGGCAATTTGACCATCTCTTTTGATAGCATGTACTCGAGCACATCTTCGAGTGATTGGTCAAGGGAAGTAAACTTTCTGTTGTAACTCCATCCTTCATGTTTGGCTTTCTCGCGCAGCTTCGGTCCTTGATCCTGCTGAGGAGGCTTGCTGAACTGAGGAGCAGGCTTTGCTTTCTGATCTTTGTGGTTCGAACTACCTGAGCTGTAGCAGTAATCTTTCTTCTGCCCTTTGTGCTGATTACGGCCTTTGTTGCTGTTGCTGGCAGAATAAGTGAAGTGAGCTTTCTTCTTCTGCTCACCTTGGGAGTTGTTCTTGGAAAAGGTGAAGCCTTCATAGACTCTATTTTCCACACTTAGCTCGAGCCATTCAGCTCGTTCAGTCAACTCGATGAAGGTCCTGGACGGCGCTGTGGAGATTAATCCTCTTAACGGCTGCGAGAAATTGTTGAGGATTAAGGACAATGCATGCCTTTCTGAGATAGGATCTCTCATCTTATTACAGGCTGATCTCCATCTGTGAATGAAGTCCCGTGCTTTTTCATTCTCATTCTGCCTTAAATTGCAGAGATGACTTAATGTAGGCAGCGCTTCTGTGTTGAACAAGAAGCATTCAATAAAGAGATTTACAACTTTATCGAACTCCTTGAGCTCGATGGGGTTGATATGCTCAGCATACCACTTGGCGGCAACTCCTTCCAAGCTGCAGTGGAAGCATAGAAACAATGCTCGGTTATCCCTCTTAAACCGAGAGCATTCAGCAAAGAACGTGGCGAGATGCGCTTTTGGGTCGCCAGAACCATCAAACTTGATGAATTTACGGGGGAGATTTTCCAGATCATCATCCCCTTCTAAGCCGTCATAAAAGTCCTCACTGGTGAAGACTTTCTTGCCCTTGTCGCGGGCTTGCAGATCTTTGACAACTCAGGCCATTTCTTTAAACTGCGCTTGCAAAGGCTCTTCTTTATCTCTGCTTTTTGACCTGCGGCTTTTACTTTGGCCACGCTTCTGAAATGCCGGAGGCACCTCATATTCTTCATCTGTGTTTTCAGTGGAATCTGATTCATCTGAAATCTCTTCTGGCTGGATCTGCTTCTTGGGAGCCTTCTTACTCCTACGACCATGAAACTTTTCTCTGAATGGATTCCTTTCTGAGCTGGTCCCGGGCTGCTCATTCATCATCTTATTCATCATTTTTCTGAACATGGCATACATTTGAGGGTCTATGCCATCGTCTTCTTGCTGCTGCTCTCGACTCTTCTCAGATCGAGGGGAACTCATCTCTTCTTCTGAGGCTGACGAGTACTGGGATGCTGTGGTTCTTTTGCCTGATCTTGTCTCAACCATCAAATGGTATGGATGCTCTCTGCAGGGCAAAGACCTGATTAGATTATGAAGGAATTGAGCTCTTGGAAGAAATATTTGCTGAAAATATGGTAGACAATTTAGAAAAGATGTCCCATTACTAGGGACTGAGTCGTCGTGGGAATCACGACAATTGTGTTGCCATTCCTTCTGCAAAAGAAATAAACAACGAAAATATGCCTTGTTACCTAGGCGAGGTCGTCAAACCACAATAGAAGGAAAGAGAATTTTATTAAAATGAGAAAAATAATATTTTATTGATCCTGACAAAGAGGGGGGGGACAAACAATTTGCCACCATTCACGATAGTCGGCAGACACTCTAGGACCTGGAAAGATTTTAAGAGAGACAAAGGAATCCCAGCCGTAGCGGGCAGAATGATATGCCCCGGACCATTGTGCGGAGGTGAGATCGAACTCTGCCATAACTCCTGATAACAGTCGGGCTTCGACATACTGCTGCCTCTGAGAGAACTGTCGAACACATCTCTCTGGTTGGTAGTAAGTGCAGAAGAATGGTCCCAGCAACTTGAACCGCTTGCCATAAGCGTACGTATATCTGGGAGGAGATATTTGCCGATCAAAATAGTCCCAAACAACGTCATCCTCTTGAATGTTGTTGATCATAGATCGGTACTGCGCCACTGGAAGGAGTTCTTGACCATTGTATCTGAAAGAGCTTGCTCGGGCTGGAACCTGTTGGAAAAACCAGGACTGAAGTGCGTAGATGCATCCTTCAACTAAAATGGACTCTCCAAGTGAGAATCGAGTCAGACCTCGATAAAGGAAGGCGAGCGCTGCCATGGCTATAGAGAGGCGATTGGTTTGCCGACTTCCCCATCTTCTCATAAGTTGGATTATCCTGATGTCCATGTAGTTCTGTCCATCTGGGAAAAGGGACAGTCCTACAGTGCATAGAACCATTGCATTCTGAATCTTTTCTTTGGCTGTTCTTGAAAGCGAGCTGACTTCGACGAAGGTCCTGTACTGGCGGTACAACTCAAGTAGGTCAACATATTCATTTCCTTCTAACTGGATCAGAGGCCAAGATCGGCGGCCTGTCATACGAGCTAAGGAGTCTCAGGGGTCCAAACCCTTGACATTGATAAGGAATTGATGCTCTAATGGGTCGCTTGGTCGACCAGCTGGTTCTGGCAACCCCATGATTTCTGAAAATTCATCCATTAAAACAGTCATCTCTCCCCACGGGAACCAGAAGGTACACGTTCGAGGATTCCATCGCTCTGCCATTGCATGGATCAGGTTTCCATTGATGGTCTGCTTTCCGACTGCTGATGCCAACTCTAATCCACACTCGCTCAAATGGTCCGGGAACATTCGGGAAAAGCTCTTTAGCCAGGAATAATACCACCGGGGAATGAAAGTTCCGGTGCTAAGGGCTCGATGTTCAGGACGACCTTGTCGCACCTCGAAGGAGATGTGACCTTCAGGAAAGATAGGATCAATTTGACTGGATGCCATCGAACTGAAAAAGAGAAAGACTCAGAATGAGACTTAGGAAAATGTGAGAAATTTTGAAAAATTTTGCAGGCAGGATAAAATGCAGTTAGAAATTCGAGATCCAGTAGAAAGGTAGAATGTAAAATCACCTGGAGTTTTGAAAGAAATGGGATATTTGAGAAAATCACCCAGAGTTTGAGAAAAGATCTCGTGGAAAATAAGGATATTTGGAAAAAGACCTAATGAGTTGAAAAACATTGGGAAACATAAAGAATTGAGGAAATCATACATACAATCTCATCCTGCACAAACATTTATGCACATTCAACACTCCCTAAAAGGCTGACTCTAGATGCATCAATTTGAAAACAGCTGTAGGACCCTAATCCTAACTCTAGGTTCAGATCATCTTTGTCCAATCCAGTTATGCCGATATACCCGAATCGAAATCCGAGGTACGTGGCATAGAATTTCAACTCTGGTTCTAAGGTAAGGTTTTCCAACATCCTTGAGCGCCTACCGATATACTTCGGACTGTGGCCCGCGGTACGTGGTAGGGGGGTGCTAACCCAATTAGTTGGCCCAGTTGTGGGGCTCTGTCCCGAACTATGGTTCTGGAAGAGAGCCCAGCAACGTGAAGACCGGGTAATGATAGGTAATGGAGATTTGAAAAAATGATCACATGCAAGAAATAGAGGGCTCTAAGTCCTAGAGAGATAGACTTTTGAAAATCTTTGAAGAAGCATACATTGTTTGCATTCAGATCCTAAATTGAGGAGAGTTGTATTTAGACCTAAGTCTATGTGAGCATGAAAATTTCTCCTCAATATGGTCCTACCAAACCATGCCTAAGCTATATGCATTCAATGTCAGCTAGGTCAGAATCTAGGCTCCTAGGTTCGCATGATAGCAAAAGTAAAGAGCTGACATTTTGTGAACACAGTTTTAATAATTGAACTAAGTCAAGCACTTTTTTTTTTTTGGTCAGACAAGGACAGGTCCCATCACGGTCGCCAAACCTGTTATCGTCGCGAAATTTTTCCCCCGTCTTCCCTTCCTTGCGGAAGAGAGAGAGGGGAAACGCTTTCGCGCTTCAAACTTGACCGGATTTTGGAAATTGTTTTTGAAATACTCGCCTCCGTTTTGAAAATTGCGGGAAAATCCATGGGATGGGGCTCGACCTGTCGGTACGAGGTTCGACCGTTCATGCCGCCTTTAACAGGGGTAATCGAACCAAGGACCAAAACTATGCTTGACTTAGCGAAATTATCAAAGTTGTGTTCTATCCTAAATGCACAGAGAATTCAGGCATGTGCTATGAGATTCTGGAAAATGCCAGTTGGAAAACATGATGTATGCTTAGAAAAACATTTGGAGTTGGAAAGAATCTCTCAGGAAAAAGGTCAATTTCTCAGGAAACTCAGATAAAAAAGGGTTTTTGAAGTCACGGGAAATTTCATGAACTTGTGGGAAAATCATGAATGGTTGAAAATCCTGGGAAAATGGAAGTGATTCTTGAGAAAAGATGAACCTTTTGAAAAGGGAAATACTTCTTAGGAAAACTTGGACTTTGAGAGTTTTCTTAAGGAAATAATGGAAAATTTATAGAAAAACTCATTGGGGAAGGAAATTCAAAACTTGGGAAATTGAAATCCTAGGAATTTTTACCCTTGAAATACTTGGAAATCGATTTTGATCTTGGAGAAAGATTGGAAAACTCTTTTGAATCTCTTAAGAAAATATCATTTTCCAGGGAAAACTGTGGAAAAACTTGTCTTTGGAAAACCGATTTTGAAAAATCCTTAGAGTTTCTTGAGGAATCGATTTGTTGAGAATGAAGTTTTCTTGAGAAAATCTTGAGAAAATCAATGATTTCATGATGCAAATGACATGAGTAAATGAATGCACTTTGAAAAGATTTCTGAGGAATTGGTTGGAAAATGTGCATTAAGTCCAAATAAATCCTTCACATATTCTGACTGTGGCCATGAAAATGTTCAGAACTTAGTGGATTTGATGTACATGATTTTGAAAACTTTGGAAATATGATGTGCCTTTTAAGATAGCCTAAGAGTGTAGGCTTTATGTGACTAGTAGAAAGATGATGGATCTGGGTCTCGTCCATATTCCGACTAGGGCCGTAAATATGGATCCCACCGAGTCCATCAACTCCCTAAGAGTTGGTGCACGTGCCATTCGTGAACATCCATAGTGCTTTTGAAATAAGATGTATGCATCATATAAGCAGGATATTTGCATAAATTCAAACTATATGATATGCATCCTAGTCTAAGCAGGAAATTAAATCTCTTATTCCAAAATTTACATTATTACATCACTAAATAAATGAAATAAAAGAAAATTGCAGACTTCAACTCCTTCTTTTGAATGTCCCTGCCAAGCTTGAAATAAAGTTAGCTCAAATATGTGGGTTTTTCCAAGATTTTCCAATAATATTATGAAATTATTGGACTTAATTGGATATAAACCCTATTTTCATGCTTCCTTGATATTTGAAATGATGTAAACGCAGGGAATTCAGTGGAAAACAGTTTGAAATTCGGAATTGGGGTCAAAATGACCAAAATACCCCTAAAATTAAAGTTATACCTTTAAAATCAGGGTTTTTTGAAGGAAAACTTGGTAAAATTGAGATTTCAAAATTCGAATTGACTCAAATGATGATGAGATGCAGTAAGTGACATGATGACATGATGCTAAACGCATTGCGACTGTAAAATCAGAGTTTGGCATTTTGCAATTTATCCAAAATAACGAATTTTGCTTGTTTTTCGCTTGGATCTGGGTCCTGCGGGATCCTGTTTTGGTATTATGAATGATCCGAACCTCAAATGGATTCCAAATTGCACCAAATTCGGTATGAACCATCTACCTACTCTGATAAACAGCCTAGAATGCTAAAAATCATGAAATGATATGATTTAAATGCCAAAATTCAAAGAAAGTCCTAAAATGGTGGATTTTGCCTATGGATCCGAACCAAATGCAATGCCTAATATGATAATGCAAGATTTACACCATGGAAACTTCTGATATTTTGCAGACTGCTAAAAAACCCGAAATGGAACATTTTTGGTTTTTATAGCCTCGGGATTTGAGCCATGGTGAGTTCAATAACAGAGATTTAGTTCTGACAGAGGTAAAAATCACCTTAATCTGATGTAAAATGCCAAAAAAATATAAAACGGCCATGAAAATATATGAAATTAATCAGAGATATGCACGACACCTACATGAACAATTTTTATGTTTATGACTTTGGCATTTGATCAACGGAAACACAGATAAAAATATAACTATTCCTGCCTAAACTAACAGAACGGACAAATGTAGCAAAACAGGGGGGCTGACAAGAAAAATCCGAATCAGGGGTCAACACTGTTCTAAAAATTACAGGCTTTCAGATGCAAACATAAGACATTTCGTAAGCCACTTTCATTTTTTACAGTTTCGGATTTGTAGCAACACACAAATAGAAACCATAGCCCTAAGTCGATCCAAGATCTCAGAGGCCCAAATTAGGCTCTGACACGTGTCCCGAACTCTCGGATTTTTTTCAGATATAAAGCAAAATCTGAAAAATCTGAAAAAATCATATTACACACTAGACATTCTCCCGAGTTCATAACATTTTTCGGATCGAAAATCGGATCTCCCATGAAGGATATCTCGATTTTACAATTCGGCAAATGATTTTCAAAACGCATCCCGGGTAAAAAAACCCGACTTGCCATTTTGAATGTTTACTGCAGTAAACAAATTCAAATGCCTCCGAATTTTTGGCAAAATTTCAGGGACACCTAAGGGCTCATTCCGTAATTTTTTTGGGATTTTTAATAAAAAACAAATGCATGAAATGACGTGTGGACTGACTGACAAAAACAGAAACCTACTGAAAATAAGCAGAATTGAAATAAAGGCTAAATTAATCCTAATTAATTCATGAAATGTACTAAATGAATGAAATAAAATGCAAATTAAATCTAGCTAACTACATGCATGTTAAAAATCATCAAGGAAGCATAATGAAACATTTTATGTATGTCGTTTTATGAGAATAGCTCAATCCATCCCTCGGATGAGCTCTTTCTTCAAACGACTCCCGATTCGAATTATGGAATCACATCAAGGGGAAAGGAAGTGCACCTTGCTTCGTTACGCAGCGTAGGAGCTCTTGAAAGGGGCAGCTATCACGAGCTTCCTTCGTCCTTCGCTACAAGCTTCGGATGGTTCACAAAAATCGACTTCTGTTGGAATCGAATTCGCCACAGCACGAGCTCTACTCCACCTTCTTCAATGAGCCAAAGGGGGCACGATTTCCAAAGTTCAAAATCGGATTTTAGGAAGGCTAGGTCGGATTTTCCAAGTTCACAAGAGCTAAAAAAAAATGATCTCCTCAGGCTGGGCGTGAACCCTTGTTTTTATAAATTTTCTGAAAATTTTTGAAATTCAAACAGGCTGGATCTGAGCCCTCCATGTGGCGCCATCTCAGGGGGTGCCATCTGAGGGGTTTGAAATTCGAATTTGTCTTCTGCAGGGAGCCCTCAGATGGCGCCACCTCAAAAGGCTATTTTGATTTTTTGAAAAAAATAAAAATAGAAATTTTGTGGGTGAGACACCTCAGCAGGGGGAATTTGGAATTTTTCAAAAGTTTGCTTGATTCTCTCTACAGGGAGCTCCCAGAAGGCGCCACCTCAGAGGGTGCTCTCTTGGAATTTGAAATTCAAACTTACCTTTTGTAGGGAGTCCTCAGGTGGCGCCACCTCATGGTGGGCTACCTTTATTAAAAATAAAATAAAAAATGAAAATGAAGCCAAGTGGAGTCCTGGAATGGTGCCACCTCAAAGGGTGTTTGACACATGTCAGAAGGACAGAGCAGTGGGCTCAGAAGGCGCCACCTCAGAGGAATTTGAATTTTGCTTTTTTTGGTGCAGGGAGGTCTGGACATGTGGCGGACAAGTGTCAGCTGTCTGGAGAGGCTTTCTCAAATGGCGCCACCTCAGGGGGGAGTTTGAAATTCAAATGGAGGTTGGCCCTGGAGGAATGGAGGGTGGACATGTGGTGCCACTTCAGGGTGGCTCCTACAATGCCATGTGGCAAGAGGGAGGAAAAAGAGGGCAGTGACATGTGTCTCCTACTTTTCTGAAAAAAAGTAGGGAGAGGACATGTGTCCTCTACTTTTTCTAAAGGAATGAGAAGGAGACATGTGTCACCTTCTTTTCCTGAAAGAAGTAGAAGATGACACGTGGCAGAGGGATGAGAAGGAGGGAAGGGACATGTGGCGCCCTCATAGGCCATCTGGAAAAATCAGAGCTCCGGATTTTCGCCACCTAATGCCTTGTTTGAATTTTAAATGGTTTGCTTTTTCTGAAGAAGGCCAGGAGTGACATGTGTCTCCTATTTTTCTGAAAGAGGTAGGGAGAAGACATGTGTCCTCTACTTTTTCTGAAAGAAGCAGAGAATGACACGTGGCAGAGGGGAGAGAAGGTGGGCCAAGCCATGTGGCGCCATCTCAGATAACCTAGAAAAGGTAGAAGTTCAGGATTTGCGCCACCTATGAGGAGATTTGAATGTTTAAATTCTAGTTTTCTGAAGAAAGCAGAAAACGACACATGGCACTTGCCTTTTTCTGAGGAAATGAGGGCTTGCCATGTGTCCTCTGCAGGAGACACTCCAGATGGCGCCACCTCAGAGGAGACAAGCCTACCTTTTCTGTAGGAATTTAGGAGTGATACATGTCTCCTACTTTTCTGAGAAAAGTAGGAAGAGACATGTGTCAGGCTACTTTTCTAGAAGGAAGGAGGGGTTGACACGTGTCCTCTGCAGGAGACACACTTCAAGTGGCGCCATCTCAGAGGAGACAAACTCCACTTTTTCTAGACAGGACAACCTATGACAGTTGGCATCTCCTGGTGTTCTTTGAAATGACACATGGCGCAGGATGGATAGGGTGACACATGGCAGATAAATGGGATGACATGTGGCGGCTTCTGAAGGTAGCCCCACACTGACACTTGGCATGGAAATGGGAGGAGAGAGAAATGACAAGTGGCACCAATCCAAGGGACAAGGCTCCTATATTTTTGGGTTTTTTCAAAATTCAAATTTTCAAAAGGAAAGCTTGTGTGACATCACCTCAGTGTGGGTCCCACATTGCTTCATTATTGAAATAAGGATAAAACCACAACTTCTTTTTTGGAATTTTCATAAAATCTGGACTAATGGGCAAAACAGGAATTTTGGAAAGAATTGGCCCTTGTAGGGCGATTTTGTAAAAGAAAGATATTTGAAATTGTTAAAAAGGGCAAAATCTGAGGTGAAGTGACTGAAATCCATATTGAAAACTATCCAGATGGTTTTCCTGAGAAAATATTTTGAAATTCAGATTCGTGGGGTAAAATGGGAAAAATTGATAATTTTGAAGACCCAGGGTTTTGAAATCAATTTTGAAAAGAGTTGAAATTCTAATCTGGATTGAAAATTTTGAAATCAAGAGTTCTGGACCTCGAAATGCCATGCTGTGCAGTGCAGTGATTTGAAATGCTCATGCAATGATATGCAATGTCATGTCTTATGCAATGCAACCTTGAACCCAGACTTGGAGATGTCTGTCTCCTGTCAGGAGTAAAATTTTAAACATCTGAGATAAAATTAGAGAAATTTTGAGAGTTGCAGATGCAATTTAGACTTTTGTAAAGTCCGGGCTAAAAAAAATGACCATTTTGCCCTCCAGCGATTTCAGAGGCTGGATGTTCATGCTTGGTGGAACTGTCGGGGAGGTGAGTGTAAATTTGGGGTGTTTACAACGACAGAAGGTGAGGTGCAAGAGGTCCGCCCAGATCAGGTGAAAACAAGAAAAAGCATGGACCAGAAATATCTCTTTTACCTATTTGCAAAGATCTTCCAGAAAATCAGAATAAGCTCCAGGCTTAATTTCATTGAATTTGCCAGGAAGGAATGCTTGATGATATCAATAAGCACCTCACACATGTATACCAGGAAATCAAGAAAACCCTCAAATCAAACACCCTCAGCTTCTAAAATATTCTGAGCTAGTACAAACAAAAGATATGCAGTAATATGAAACCTCTCAACCGAGTCTGTTCAAGAAAATATGTGAAATGTGGTTAACTGGAAACAACAAACAGATTCTTTGAACAAGGAAAAAGTTAAAGATAAAAACCAAAAAAAAATGAAAAGAAAGAAAGAAAGAAAAAAATAAATATCCCTACCAAATGATTGACAGAGTTTGTCAAATATCTCTAGAACATTATACACCATATACAACTTAAGAGTACCTTGGCCCCGAATTATATGATATGTAAGGCTGATATCTTTATTACAAGAACACCTTTTGCCTGTATAACTCCACAAAGCGACCAAAATCTGCTGATTCTGCTGCACTTGGTCTCTAGAACTTCCTCACGTTTGAAGAATCTCCAGCAGATCAAGAGGATCTGGGCTGGCATAGGAGTCAATATTGAAAGAAAAGAATCAAGACAGACAAAGAACCCAACATCAATTAGCTGCACAGGGTTGAAGATATCAAAGACTAATATAGAACATATGAATAAAAACAGAATTATATATTAAGAGCAAGATCAATGGTTTACATATTTAGTCATAGAGTCAGCATCTTCATTAGTGTGTGCATGTGTGTGTGGATGTACACAAACACACACTCACACTCATACACTTAAAACTGAAATATTTCACAATTCATTTCTAATGAACCATTGCTACAAAACCCAAAAATAGACATATCAAACTGGAAGAAAATTAAAAAAAAAAAATCAGTGAGTTGATGCAGTTGTTAGTACTATCCAAGAACATTCATTAGTTCAATTCAGGAGCAACACAAAAATAGTTCATCTATTAGGCAGCTTAATTCAACAAAATGACTTAGCTTCTCCATATGTCACAAGTCAAACTATTTCTCTCTAAGAACCATGAAGATTTTCAACAACAAGACCAATAAAGGACAAAGATTAATCCGCATCATGTCAATCCACGTGTGGGTTAATGACTGCATAAGAAGATACATATTGCCAAAGCATGAGAATAAAATAAATTCAAATTAAGATAACACGGAACAGTGGCATCACCATTTCATATCTCCATGGCTTTTAAAAAAAAAAACCTTCATAATATCGCCCAGTGGAACTGTACTGAATCAACATAGGGGCTATGAAGAAGGTGGAAGTCACGACCCATAGTGGGCTGTGGCGGATCATGAAGCAAATGAGTTTGTGACAAATGGGAGTGTTGCTAGGCATGAGACTACAGTAGTGGTAAGTGGTTTTTGGGCCATGCAATGACTGTTGTGCAAGTTGCAGGAAATGGCATCGTAGCTGTATGTGGTAAGTGAAAAATGACAAGAGGTGAATAGTGCCTCTTGCAGGAACAGGGGTGCATGCATGCGAATGCCATGAGGGATATCAACAAGTGGGTGTATTGTAACCATGCTAATGGATTGATGGGGAGTTGAATAAGGTATTGGTAAATGGAAATGTTGTGAGTTACAACAGCTATTAGGTTGTTGTGCTCAGGTATGTACATGGAGGCATGTAAATACTATCGATGGTGAGGCTGTGATGGGCTTAATTGTATAGGATGTAAATGTTTATTATAAAGGGGATAAGTGTGAAGGCAACCCAAAATGGGAAAGTAGGAATTCAAAATATAATGGGAAATTGAAATAATCAAATGCTTGCAAAAAGAACAAGAATGTTGTCAAAGGAAATGGAGGTGAATGAAATTTAGATAATGATGTGAAACTGAACTTAACAGGAGAAATATGATGTAGGAGATAGGTTATGAAATTGCAATGAAACGAGATAAGATAAGGGAGATGAAAAACGTAAAAAAAAAAAAAGTTTATTTCATGGTTTTAAAGAGGACCTCCCCGATTGAGGTAACCTCACAAACATGATCAACAAGAACATCAACTAGTGTAAATCAGGATGTTCTGCTGCATCTGATATATGCGACATATATTTGAGATAATCTAAGCAAGAAGCAATGTTGTGTGATATTAATTATACAACAACGTAAAGGGGTGAATCAGGTTATATAGAGAAAGCTATGAGCCCACGTAATGTAATGGAAAACAAAGGTAGCAGAGAAATTGAAGTAATATGATAAAAAAATGCATGAAAAATAGAACTAACTAATAAGAAGAAAGGACTGTACATTTTCACAGTGAACAGGGGATTGCTACTGGAATATGAGTGAGCATGTTTTCAGTAGGAGAAAAAAAACATGAACTAACCTGTTTTTCCAAGCAGCTAGACGATGAACCCCACGACAGGACCCAATTGAGCCCTCTTGTCAGTACGCCAGCGATTTGATTTTGCAATGGATGGCTTTTTCTGATTGTTGGGATGGAGCAGATGGCTAAGTATTGTGGTACTTCATCGATGCGAGTGATTTATCGCCATCAGGGCAATTGATTAACATAGTAATGTAACAGGACCCACGACTATATAAAAAGAAAACTTGAGAGGTAGACGAACATTGCATTGCAGCCGATGACAACACAGTAACAAGCCATTCGCTGGGAATTTTTAACCGAGATATAACTCGAGCGATTTTTGTACTCAAGATACATAAACATCGGAGAGAAACATAACCAAAGAGATAGCAAATACACAGGGCAGGCAAGATCAGTATGACAAAATGGACTGTAAAGAGATATTAAATCTAAACGACATGTATTGAGATGTATCAAAACAGGAAATCAGTTATGCAGCTACTAAAAAAAAAAAACATTAAAAGGAATGACAGAGAATCCAAAAGGAAGTTCAAAACAAATTGCAGAGAAAAAAAAAATGATTGTCGGAACAAAAATTCTGTTAATATCGCTCCGTATGAGTCGAGGCTGCAATATGCAGACCGACGCCATACATGAGATCAAAAGAAGCTAAAAACTCAAAACAAAACAAATAAAGGAAAACAAGGGAGGAGGGGAGCAGATTCTTGCCTTGTTATGTGTTTGTGGAGCTTCCAAGCTTGAAGAAGGAGAAGGCAAATGGGGGATCGGATCGTGCCTTTTTCGCTGAGATTTTCCTGAGGAGAGCTAGAGTCGATTGAAATCCTTCATGAAAGAGGGGTGCGGGGGTGAGAGGCGGTCCCTCAAACCTTCCCCTTCGTGCCTCTTTTGAAGTGGAAGAAGAAGCTTTAGGAGGATCCGGGTTGTTGGAAATCGATGGCGGAGGATGAAGGTGGCTGATCCGAAGGTGGTTGGTGCGATGGGTGAAAAGGGATTTCGGTGAGGGTCTGCGAAAGGGTATGCTTCGAGAGAAAGAGGGAGATACCTCTCCTGAGAAAACTGATTTAGGGTTTTCTCTCCTTTTTTTCCTTTTTTTTTTCAGGGACATCCTTCATTTTATCGAAAATTTCAAAAACGAGCCTTTTTCAAAAAAAAATGGATTTTATCAAAAGGATGATTTTTCAAAAAGATGGTTTATTATTTGTTTATTATTTTATTTTTTTGTATTTTTCTTTTTGATTTTCCTATTTTTTGTTCTTTTCTTGAAATCTCCTACATTTTTTGTATTTTTTTAAGAATAAAAATTCTAAAACTGGGGAAAATGAGAGATTAAATCATTTTTGGATTTTTTTTTGAGAAATATTTATAAAAGATGGTTTTCTTGAGAATTCAAGGCTATTTCTCTAAAAGATTCTTCAGAAAGAGAATTTATATCCAGACTTTAAGAAAATATTTGAGGTTTAGAACCTCGAATTGAGAAATGCAGAGTTGTGGATCCAACAGGATACCAGATGGGCTGTCTGAGCCTTTCAAAATCATTTTTTGGTATTTTTGTAATCTTAATTTGGAAATCGGACAACGAGGCCCGAATTTGGATTTAAGACACTAGGTTTGGTTCCGAAATCAAGTTTGAATGGAATTCAATCAAGAAAAATTGAAGAATAACTGAATTTTAGTTTTGATTTTCTTAGAAGATGGAGTCAGGGGCAAAAATGTCATTTTTACAAGCCTTTGAAAAATTTGGGGTGTTCACACCATGCCAATAAAAGACACGAAATGTCGTACATGTGTGTTGACGATAACGCTGTCAGTAGATACAAGAGGCTGTAAAGCGAGTTCAATAGAAATCGCTGACAGAGCAGTGATTTGAATGCAAAAATCGCCACCGCAATGCGTGTAACGATGTGTTTCTGCATGCACACATTTTCAAAGTCTGTGTACAAATATCTTATGAATACATATTACAAAACATATAATATCTTACAAATCGATATATATATCGAATAATATATTGAAAATCGATACAGCAGTTCAGCATAATAACTTACAAATCGACAATACAAAACCATAATATCTAAAAGGTCGATAAATATATCGCATAATAAATTATAAATCGATATGGAAGAAATTAAGCATAATAGCAAACAAATCGATATTAACTAACAAAACAATATCTCACAAATCGGTAGTATTGTAAACACCCCAAATTTTCATTCTTATCCAGTGCTTATATTTCGTGTGTCACTGCATATCATTGCATGCATTCGGCATACCATTTCATTGCATTGCATAGCATTGCATGTCATTACATCTCATTTTCGAGATCCAGAACTCCTGTTTTCAAAATATTAAATCTAGATTCGAGCTTTTTAAACTTTTCTTTCAAAATCAATTTTAAAACCTGGGGTTTTAATCAACATTATGTCATTCGCCAACCCCCAGGACCTCATATTTTGAAGTGTTTTTCTCAGAAAACAATTTGAATTCTTTTTAAACTCAATTTTCAACTGATTTCAATTCTCAGATGAGACCCATTTAGGTGGTGTCGCTTCTGGATTCCTTTCCTTGTCAAAAATCTCCAAAATTTTAAAGTCCTAGTTGGATCAGGACTCTTTTTCCCAGAGTCCTAGTCGGATCAAAACTCTACTTTTCACTACCTTTTTACCTGTTTTCGAAGAAAACCTTTCAAAATCTTCTATTTTGGCCAAAATTTCAGAGTCTTAGTTGGATCAGGACTCTTCTTCAAGAGTCCAATCGGATCAGGACTCTTCTTCAGAGTTTTAATCAGATTAGAACTCTAATCTTTTACAGCTATTTTATCCATTTTCAATCAAATCTTTCAAAATGAGTGAGAAACTCAAAGTTTTAGTCAAAATAGGACTCTGTTCAGAGAGTCCTAGTTGAATCAGGACTATGATCCTGATTTCAATTTTTAGAGAATTTTTTAAAATTCTTTCCATCTATCAAAACTGTTACACTTTTATCAAAGAATTTCAAAATTCTGAGGTTTTATCCCAGAGTCCTGATCGAATCAGGACTCTATCCGAAGTTCATTCTTTCACTTCATTTTCACTGGTTTTCAAAAGTTTTGCTTAAATTTCATCATTTACTTATCAGAAAACCAAAAATTTTTAGAATTCTGATCGAATCAGGACTTTTTCTCAGAGTCCTCATCAGATCAGGACTCTGAACCAAAACTTCAATTTCATCCTGTTTTTAACTGTTTTTCAAAATTCTCTCATTTGTTTTCTCAGAAAATCCAAAAATCTGAAAGTCCTAGTTCAATAAGGATTTTGTCCTCAGAGTCTCAGTTGAATCAGAACTCTGTTCTATTTCAATACTTGTTATTGTTAAATTGTTTTTACAAGTTCTTTCATCTGTTTTTCAGAAAATACCAAAAAAATCTAGAGTTTCAGTCCGATCAGGACTTTGTCCTAGAGTCCTAGTCCAGTCAGGAGTCTGTTTTGAAGTCTGTTGTTACTTCCATTTTTCATTTATTCCCATTTGTTTTCAAAAATTAGGTCATTTTGTAGAGTCCAGTTAATCCAGGACTCTATTTCAGGGTTCTGATCGAGTTAAGAGTCTAACCCTGATTGTATTGTTTCACCATTTTCGATGAAATCTTTTCAAAAACTCCTTCATTTGGCTTTTAAAAACCAAAATCACAGAGTCCTAAAAAACCAGGACTCTAACCCGGAGTTCCAGTTCGCCTGAGACTCTATTTTCAAAGATTTTGAATTTCAACTATTGATTTTAACCCCTTTTCAAAGCCATTTTCAGTATTTATTTCAAATTTTCAAAACTTTGATGTGGGGTCCACTCAGTTGGTGCTACATCCAGAGGAGTTCTGACCCAGTTGGAACTCTATGTCATTTCAAAACTTTGATTTTCAAGTTTGCTTTTGAAAATCTTTTGAAAATTCTCTCAATTTCAAGTTTTAAAATCATTTTTTTGAAAAACTCAAGTAGGGCCTACTCGGGGTGGCGCCACATTTGAGAAAGTCAGGGTTAGTTTAGGCTTAGTCAGTGTCTTGGTTAGTTTTAGAAGTTTAGAAGAGTCAAAATCTATTTTGAAAACTCATTTTTAAAGTTTGGTTTTTAAATTATTGTTTTTAAAAGTTTTAGTTAAAACTTTAAAAACCCAATGTGAGAAAATGCCAAGTGGCACCACATTTGGGGGCTTTTTAGGATTAGCTAGGGGTTAATTAGGAATTAATTAGGATAATTTAGACTATGGGTAGATAGGTAACTCCACCCCAAAATCGCCCCCCCCCCCTTAGAAGAGTCCAAAATTTTTAAAAGTGTGATTTTCAAAACCTAAAAAATTACTATAAATAGAGGCTATAGGGGGGACGATTTTCTAGGTCTCTCTCCTTTGGATTCTTGGAGCTTCTCTCTCCTCTCCAGCTCTTCTTTCATTGCTGCAAGTACCAATGTAATATTTTTAATATTTTTTTTAGTTTTATTCAATACTTTTCATGTTTTAAATCAATTTTAGCCATTGGTGCCATTCCCTTCATGGATTAAACCATGGATTCAAGTTCAAGAACCTCAAGAGAGGTTCAAGAAGATGATCTAACTCTGTTTTAATGTTTTTCCAGGGATTTTAATCCATTAGAATCGATTATAGTGTGGTTTTTCATGTTCTTAACCATTAAAACATGTGATTTACCCGTTAAATGGGTAAAATCCATGTTTTTAAGGTAAAATCAAATTCCAGCCATGGATTCCCTGTGTTTATTTATTTTTTTTACTTATTTATATTTATTACATGTGTTTTAGCATATAAATTAATTTCGTTTTTCTGTTTGGTATTTTTTATTATTATTTTCATTAGTTAAAGTATGATTTATTAGGTTTTATCAAATTTCTGTGTGTCTTTAGTTTAGATCAGAAAAGAGTATGTTATTTTGGATTGAAATATTCACTGTTAATTTTTGATTTTTTTATATGTGATACATGAATGTGTGAATGAACTTCTGTAAAAAAATAAGAGGTTTTGGGATTCGATAACCCTGTCAGAAAAATCAGACATCAAATCGGGATTTTCAAGCTTTAAAATCATTGTTAAAATCAAAAGGGTAACTTTCTGTTATGATATTTTTCTCATCTGATATCCGATTTAAAATACGTAAAATGCTGTGGATTCTTGTTGAGATGATCTATTTACTGTGAAATTTTGGTAATTTTTGGCCTCTGTTTAGTATTTTTCCTCTGGCAGAGAGTCAGATTTTAAATTTAAAACTCGTTAGGGTTTACCAAAACCTTAATCTGGCTTGTGTTGATCATAGATCTCAGACCGCAGATCCGATTCAGAATCTGTAAAAAATAAGGTTCATTATTTTTCTGTCTTCTGTTTAGTGCTAAAATTTCAGAAATTTTTGATTAAGTTTATTATTTATTTCTATATTTTCAACATGAAGTATATGTTTTAATCCCTGTTAGATTTGTTATATTTTAGTTCAGATTGCCGGAAGGGTTTCTCCCTAACCAAAGATGCTTTTTCCAATATGTAAATAGGAAAACCTTTGTTTTTATGTTTAGTTTGCCTCTGTGAAAATTCAAAAATTTTTATGGAGGATTGACCCCTGACTTGGGTCTAACTCTGAAACTGGTTTGTGACCTAGGTTAAAAATAACATATTTTAGGGTTTTAATACAATTTTTGGATTAAAATAATGTCAAAAATTTATTTTTATGATTTCAATATGATTTTAGGGTCATAACAAGTGCAAGTACCATTTTTTATGAATTTTGGAATCTGTTTGATGCCTAAATTAATCAAATTGCAAAATAGGGCACCCGTAGGATCCCGAAACACTGCCAAAATCACAATTTTTTTGATATTTCTTGATTTTCGTGCATAAGTGTGTGTTTTTATGGTTTTTTCATGTTTAGAATCATGTTAGGGTGTTTCATGTTTGATTTTGTGGTTATTTCAATCATAAATTCCAAGTTTTTACCAAAATCTATTTCAGAAAACCCTGATTTCAAGGCCATAGTCTTGCTATCAGGGGCATTTTGGTCATTTGACCTCAATTGCGAAATTTTAAACCCTAATGTTCATATTTGTGATCATTTAATATCATATTTGAGTTAATTTATCCTTATTTGTATTTCAAAAGTTGCATTTTACAAAATATCTTTTTGAAAACATTGATTTTAAGGCCATAGTCTTGTTATCAGGGGTATTTTGGTCATTTTGACCCTAATTTCGAAATTTCAAATATCATTTTCATATTTATTATATTTTATTTCATATTTTATTAAGTTTATATCAGGGAATCATGGAAAAAGGCTTATGTCTAGCAAAATCCATCAATTTTCAGATATTACTGGATAAATCTAGAAAAGCCAACATATTTTCATTAACCAGTTTTTCTAGTTTTGCAGGAACATTTAAGACTTTACTTTCTTTTAAATTCCTGTATTTAAATTCAATTAGTGATGTAAATTAAATACAAACTTTGGAATAAGAATTTCAATTTCTGCTTAGATTAGGATTTGCATTGCATATAGTTTTAAACTTTGATATATAACTGCAATATATGCCAATTCATGCATATTCTTTACAAATTCACTATGGTCTACACGAATGGCACGTGCACTAGCTCTTATGGAGTTGACAAACTTGGTGGAATTTGTATTTATGTCTATAGTCAGAATACGAATGATACCCAGATTTGTAATCTTCGTATTAGCCACATTCAGCCTACACTCTTAGGCTAACTCCAAAAATGCACTGCATTTCTCAAAAATACAAAAAGATTTTCTCAATTCCTCAAAATCAAGTCTTTCAAATCCATATTCATTCATTTCATTTATTTGCAAATTCCAATTCCAGCCCAGAGAAATCGATTTTCTCAAAATTTCTCAAGTCTTATTCAGAAATTGATTTTCTCAAAAACTTTGAGTTTTCAAATGATATTTCAAGTATTCCTCAAGTTCAAATCATGATTTTTCAAGTTATATCTTCAATTTCTAAGTTCTAATTCAAAGAAATCAAGTTTTTCAAAGTTATTTGAAATTCCTCAGAAATCGATTTTCCTAAAAACACTTGGATTCTTCAGAAATCGATTCTTATTTTCTCAGAAACATTCTATCAATCATGATTCACGATTTTCAAAGGGCTTCTTTTCCAAGTATTTTCCCAACTTTGAAGCAAACATCATGTTTTCAAATCTGCGTTTTCAGAAAATTCATAGCACATGCATGATTCTTTGTGCATTTAGGAAATAGAAAACGATTTAGACAAGTTGAGCAAAGCTAAGCATACAATTGATCCTTGGTTCAATTGAACCTCGTACCGACAGGCGAGTCCCATTCTTCAGAATTATCCCGCATTTTAAAACGGAGGCGAGTTATTTTCAAAATCTTTTTCAAAGGTCAGTTTGACTTGCAAAAGTAAAAATTTTGCGATGATAACAGGTTTGGCGACCGTGATGGGACCTGTCTTCACCTGATCAATTGTGTGCTTAACTTGTCAAAATCGTGTTCCATGGAATGTCAGCTTTTATTTCATGATATCATGTGAACCTAGGAGCCTAGACTTGAACCCAGCTGACATGAATTGCATATAGACTAAGTATGGTTTGGTAGGACCATATTGAGGAGGAAATTTTCATGCTCACATAGACTTAGGTCTAATACAACACTCATCAATCTAGGAATTGTATGAAAACAATGTTTGCTTCTTCAAAACTTTTAAAATCTCTATCTCTTTAGGTTTTAGAGCCTTCTGATTTGCTTGCATGTGCTCATGTTTTCAAAAACCACCCCACCTATATCTACCCGGTCTTCACGTTGTTGGGCTCTCTTCCAGAACCATAGTTCGGGACAGAGCCTCACAACTGGGTCACCTATTTGGGTGTAAACCCCCCTGCCACGTACCAAGGGCCATAGTGCAACGTATATCGGCAGGTGCTCAAGGATGTTGGAAAACTTGAACCTAGAACCGGAGAAATTGATTTTATGCCACGTACATCGAGCCTTGGCTTGAGTATATGGGCATAGCATGATTGGACACAGATGATCTGAACCTTAGAGTTAGGATTAAGATTCTACAACTATTTCAAAACTTGTGCATCTAGAGTCAGCTTTTAGGGAATGCTGTATGTGCATACTTATTTGTGCAGGTTGTAGTCATTTCCTTTTATTTTCCATATTTCCACAAATTTTCTAAAATACTGGACGATTTTAAAAAATCCCCAATTTTTCCATCTGTTTCCATAATTCCTGTTTTATTTCAAACCCTGGACGATTTTCCAAATTCTCCTCTATTTCTATCAAAACTCTAGGTGATTTCCATCCTTTCTTTCTTCTGGATCTCAAATTTCCTACTTCATTTTTATCCTGCCTGCAATTTTTCAAAATTCCTGTATTTTCCTGAGTCTTATTCCAAATTTTCCAGTCTATTCTGATGGCATCCAGTCAACTCGATTTAGTCTTTCCTGAGGGTCACATCTTCTACGAGGTGCGACAAGGTCTTCCAGAACATCAAACTCTCAGCACTGGATCCTTCATTCCCCGGTGGTACTATTCATGGTTCAAGAACTTCTCTCGTATGTTTCCAGACCATTTGGACGAGTGTGGATTGGAACTGGCATCCGCAGTGGGAAAGCAGACATTTAACGGCAATCTGATCCACACATTGGCACAGTGCTGGAATCCGAGCACTAGTACCTTCTGGTTCCCATGGGGGGAAATGACTTTACTGATGGACGAATTCTCAGAGATTATGGGATTACCTGAACCAGCTGGTCAACCTGGAGATCCACTGGAAAAACAATTTTTGATCAATGTCAAGGGTCTGAATCCCCGAGATGCTTTAGCTCGCATGACAGGACTCAAGTCTTGGCCATTGATCGAGGAGGATGGAAACAAATATGTGAGCCTGCTCGAAATCTATAGACAGTATGGAACATTTGTGGAAGTCAGTTCCTTATCTCGAACGGCTCGAGAAAGAATCCAGCATGCTATGGTCTTATGCACTGTGGGATTAGCTCTCTTTCCAGATGGACGGAACTACATGGATATCAGGATAGTTCAACTTCTGCGAAGATGGGGAAGTCGACAGACCAGCCGCCTCTCTATAGCTATGGCCGCACTCGCTTTTCTGTACCAAGAGTTGACTCATTTCACACTCGGAGAATCAATTCTAGTCGAAGGGTGCACCTACGCATTACAATCTTGGTTCCTCCGGCATGTGCCAGCCCAAGCCAGTTCATTCAGATACAATGGTGAAAAGCTCCTTCCAGTTGCACGATACCGGTTCTTGATCGACAACCTTCAGGAGGAAGAAGTCGTGTGAGATTATTTTGATCGTCAGGAATCACCTCTCAGATATACTTACGCATACGACAAGTGGTTTAGGCTACTTGGCCCATTCTTCTGCGCATACTATCATCCAAAGCGTTGTGTCAGGCAGTTCTCTCAAAGACAGAAGCGCATAGAGATTCGCCCATTATCAGGGATCTTGCCAGAGTTCGTTCTCACCTCAGATCAGTGGTCCGGAGCATATCATTCTGCCAGACATGGCTGGGATTCTTTTGTTACTCTCACTATTTTTCCTGGTCCTCGAGCGTCCTCTGATTATCAGGAGTGGTGGAAAATTGTTCGACCCCCTCCCCTTTGTCAAGTTTATTATTAATAAAATCATATTTTTTCTTTCTTTAATAAAATTCCTTTAAATTTCATTCTATCTTGGTTTGACGACCTCGCCTAGGTAACAAGGCATATTTTTCAGTTGTTTATTTTTTGCAAAGGAATGACAATGCAATTGTCGTAATCCCAGCGATGACTCAATCCCTAGTAATGGGATACTCTTTCAATTGTCTACCAAAATTCTCAGTAAATATTTTCCTCCAATCAAAATTTCTTTCAAAAGCCTAACCATCAATTCTGCCCTACAGAGAGCGTTAGCAACTTCAAGAGAGCCTTTGTGACATTCAATGGTTCAGAGAAGGTCAGGAAAGAAAACCGCACTAGTCGAAGGCATGGCACACTCAACAGCTTTAGAAGAAGAGATGGGTTCCCCGCATTCCGGCAGAAACCAAGGGCAGCAAGTTGAGGATGACATTGATCCTCAAACGTATGCTATGTTTAAAAAGATGATGACCAAAATGCTGGCAGAGCAAGCTGAAGCCAGTACAGAGCAGACCCAAATTAAGCAAAAAGCAAAAGGCTGGGCAATGAAAGAATCCTCGAAGGTAGCCAAAAAGTCCATTCAGTATACCGATGTGACCGATGAAGAAGAGTCAATGAAAGATTCAGATGAAGAGTTCGAAACTCATCAGGCATTTCAGAAATCAACCCAAGGGCAAAGGTCAGCCCACAAATTCAAAGAGCAATCCGTCAATGATTCTGACCAGCCACGATTCAAAGAGATGGTCAGAATAGTTAGAGATCTGCAGGTCCGCGACAAGGGTAAAAGGGTCTTCACCAACGAAGACTTTTGTGACAGTTTGGAGGGAGATGACAATCTGGATAATCTCCCTAAGAAATTCATTAAATTCGATGGTTCTGGTGATCCCAAGGCACACCTCGCTATGTTCTTTGCTGAATGTTCCAAATTCAAGCGAGACAACCGGGCACTTTTCCTTTGTTTCCCTCGCAGTCTGGATGGAACAACAACCAAATGGTACTCAGAGCATGTTAACCCAATCGAGCTGAAAGAATTTAACAAAGTGGTAAACATGTTCATTGAACGATTCCTCTTTAATGCTGAGGCGCTTCCCACTCTCAGTCATCTCTACGGCCTCAAGCAGAGAGAAAATGAAAAGGCCAGAGATTTCATTCATCGCTGGAGGTCAGCTTGCAATAAGATGAGAGACCCCATATCAGAGGGGCATGCTTTGTCCCTAATTTTGAGTAATTTCTCACAGCCTCTAAAAAGCCACATCTCTACTGCACCATCCAGAACATTTATTGAGTTAACAGAGCGAGCCGAATGGCTCGAGTTAAGTATGGAAAATGGTTTTTATGAAGGCTTCACTTTTGCTAAGAACAACAATCAGAATGAGTCAAAGAAGAAGACTCATTTCACTCACTCTGCCAGAAATGATAAATGGAATCATCGCAAGGGGCAGAACGAAGATTTTTGTTATGGGGCCGGAAGTTCAAACAAGAATGATCAGAAAGGGAAGTTGATCCTGCAATTCAACAAGCCACTTCAGTTAGAGCAGGGACCGAAACCCCGGGAGAAAGTAAAACATGAAGGATGGAGCTATGATAGGAAGTTCACTCCACTGGACCAATCACTCGAGACCGTGCTCGAGTATATGTTGACCAAGGAGATGGTCAAATTGCCTAGACTGGTCGATCCCCTTGTGCCCATGGGAAAATTCAAGGATCAATTTTGTAAGTTCCACAGAACAGTGGGGCATAATATTGAGAACTGCTTCGTTCTCAAAAATATTGTTCAGGATCTCATCGACAAGAATCTTCTGGTAGAGGGTGTCGAAGATGAAAATATGGATATTTTGAAGAAACCATTTCCCCATCATTCTGCGACAGTTATTTCTGAACAACCTTTTCAACCACAGGAGCATATCAGGCCATGCTCTAAAAAGGATATGCAAGCTCAGCATCAGGATATTATACTGTAGCAGGCTCAGTCCAAAGCTCAGAAGATGGATCTTATCTCAGCCTTAAGAAAAATAAAAATATCTGTCGAGCCCGCTGGGGTATCTTCTGAGGTAGCTAAAAGAATGTCGTGGCTCCCCAAACATTTTATTAAGCCCGCCCTAGAAAAAAGTGAGACATCTGCACCAAAACCAATTACCGTATTGTCCAATGTCCCAATTTTGGATTTAGCCTAAGCTTCCACCAGGCATAAGCAAGTGTTGGATGATCTGTTGCGGAAAATCAAGGTAAAACCAAGCATAACTCCTGAGGATATGGCCCACATAGTCAATCAGGCCATGGCAAATGCTCCAGTTACTTTTTCAGATGAGGATCTCTCAAAGCCTCATGTATTTCACAACAATGCTCTGTATGTTGTGATTCAAACCAGAGGGATGACAGTTCCCCATGTGTTGATAGATGGAGGCAGCAGCCTCAATATATTCTCGGAAATGATAGCCAAAGCATTGGGCATCAAGGAAGAAGAATATATTCCGGACCCAATTACCATTTATGGGTTCGACAATCATGGCCAGACAGCGAAAGGAAAAATCTTCCTAGAGATTTTCATTGATTACTCAGTCCATTCAGTTCTCTTTCATGTGGTCAATGTGACACCTACCTATAATCTGCTTCTCAGGAGACCGTGGATTCACAACACGAACTCTGTGCCTTCTACTCTTCACCAGTGTGTCAAGTGGTCAAAAGGTGGTATAATCACAACAGTCTTGGGCGAAGATCCGGAGCAGAGGCTGACGCAGCCCATGGTTCCCAGGCCCACTTTTACTACTGATATCCCTAGCATTAGAGGGATTGAAGAGGCCAATTTTAAAGAAGATTCAAGAATACTACATATGACATAACAACCAGAGCATACAGTGGCTATGACTCGATGAAGAGGCCCACAGTTCTTCAAAATTGGAAGACGAATTGACTATAGTACATTCAAAGATCATTCTTGGTTCTCTGAGTTTATGAAGGCCAAAAGAGGATTTGATCTATTAATGAAGCATGGTTATCAGCCTTTTCAAGGCCTTGGCAAAAATGGAGATGGTTGTCTCGAACCTGTGATTCCTCAGCACTACCCTAAAGGAGCCGGATTGGGTTTCACTAGCAGAAGATCTCAGAAGGGCACTATTTTTGTCAAAAGGACACATTAAAAGAATTTGCTTGTCTTTTCATTTCTATTCTTTTGTTGGGATGATATCCCATTTCATTTTCATCATTGTCATTTGATCAATTCAATCTTTCAATAAAGTTGCAAATTTTCTTTATCTGTCTGGATGCCTTTTGTCTTTATACTTCTTATTATCAAATCTTTGCAAAATTACCATTATTTTGCTCTTTTATCTTTTCGATTATTTTCTCAATAAAAACAATTTGTTTTATGATAGGCGATTTCCCTGAATCAGTTTATTCTCCAATTTACAGAATGTCTTCCCCATCTATCAAGAAGCTCGTTCTTAATCCAAATGCCTTTTCAAAGTTAGCAGTGATTCATCAGATTAAAATAAGAGCAGAAAGCAGTCAGAATACAAAGCAGTCAGAAGAACCTGTAGAGTTCGATTCAGCTCTTCAAGAACTATCAAAATTCGCAGCAATTCAGAAACAAGATGAGCCATCATCCTTAGTTCAAGATCCGACTGAGGATATCAATATCAGATCAGAAGATGATCCTAAAATTCTCAAGATTGGTAGCAGCTTGAGTCCGGAAGAGAAAGAAAGACTCATCAATTTCCTCAAGCAACATAAAGAAGTGTTTGCATGGACGTATGAAGATATGCCAGGTCTGGATACCAAATTGGTTTTGCATCGCCTCATTCTAAAATCAGATGTCAAGCCAGTTAAGCAGAAGCTGAGAAAGATGGATCCCCGAGTGGAACAACAAGTTAAGGAAGGTCTGGAAGACCTACTCAAAGCAGGGTTCATTCGAACCATTGACTATCCAGATTGGCTAGCAAATATTGTCGTTGTTCCCAAGAAGAATGGCAAAGTTCGAATTTGCATCGACTTCAGAGATCTCAATAAAGTGACTCCAAAGGATGATTATTCGCTTCCTAATATTAATCTTTTGATTGACAGCACGGCGGGCCACGCCTGTTCTCTTTTATGGATGGATATTCCGGATATAATCAGATTAAGTTGGCCGCTCGCGATCAGTCCAAGACATCTTTCACTACTCCTTGGGGCACTTTTTATTATACAGTCATGCCATTTGGGCTTAAAAATGCTGGAGCCACCTATCAGCGTGCTATAGCTATTATTTTCCATGATCAGATGCACAAAATCATGGACGCATATGTAGATGATATTTTGGTAAAATCCAAAGAAGAGGAAGATCACATCGAAGCTCTCAATCAAGTTTTCAAGCGGCTCATTCTTTACAAGCTAAGACTCAATCCACAAAAATGTGTTTTTGGAGTCGAATCTGGCAAGTTGTTAGGCTTTCTAGTCAGCAAAAAGGGGATAGAAGTGGATCCTGCTAAGGCAAAGGCTATCATTGGCATGCCGCCCCCGACCAATCTCAAAGAATTGTGTATTCTTCAAGGACGCATGCAATCAATTCGGCGATTCATATCCAATTTGGCCATGAGATGTAAGCCGTTCAATCATTTGCTCAGAAAAGGAGTGAAGTTCGAATGGGGACCAGAGTGTCAGCAATCGTTCTAACGCATAACCCTTCTGTTTTAAAGCCGCTAGAATTAGGGAAACCCCTACTGCTATACATTTCAGTCAATCAAGTTGTTTGCGGCGGATTCTTTGCGCAATACGAAGAAGGCAGTCTGATAGAGCATGCCATTTACTATGTAAGCAAAACCTTCATTGATTATGAGAAGAAATACTCTCAAATAGAGAAGACGTGTCTAGCTCTGGTTTGGATGTGTCAGAAATTGAGACACTATTTGCTGGCATCTGAAGTCAAGATTCTATCCAAATTAAATTCTCTCAAGTACATCCTAGAGAAACCATTCCTTAGTGGACGGATTGCCAAATGGCAAGTCCTATTGATGCAATACGACTTGGAATATGTCTCTCAGCAATCTATCAAAGGCCAAGCAATTGCAGATCAATTGACAGATTTTCCCCTAGCAGAGGATGTTAAAGCCGAAGATGATTTCCCCGATGAGCAGATCTGCAATATTCAACAATCCCCAATTTGGAATTTATTCTTCAACGGTTCCAAGAATATGGCAGGCATAGGAATTGGGATTCTGTTAATCACACCAGAGAAAGAGATGATCCCCTTTTCTCTTAAAATGGATTTCTAGTGCACTCACAATATGGTCGAGTATGAAGCTTTGATACAGGGTCTAAAAATTCTACAAGACTTTAATGTCAAAAGAGTGCATGCTTATGGTGATTCTTTGCTCGTTGTAAATCAAGTCCTAGCCGAATGGCAAGTGAAGGATAAAAAATTACTTCCTTATCAGAAGATCGTCTCATCTCTTGCCGACAAATTCAAAGATTTCCAACTTTTCCATATCAAGAGAGACTTCAATCAAGTTGCAGATAGTTTAGCCAATCTAGGATCCATCATGTCTTTCAAGAACGGAGAATCTTGTCGCTCCTTTGAAATTGGTAGACTTGATCAACCTGCTTTCGTCCCAGTAGAGTAGATTAACCAGGCTGAGCAAAAGAAGAAGCCCTGGTATCATGACATTAAGAATTTCATAGAGACTGGCAAATTTCCTCCAGGACTCTCAAAGAAAGAGCAACGAGCAATTCAATACATGTCTGCTCGATATTGGCTACCAGACTCTTGTCAAACAAATCATCCGAGCAGGATATTACTAGAGAACTCTGCAACAAGATTGCTATCATTTTGTGAAGAAGTGCGTTCAATGTCAGATGCATGCACCTTCTATTCATGTGCCGATGACATACTTGCAATCTGTCGTCTCACCATGGCCATTTTCCATGTGGGCTTTTGATGTCGTAGGCCTCATTACTCCGTCTGCCTCAAATGGCTACAAATACTTTCTTGCCGCAACAGAATATTTTACTAAATGGGTAGAAGCAGTCACTCTACGCACAGTAGAAGGCCGACATGTGGTCTCATTCATCCACAAGAATATTTTATGTCGTTTCGGCATACCGCATGATGTTGTGTCAAATAATGGCAGTCATTTCAAGAATGAGGACATTCTGCTCAAAGTTCATAATCCATCATCATTTTTCCGCTCCTTATTATTCTCAAGGGAATGGTCAAGCAGAGGCCACCAATAAGATTCTGATTTGAATCCTGGAGTGAACCTTGGAAACAGGTCGTGACTGGAATGAAAAGATTCATGATGCGTTGTGGGCGTATAGAACCACCATTCGAACTACAACTAATGCTACTCCGTCAGAACTTGTCTACGGAACTGAAGTAGTACTACCTCTACATATTCAGAAACCTGCTCTGAAATTTGCATCACTTCTAGAATTACCTCTTGATCAATATCAGCAACAGTGGCTAGTACAACTTGATTTGCTAGATAAGAAAAGGCTCAGAGCAGCAGAGCACACTCTATCGTATCGTCAAAGGATAGCCAGACAATATGCAAAAATTGTCATTGAAAGAAAATTTTGAGTCAATGATCTAGTGCTCAGATCAACAACTTATCTCAAACACCGCCCAGGTGGCAAGTGGTCACCAAATTGGGAAGGTCCCTATGTTGTCAAAGAGGCATTACCTCGTAACTCATATCGGCTCATCAATGTCGATGGAGTGGAATTACTAGATCCCATCAATGCTCGGCATTTGAAAAAATTCTATACTTAAATCATGTATTATCCTTTGTAATTCCTCCAAAATTTTCTTCAAATAATGATCAAGATTCTCTTTTCCCAGTTACACTGGGGCATTTTTAAAATTTTGTTTTTATCTACAAATACCCTGTATGCAGGCAGGATAAACAAATCTCTCATTTCGCACGCATATGCACTCATTTATACCATTTTTATATCTGCATATATCTGTGTTCATTTGTGTCGGTATTCGTTGGCATGCATTTTCACCAAATTCAATACTCATTTAGGATAAGGGATAATCCTGAGACCCCGACGATCATTCTCGTTACAATTTTCAAATACTATAAAAGCCTAGGTCTCTTTCTGAATTTCAAAGATTCAATTTAAAAATAAAATATATTTTCAAAACCCAGTGCTCAAACTGGTATATTTCCAAAATTCAGTGCTCGAACTGATATATTTTCAAAATCCAATGTCCATGATGACATATTCTCAAAACCCGGTATTCATACCGGCATTCTTTCCAAATTAAGCACTAGTGATTAATGTCTCACTGGTTGGTCTTGTCAGTCAACCTCTTGGGGTCAGTCTTCGCACTAATCATTCATCAAAATTCAAAATTCCAATTTTCAAATTGTCAATTTCGACCTTCGGGTCAATCAATTTCAATTTCGACCTTCAGGTCAACCAATTTTCAATTTCCAATTTCCAAATATCAAATTTCAATTTCCAAATGTCAATTCCAAATTTCCAATTTCCAATTTCCAATTTCCAATTTCCAATTTCCAATTTCCAATTTCCAATTTCCAATTTCCAATTTCCAATTTCCAATTTCCAATTTCCAATTTCCAATTTCCAATTTCCGAATATTAATGTCAAAATTCCAAACTTCAAATTTCCAATTTCAAATATCAAAATTCAAATTTCAAAAATTCAAAATTTCAACTTCCAAATTTCGACCTTTTGGTCACCCAATACGAATTCCAATAATTTTCTCTTGCGAGAGACCCTTTGTACAGGGAGAGTTCGAGGGAGCTTGTTCTTTTCGCATGCTATCCTTTGTTCACTTAGCCCCTTTTTAGGGAGAGTTTGAAGGGACTCGTGTCTTTGTGAACCGTTTGCAAAACAAAATTCCAATTTCGTACAAGGAACCCTTAGTTCAGGGAGAGCTTCGACGGAAGTTCGCCTTCCTTGTGACCATAATTTCGTACTAGGCCATGTCATCATAAAGGACCCTCTTTTCAGGGAGAGTGTAATGGACTCGCTCCTTCATGACCAATTCACCGACCTCACCATTACCGGCCCCCTTTCCATAAGAGAAGCCTAATGTTAGGAAGTTTTGACGAAAGCTTAATTTCTCTTCGAAAGTTCATTTTGCAAACACCTCATCTTCAAAGAAGAGAGGAGTAATTCCTATTTCCAAATTTCTGAATCTTCTCCTTTGGGGAAAGGAGAAGAAAATTTCTGTCATGGACGCGTTGCGTTGTGCTTCAGACGCTCGCTTTCATAAAGGATTTCAAGAAAATTGTGCCAATTTGTTATTAAATATTTGTTGACTTCAAAATTTTTATCACACAAAAACATTACCTCAGAATACCTTCAGTATTACTTCCGAAAGGACAAAGCTTTCGCGAAAAAGGATTCAAAATTCAAGATCTTTCAATTGGCCAACCAAAAGGATGCAGAATAAATCCTCGATATGGCCAGCAAAGAAAATTCAATGTTGTTGCAAAGCCATAAGTGATCGATATTGATCGCAGTCAATGACACATTTTTAAAGATCATTCTTGGAAAATAAGTTAGTCGAAATATCATGGGTGATACAGAAAAATCCACTCAATCTCCATATCTTCTCAATCACCTAAGCTGCAATTAAATATCCGCAAAAGGGATCTCTCAATTGTCGTCAAGGTGAAGGCGAATTAAGAGGGTAGACCCCCGAGGCCAAAGAAGATTTGGATCATCTCCAAGATGACGGAGTTTGTGACGGATCCTTCCAAGGAAAGTCCAAAGCATTGTCGAGATGAAGGCATATGCAATGAACCTCCCGACAATCCCTAAAAGGTATTTAATTTCTGCTATCATCAAAAGATTTCCAACCAAAGAGCCAATAATCGTCAATATAATCCCTGAGAGAAAAGAAGGATCGAAACATCTCTGAGATGAAGGAGTTTGTGACGTACACTTCCCCAAAAAAAAAAGAAGAGAGAAAAGCCAGGACATCTCCAAAATGAAGGATGATGTAATTCCCGAAAAATCCAAGAGAGCGCCAATTCTGTTAAAAAAAAAGAGTACAAAAAGACCATCATGAAAAAAAAAAGAATCCCAGGATATCAAACTACTAAATCTACCAAGAATCTTCTTTAAATTTTGTGAAATTCTTTTATCAATATTCTTTCACAAATTGCTTTCATAATATCAAGAATACTCTCTTTTCTGCTCATATCAAGGAGATTGATAGCTTCTTTGAAAGAAAGCCAATCACAAGCAATTTGAATTCAAATCTTGATTCGACGGAGTTAAGCCCAGTCAGAGGTAATACTTCAGGTAGAAAAGAGGGAATATTTTCAAAACAATATGCATCATTTTCAATTATTTTGAATCAACAATAATTTTCAACACTTTGACAATACTTTTTAGCTATCCTAGCGTGAAGCAAGGGCTTGAGGTTCATCTTTGGCGTATCCTGACATCAGTTGTTATCCCTTTTAGGACTTGATAATGGAAGTTTTTAAGATTTCTTCCCTTCTTTGGTATAATCTGAGCGCCTGGGCTCTCAGATTCGCACACTTCCCTGTGTCCCCACTGTCCCACCATAGACAGTCCAATTTCGGCTTGAGGTCAAGTCACAAATCACTTTCTCGCAAAAGGTCATCAAATTCAAAAGTTATTCAGTCTCAACAATGAGGCGCCCAAAATCAAACCCCTTTTCAAGCTTTAGGGACCCCAATTTCATCCTTTTGCAAAACCCCTATCGGATTTACTGTGCAAAATCCGAAGGTTCCATCACGGTTTCTTCTTTTGAGGATTCCGCCCAATCAGGATAAGGCTACAAACCTGAGCCTCATTTGATGAGGTATTTCATTTTCTGCCCAATCAGGTTAAGGGTATAAACCTGAGCCTCCTTTGACAAGGTATTTCATTTTCCCCAATCAGGTCAAAGGTTAAAACTTGAGCGTCATTTCATACGAGGTATTTTCGTCCCATCCAGGATAAAAACAAAACTTGAACTTCAATCTCGCTGAATGAATATGTCTTCTTAATTTTCCATTTCATACCTATCATGATCACCGCCAGAATTAATTCCTCCACACCCAGCCAGATTTTTCTAACTGGGGCATTTTTATAGTCCAAATTTAGTGTGTTTTTCTTTGCCACTAAGCTCGGACCTATACCGGCTTAGTAGCAAAGAGGGGCATCTGTAAACACCCCAAATTTTCATTCTTATCCAATGCTTATATTTCGTGTGTCACTGCATATCATTGCATGCATTCGACATACCATTTCATTGCATTGCATAGCATTGCATGTCATTACATCTTATTTTCGAGATCCAGAACTCCTATTTTCAAAATATTAAATCAAGATTCGAGCTTTTTAAACTTTTCTTTCAAAATCAATTTTAAAACCTGGGGTTTTAATCAACATTATGTCATTCGCCAACCCCCAGGCCCTCATATTTTGAAGTGTTTTTCTCAGAAAACAATCTGGATTCATTTTAAACTCAATTTTCAACTGATTTCAATTCTCAGATGAGACCTATTTAGGTGGTGTCGCTTCTGGATTCCTTTACTTGTCAAAAATCTCCAAAATTTTAGAGTCCTAGTTGGATCAGGACTCTTTTTCCCAGAGTCCTAGTCGGATCAAAACTCTACTTTTCACTACCTTTTTACCTGTTTTCGGAGAAAACCTTTCAAAATCTTCTGTTTTGGCCAAAATTTCAGAGTCTTAGTTGGATCAGGACTCTTCTTCAAGATTCCAATCGGATCAGGACTCTTCTTCAGAGTTTTAATCAGATTAGAACTCTAATCTTTTACAGCTATTTTATCCATTTTCAATCAAATCTTTCAAAATCTTTCAAAATGGGTCAGAAACTCAAAGTTTTAGTCAAAATAGGACTCTATTCAGAGAGTCCTAGTTGAATCAGGACTCTGATCCTGATTTCAATTTTGAGAGAATCTTTCAAAATTCTTTCCATCTATCAAAACTGTTACACTTTTATCAAAGAATTTCAAGATTTTGAGGTTTTATCCCAGAGTCCTGATCAAATCAGGACTCTACCCCAGAGTCCTGATCGAATCAGGACTCTATCCGAAGTTCATTCTCTCACTTCATTTTCACTGGTTTTCAAAAGCTTTGCTTAAATTTCATCATTTACTTATCAGAAAACCGAAATTTCTTAGAGTTCTGATCGAATCAGGACTCTTTCTCAGAGTCCTAATCAGATCAGGACTTTGAACCAAAACTTCAATTTCATCCTATTTTTAACTGTTTTTCAAAATTCTCTCATTTGTTTTCTCAGAAAATCCAAAAATCTGAGAGTCCTAGTTCAATCAGGATTCTGTCCTCAGAGTCTCAGTTGAATCAAAACTTTGTTCTATTTCAATACTTGTTATTGTTTACATTGTTTTTACAAGTTCTTTTATATGTTTTTCAGAAAATACCAAAAAAATCTAGAGTTTCAGTCCGATCAGGACTCTGTCCCAGAGTCCTAGTCCAGTCAAGAGTCTGTTTTGAAGTCTGTTGTTACTTTCATTTTTCATTTATTCCCATTTGTTTTAAAAAATTAGGTCATTTTGTACAGTCCAGTTAATCTAGGACTCTATTTCAGGGTTCTGATCGAGTTAGGAGTCTAACCCTGATTGTATTGTTTCACCATTTTCGATGAAATCTTTTCAAAAACTCCTTCATTTGGCTTTTAAAAACCAAAATCACAGAGTCCTAAAAAACCAGGACTCTAACCCGGAGTTCCAGTTCGCCTGAGACTCTATTTTCAAAGATTTTGAATTTCAACTATTGATTTTAACCCCTTTTCTAAGCCATTTTCAGTATTTATTTCAAATTTTCAAAACTTTGATGTGGGGTCCACTCAGTTGGTGCTACATCCAGAGGAGTTCTGACCCAGTTGGAACTCTATGTCATTTCAAAACTTTGATTTTCAAGTTTGCTTTTGAAAATCTTTTGAAAATTCTCTCAATTTCAAGTTTTAAAATCATTTTTTTGAAAAACTCAAGTAGGGCCTACTCGGGGTGGCGCCACATTTGAGAAAGTCAGGGTTAGTTTAGGCTTAGTCAGTGTCTTGGTTAGTTTTAGAAGTTTAGAAGAGTCAAAATCTATTTTGAAAACTCATTTTTAAAGTTTGGTTTTTAAATTGTTGTTTTTAAAAGTTTTAGTTAAAACTTTAAAAACCCAATGTGAGAAAATGCCAAGTGGCACCACATTTGGGGGCTTTTTAGGATTAGCTAGGGGTTAATTATGAATTAATTAGGATAATTTAGACTATGGGTAGATAGGTAACTCCACCCCAAAATCGCCCCCCCCCCCCCCCTTAGAAGAGTCCAAAATTTTTAAAAGTGTGATTTTTAAAACCTAAAAAATTACTATAAATAGAGGCTATAGGGGGGACGATTTTCTAGGTCTCTCTCCTTTGGATTCTTGGAGCTTCTCTCTCCTCTCCAGCCCTTCTTCCATTGCTGCAAGTACCAATGTAATATTTTTAATATTTTTTTTAGTTTTATTCAATACTTTTCATGTTTTAAATCAATTTTAGCCATTGGTGCCATTCCCTTCATGGATTAAACCATGGATTCAAGTTCAAGAACCTCAAGAGAGGTTCAAGAAGATGATCTAACTCTGTTTTAATGTTTTTTCAGGGATTCTAATCCATTATAATCAATTATAGTGTGGTTTTTCATGTTCTTAACCATTAAAACATGTGATTTACCCGTTAAATGGGTAAAATCCATGCTTTTTAAGGTAAAATCAAATTCCAACCATGGATTCCCTGTGTTTATTTATTTTTTTTACTTATTTATATTTATTACATGTGTTTTAACATATAAATTAATTTCGTTTTGCTGTTTGGTATTTTTTATTATTATTTTCATTAGTTAAAGCATGATTTATTAGGTTTTATCAAATTTCTGTGTGTCTTTAGTTTAGATCAGAAAAGAGTATGTTGTTTTGGATTGAAATATTCATTGTTAATTTCTGATTTTTTTATATGTGATACATGAATGTGTGAATGAACTGCTGTAAAAAAATTAGAGGTTTTGGAATTTGATAACCTTGTCAGAAAAATCAGACATCAAATCGGAATTTTCAAGCTTTAAAATCGTTGTTAAAATCAAAAGGGTAACTTTCTGTTATGATATTTTTCTCATCTGATATTCGATTTGAGATACGTAAAGTGCTGTGGATTCTTGTTGAGATGATCAATTCACTGTAAAAGTTTGGTAATTTTTGGTCTCTGTTTAGTATTTTTCCTTTGACAGAGAGTTAGATTTTAAATTTAAAACTCGTTAGGGTTTACCAAAACCCTAATCTGACTTGTGTTGATCATAGATCTCAGACCGCAGATTTGATTCCAAATCTGTAAAAAAAGAGGTTCATTATTTTTCTGGCTTCTGTTCACTGCTAAAATTTTAGAAATTTTTGATTAAGTTTATTATTTATTTCTGTATTTTCAACCTGAAGTATATGTTTTAATCCCTGTTAGATTTGTTATATTTTAGTTCAGATTGCCGGAAGGGTTTCTCCCTAACCAGAGATGCTTTTTCCAATATGTAAATAGGAAAACCTTTGTTTTTATGTCTAGTTTGCCTCTGTGAAAATTCAGAAATTTTCATGGAGGATTGACCCCTGATTCGGGTCTAACTCTGAAACTGGTTTGTGACCTAGGTTAAAAATAACATATTTTAGGGTTTTAATACACTTTTTGGATTAAAATAATGTCAAAAAATTATTTTTATGATTTCAAACTGATTTTAGGGTCATAAAAAGTGCAAGTACCAATTTTTATGAATTTTGGAATCCGTTTGATGCCTGAATTAATCAAATTGCAAAACAGGGCACCCGTAGGATCCCGAAACACTGCCAAAATCACAATTTTTGTGATATTTCTTGATTTTCGTGCATAAGTGTGTGTTTTTATGGTTTTTTCATGTTTATAATCATGTTAGGGTGTTTCATGTTTGATTTTGTGGTTATTTCAATCATAAATTTCAAGTTTTTACCAAAATCTATTTTAGAAAACCCTAATTTCAAGGCCATAGTCTTGCTATCAGGGGCATTTTGGTCATTTGACCTCAATTTCGAAATTATAAACCCTAATGTTCATATTTGTGATCATTTAATATCATATTTGAGTTAATTTATCCTTATTTGTATTTCAAAAGTTGCATTTTACAAAATATCTTTCTGAAAACATTGATTTCAAGGCCATAGTCTTGCTATCAAGGGTATTTTGGTCATTTTGACCCTAATTTCGAAATTTCAAATATCATTTTCATATTTCTTATATTTTATTTCATATTTTATTAAGTTTATATCAGGGAATCATGGAAAAAGGCTTATGTCTAGCAAAATCCATCAATTTTTAGATATTACTGGATAAATCTAGAAAAGCCAACATATTTTCATTAACCAATTTTTCTAGTTTTGCAGGAACATTGAAGACTTTACTTTCTTTTAAATTCATGTATTTAAATTCAATTAGTGATGTAAATTAGATGTAAACTTTGGAATAAGAATTTCAATTTCTGCTTAGATTAGGATTTGCATTGCATATAGTTGTAAACTTTGATATATAACTGCAATGTATGCCAATTCATGCATATTCTTTACAAATTCACTATGGTCTACACGAATGAAACGTGCACTAGCTCTTATGGAGTTGACAAACTTGGTGGAATTTGTATTTATGTCCATAGTCAGAATACGAATGATACCCAGATTTGTAATCTTCGTATTAGCCACATTCAGCCTACACTCTTAGGCTAACTTCAAAAATGCACTGCATTTCTCAAAAATACAAAAAAAAATTCTCAATTCTTCAAAATCAAGTCTTTCAAATCCATATTCATTCATTTCATTCATTTGCAAATTCCAATTCCAGCCCAGAGAAATCGATTTTCTCAAAATTTCTCAAGTCTTATTCAGAAATTGATTTTCTCAAAAACTTTGAGTTTCAAATGATATTTCAAGTATTCCTCAAGTTCAAATCATGATTTTTCAAGTTATATCTTCAATTTCCAAGTTCTAATTCAAAGAAATCAAGTTTTTCAAAGTTATTTGAAATTCCTCAGAAATCGATTTTCCTAAAAACACTTGGATTCTTCAGAAATCAATTCTTATTTTCTCAGAAACATTCTATCAATCATGATTCACGATTTTCAAAGGGCTCTTTTTCCAAGTATTTTCCCAACTCTGAAGCAAACATCATGTTTTCAAATCTGCGTTTTCAGAAAATTCATAGCATATGCCTGATTCTTTGTGCATTTAGCAAATAGAACACAATTTAGACAAGTTGAGCAAAGCTAAGCATACAATTGATCCTTGGTTCAATTACCCCTGGTAAAGGCGCCATGAACGGTTGAACCTCGTACCGACAGGCGAGTCCCATTCTTCGAAATTATCCCGCATTTTAAAATAGAGGTGAGTTATTTTCAAAATCTTTTTCAAAGGTCAGTTTGACTCGCAAAAGTAAAAATTTTGCGATGATAACAAGTATGTTACTAGTACAGCGGTTTGAGATACAATGCATATAATGAGTGAATGTAGGATACCTGATGGGGTAGAGGCCCTTCCTAGCATTTGTAAACAAGCATTCTTGTCATCAGGTCCCAGCGTCTTACAAATATCGATAAGTTTCTAACCATCGTAACAACAAGATCTACCTGCAGTAACAAAACAATGCCTTAATGGCACACAAGATGACATGTGTTCTTTATCGATAGCATGATGAGATGGAAAGCTACTCACGACACCTTAATGGCACTGGTTGGAATGTTTGTGCATCATTGATTTCTTTCATAATGCCTAATGACAACGAAAATGAAGAGAAGACATGGGAATGTTTTGTAACACAAGGCAGGCACGAGAAGGCGACAATGTGTTGTAAAACATGATAAAAAACATAGCGGAAACCTCGACTGGAGACGAAGGCAAAGTTTGCGTTAACAATGGGAGCTACTATTACAGTAGATGACGCAAGAGTTTAATGAATAGCGAACGTCTACACCTTAAATAGTTAACATCAAACTTTCTGGATGGAGGACTTTTTTGTCCTTTTCTCAAACCGTAGGTTCCCAACTTTTGAATGGAGGATATTTTTGTCATTTCCTCGAACCGTCATTTCAAGGCAAGAAAAGCAAGTAAGGGTGATTAAGTCTTTGCAATAGCACTAGAGTTCGATACAAAGTTATGTCAACATACACGAGAATATGAGCCTCATGTGCGTAAATACGTGGCGCTCATTCACCCCCCTCCCCCTTGAGCACAAACGTGGGATTCAGTGAATCATCGGGGGAGAGCATACACCACCCTCTCCAATTTGAGGTGGAGGTTATTTTTAAAGTCATCTGTTAGCTTTGCCCACTCTTTCTAGATTGTAGACCTTCTTTTATAATGGTTCATGACCTGCCAATTTAAAGGGTTAGGATATATCTTGTACTTGCTCCTAGCAGTCTGCACCAAGGTTTGTCCTCATGCAACAGGTAAAGAAAATTCAATGCGAGAGAGCAATGTAAGTGGTCCGAGCTATGAAAGAGGGAGTTCAGTGTATTGCATTCAAGAGTCGTGACTCGTGAGAGGCATGTATAAGAATACAATATAAAAAAATGATAGGAAGAAAAGAAAAAAGAAACACAAAAATGAGAAATAGAAAAATTACATAGGTAATTTCCAAAATCTTTACGATTTTGTGAGCCCTTTCCTTCTCATAAAATCTCCCTTGTGCTCCCTGCCGTTTCTCATACGAGACTTACTGATTTTAACCTGATTGTGAATCACGTTAGTTTTTTTATTGACATTCTTTCTATTGGGGTTAAAATGGACATACCGGGTCTCCCCACAAGTGTGAATCGATGAAAACAATAATGCAATGACAGTGGAAGAAATAAAACCAAAACAAACCAACAACGAAAATAAAACAGCACACAATGATTTACGTGGTTTCCTCTCAACTGAGGTACGTCTACGGCAACCAATACGTCAACAACTTCCACTTTCTTCAAACAAAGATTACAGAGTGGCCAAAATGCATAAGCCTTACAAACACACAAGGTGTAACGAAAAGAACAAGAGGATATACCTCACTGAGGAACAAAGAACGAATGATCTAAAGAACCAGCTTGATGAAGTTGTCCTGAAAGAATTGTAGTAGCACTTCTTGCTTTTGTTCACTCCACACCCTTTCGGTGCCCTAAAAGAGTTTCTCACACCTTTTTGCTCTTTTCTACTTCTACTTACTCTCTCTCATCCATCCCTTAAATAGAGGACGAGACCCGCATCTAATGTGTTGCATAACTTACATTGCGCCTGAAGCGCATTAGCATAAATCGCTATCCACCTGAAGCCATAAATCGCTATCCAGCAATACTGCAAATCGATATTCAGGTTAAAACACTCTTCGCCAAATCGTTGATCCTCAAACTTTAAACAATTGAATCGTCACTTAGCTGAGAGGACTTCTACAAATCGCTATCGAGCGAATACGAAAATCGTCCTCAAGAAGATCAAGTATTGTGCTTGGAATTCTGCAGCGATACTGAATGTGCATTGAATCAATGAATCCCACAAAGGAGAAAAACCCAACAATTCTCTCCTTTCCCGACTTATGTGGAAGCTTCTTTCATTCCTGCTAAGAATCGACACTTCTCATGCTTGTCCTTGGGCAATGACTTGGTCAACATATATGATGCATTGTCATTAGTATGCACTTTTTCCAGTTGCAATAATTTTTCATTCAAGACATCTCAAATCCAGGGGTATCAAACATCGATATGTTTTGATCTTGAATGAAATGAGGAATTCTTACTCAAGTGAATTGCACTCTGGCTATCACATTGAAGAACATACTCTTCTTGCTTCAAGTCCAACTCTTGTAAGAATTTCTTCACCCACAACAATTTCTTACTGGCTTCTGTAATGGCGATGAACTCAGCTTTTGTAGTAGAGAGAGCTACATATTTCTATAATTTTGACTACCATGCAATTGCTCCCCTTGCAAAAGTAATCAAATACCCAGAAGTAGATTTTTTACTGTCTACATCATCAGCCATATCAGAATCTGTGAACCCATCAAGAATAGGTTCACCCTTTCTAAAACACAAGCTCAACTTCGAAGTGCCCTGAAGATACCTCAGAATCCATTTCACTGCTGCCCAGTGTTCCTTTCCTGAATTTGACAAAAATCGACTAACTTCAACAACATGAGCTATGTCTGGCCGAGTACAGACCATAGCATACATCAACGAACCTACTGTCGAAGCATATAGAATTTTCTGCATCTCAATTTCTTTTTCATCATTTGCAGGACATTGACTTGAGCTAAGTTTGAAATGGACTACAAGTGGATAATTAACAGGCTTTGCTTTGTCCATGTTGAACCTCTCAAGAACCTTTCTGATATACTTCTCTTGCGATAACCAGATCAGCCCATGTGATCTATCTCGAACGATTCTCATTCAAAGAATTTGCTTTGTTGGACCTAAGTCCTTCATGGCAAAGGTCTCACTCAGCTCCAACTTTAACTTGTTTATCCTACTGATGTCTTGGCCCACAATCAGCATATCATCCACATAAAGCAAGAGAATGGTAAAATTACCATGCTCAGTCATAAACGAATCAAACTTTTTATACCACTGCCTTGGTGCTTGCTTCAATCCATACAAGCTCTTCTTCAGCTTGCAGACTAGGTGCTCTTTACCCCTGTCAATGAAGCCCTCAGGTTGCTCTATATAAATTTCTTCTTCCAAGTCACCATGCAGAAATGCAGTCTTCACATTAAGCTGCTCAATTTCAAATTCATGCTTGCAGCTATACCGAGCACAGTTTGGATGAAGGACATCTTTACAACTGGTGAGAAGATTTCATCAAAATCAACTCCCTTCTTCTGAGTAAAACCTTTCACTACAAGTCGTGCCTTGTATCTAGATTGAGAGTTGATCCCATCAGTCTTCTGCCTGACACTACAAGAAAAACCTTGATTAGCGACGGACATTTGCGACGATTTTTTTTCATCGCAAATTAGTGACGGAATTAGCGAGAGAACATTATCCATCGTCAATCTTTGAAATATTTTTGAAATTAGTAATGACACAAATTTCATCGCAAATATGTCGCTAATTAGCGACAAATTGGTGAAAAAAAAAATCATCATAAAAACTATAGCAACTTAGCGACGGATTTAGTGAGAGAAATATTTCATCATAAATCTGTCGCTAATTATCCATAAATTTGCGACGGAATATTTCCCTCGCTAAATCCGTAGCTAATTTTCAATTAAAGCTACCAAATTAGGGCGCTAAATTCTCCCTCCTTTTGTCTCTCTCTCTCGTTACGCTTAGGGCACTTCGCCTCCCTCCTCCCCCAGGTCGACTCCATCGTCGTCCACGTCATCTCCGTCGATGGCGATGGCAACAACGACAGTGATGGCGACGATGATAGTGATGGCGACGCCGATGGGCGATGACCCCTCCTTGCTCGCGGAGGAGAAAGGCAAAGCCCTAATCAGGACTCTCTGAAAACCTTTTGTTGTGAGCACTCCCGACTCTCTTTGTGCACTGCTACGGATGTAGGAACCGGTGTTCCCTTCTGATTCCTTCCTTGTTTCCAATTTTTAGCAGAGGGTACAGCGACGACAACGGTGATGGCGACGACGACAGTGATGGCGACGACGACGACCCCTCCTCGCTTGTGGAGGAGGAAGGCAAAGCCCTAATCAGGACTCTGAAAACCTCTTGTTGTGAGCGCTCCCGACTCTCTTTGTGCACTGCTAAAGATGCAGGAACTGGTGTTCCCTTCTGATTCCTTTCTTGTTTCCAATTTTTACCAGAGGGTAAGACGACAACGATGGTGATGGCGACAGTGACGACGATAGTGATGACGACGGTGACCACGATGACGACGACCCCTCCTTGCTCACGGAGGAGGAAGGCAAAGCCCTAATCAAGACTCTCTGAAAACCTCTTGTTGTGAGTGCTCCCAACTCTCTTTGTGCATTGCTAAGGATGCAGAAACTGGTGTTCCCTTCCGATTCCTTCCTTGCTTCCAATTTTTAGCAGAGGGTACCTTCAGTCCTCATTCTATTTTTGTTTTCCTTATCATAAGGTTACATTTTATGTAGTGTAGAGATTGTCTACAGATTTGATAGTTTTTTTTAGGGGTTTTATTGTTTGGTGTCTACGGAAGCCCGTGCTGGAGAAATCATATTACACCTGTTGATGCAACTCAAACTACATAGTTTTTTTATCATTTACTCATGAAAGCCTAGCTTATTCTATCAGCAAATCAAATGGATAATACAACCTGAGTCTGTTTATGAATATCATGCTTCCACATTTTTTACAACTTCTTGTTTGAAATTTGGGTTGCACTGTATAAGTTTCATACAGAAACCATGACATGCTATATGTTTTTGATGATTTAGGAGTCAAACAACCAGACGACGATTAAGAAATAGCACATTAGAATGCTATACTTCATGTTTTGTTCCTCTTTTCCACCAATTATGCACCATCTTTTAGTTGTCTCATTTTCACTCTTGTTTAGGGATGTTGAACAAGTCAATTGTTTGGGTATTTGACTAAATCTAAATCTATTTAGTAAGACAAATCTGATTACATGTAAATTTGCTATTTAGGCTAATTGGATCCAGATCTGGTGGTAGCTTTTTGCACCCAAATTGAAATTTGACTCTGAATCCACTTAAGCCATATCAAATTGTGTAGGATTCAATTATGTTGACATTATGGAAGGTCTTTGTTCGAGGGGTGGTTTCCCTCTTCACTGCTAAAGCCTACCCGATTTTTCATGAATTCTAGAATGCTAGTTTGTGCTTCTTCATTTCCTATATTCATTTTCTTTTTCATTTGCATCCATGATTTTTGCCTTACGTGTAAGCTCAAATTGAAGGCAATATCATGGCTATATAGCTGTACTTTTCAGGTTGTTTGATTGGATTGTTTCATTTAGTGATGCAAAATTTAGGTGGCTTTTCTATTTTTTTTCTCTCTCTCCTTAAATAGATGTTTTGTGCATTTCTTTTTTGGTTTAATGAGTTTGTTCTTTTAAAAGGTTGAAAAAGGCTAAAGCTATGAACACAAGTTGTTGTTCTACAAATCTTAACATTGAGAGACCAAATATATGTTTGGTTGAAGATTGGGGAAATGTGATAATATGTTTATTACAAGTTGTGAACACAAGCAAAAACTGTATCTTTGTATTGTTTTCATTTCATAAGACTTGCACTATATTATACTATAGGCACATGAGGTTCACGCCTCGGGGCTCTTTTTTTAATTTTTTTTTATTTATTTTGTGATGGATTAGCGACGGATATTATCCATCGCTAATTTTCAGCAATGATATGTTTTGCGATGGATTGTATTCCATCGCTATCTTGCTGACCAAAAGTTAGCGATGAAATTTATTAGGATATACTCTGTTGCAAGTCTGTCGCTAATTAGCGACAGACTTGCGACAAAAATAAGCCATCACCAATCCATCGCTAATTAGCGACAAACTGGCAACAAATAAATTCCGTCGGGATTTAGTGACTAGAATTATGCGATAGATGCTATTCATCGCAAATCCATCTCTAATCTGTCTCTAAACACATTAGCGACAAAATTGGCGACGAATATCGTCTGTCACTACTTGGCATTTTTCTTGTAGTGTGAAGACCCACTTGTTCTTTAACACTTTCTTCCCTTTAGGTGTCTTTACCAGATCAAAGGTGTGATTCTCATGCAATGAATTTATTTCTTCTTTCATTGCCTTAAGCCACTCAGTTTGGTTTTCGTCCTCTAAAGCTTCTTCAAAAGTTTTGTCTCATCTTAATTTATAATCATCACATACTCATTTGATGAGTATTTTCTGGATGGTTGTTTCTCTCTGGTAGACCTCCTTATAGGAGTCTGAGGAAGTGACTCTTGGGGTATTGGTTCTCCCTCAATTTTTGTCTGATCATATCCTTCCTCTGTATCATTGTAAGGAGGTGTCATCTCCTTCACGAAATCCTGAACAGTCGGTGCATCAAGGGGATCTAAGTCAACAAGATCACCTTTACTAGACTCTGATGGCTCAGACTTACCAATGTCTTTATTGATCAAATTATCCAAGAAGACAACATCTCGACTTCTGACCACCTTCTTATCAACAAGGTCATAGAGTCTGTAGCCAAATTCTTCATGTTCATAGCAAAGGAATATGCATCGCTTGGCTTTTGGATCAAGCTTGGACCTCTCTTCCTTCAAAACATGAACAAAATCTCTACAGTCGAACACTCTTAAGTGTCCATAGGAAGGTTATTTCTCTGTCTAAACTTTCTCTTGAATGTCTCCCTTCAAGGGAATAGAAGGAGATGAGTTGATAAGATCAATTGATTTCCTCATTGCCTCACCCTAATAAGATCTTGGTAATTTAGAGTGTAACAACAAACATCTGACTCTCTCAAGGATAGTGTGATTCATTCTCTCAGCAACCCCATTTTGTTGATGTGTCATCCTCACAGTTCTTTCATGCTTGATGTCATGATTGGTGCAATACTGATCAAATGGTCTAATGTATTCGCCACCATTATCCGAGCGAACACACTTCAACTACCTGCCAGTTTCTCTTTCAGTCATGGTCTGAAAATGCTTGAATACATCTAGAATTTGGTCTTTAATTCTCAGTGTATAAACCCAAACATTCCTAGAGTGATCATCAATGAAAGTCATAAAGTACAAAGCACCACCAAGTGTCTTGACCTTCAAAGGTCCACAGACATCAGAATGTATAAGATCTAGAACATGAGATTTTTTAGATGCAATGCTTCTATGGAAAGAAACTTTGTTCTGTTTACCATGGAAGTGATGAACACAAGGTTTCAAAGATGTACCTGCTGCACCCGCTAGGAGCTCTTTCTTAACTAGGACTTGCAGTCCCTTCTCGCTCATATGCCTGAGCCTTTTATGCCATATCTTTGTGGATGAGTCAGTCTCCACAGTATTCACAACACTCTTACAGGTCTTCGCTTGCAAAGTGTAGAAGAAACATGTCTTTATTCCTCTTGCTACCACCAAGGAACCCTTGGTTAACTTTCACCTTTCATCACTGAAGGTGTTGTTGTAGCCCTCATCATCCAATTTTCTGGCAGAGATCAGATTCAGTCGGATGTCTGGTACATGCCTCAAATCTTTCAGCAACAATTTACAACCAACGTTTGTTTCCAAGCAAATGTCGCCAATGCCAACAATCTTTGACACATCTTCATTTCCCATTCGGACATTCTCAAAATTACCTTGCAAGTAGGAAGTGCAGAAATCAGCCCGTGAGGCAACATGAAATGAAGCTCTAGAGTCAATAACCCAATAAGTCTCTTGATTGATCAGATTGATGCTAGTGCCATCACAGATAACCATGAGCTCTCCATTTGTGATTGTGGTTGTGACACTCTACTTTTATTTTGAGCTCTTCTCTTTGCTCTACTCCTTGAACTTGAGCTTCTTACACTCTCACTTCATATGCCCCTTCTTATGGCAATAATAGCACTCGACGTCTTTCTTTGAGCTCAAATGTGAGTGGCCTTTGAATTTGCCACGGTATTGCAGAGTCTTGCTCTTACTCCTACTTCTTTCCCGATTTTCAATTACAAGTGCCTTAGAGGTAGAAGTACCTGATGACTTTCTTCTTGTCTCTTCATTCATGAGACTACTAGTAACTTGGCTCATTGTTACCATTCCATCAGGTGTGGAGTTACTGACTGTGACTACCAAGGTTTCTCAACTCTCAGGAAGGGAACTAAGAAGCAACAAGGCTTGCAACTCATCATCAAAAGCGATTTTCATAGTGGCCAACTGATTCACAATGCTTTTGATCTCATTCAAATGCTCTGCAATAGAGACACCCTCTTTATACTTGAGGTTTACAAGCTTTTGAAATAGAAAGGTCTTATTCACTGTCGTCTTTCTGCCGTAAAGACTTTCTAGTTTGGTCCAAAGACCATACGCTAAAGTTTCTGTGGATACATGATGAAAGACACTATCATCTATCCATTGCCGAATGAAATCGACCATCTTTCGGTCTAGCTTTCTCCATTCATCATCTTTCATCTCGTCTGGTTTGCCGCTGACACCCTCTGTGGGTCTATCTAAATCTTTACAAACCAAGAGGTCTTCCATCTTTATTTTTCAGATCATCCAGTTTGTGCCATTCAAACTGATCATACAACCAACGTTGTTCTCCATGACTTCACACACAAATATATGAACCAAAGCTCTGATACCAGATGTTGGGGTTCAAATGGACGTACCGGGTCTCCCCACAAGTGTGAATCGATAGAAACAATAATGCAATGACAGTGGAAGAAATAAGACCAAAACAAACCAACAACGAAAACAAAACAGTACATAATGATTTACGTGGTTTCCTCTCAACTGAGGTACGACCACGACGACCAATAGGTCAGCAACTTCCACTTTCTTCAAACAAAGATTACAGAGTGGCCAAAAGGCATAAGCCTTACAAACACACAAGGTGTAACGAAAAGAACAAGTGGATATACCTCACTGAGGAACAAATAATGAATGATCTGAAGAACCAGCTTGATGAAGCTGTCCTGAAAGAAGTGTAGCAACACTTCTTGCTTTTTTTCACTTCACACCCTTTCAGTGCCCTAAAAGAGTTTCTCACACCTTTTCGCTCTTTTCTGTTTCTACTTACTCTCTCTTATACATCCCTTAAATAGAGGATGAGACCTGCATTTAATGTGGAAGACTAAATGTCTTGCACAACTTACAATGCGCCTGAAGTGCATTAGCACAAATCGTTATCCACCTAAAGCCACAAAACGCTATCCAGCAATATTGCAAATCGATATTCAGGTTAAAGTACTCTTCGCCAAATCGTTATCCATAAATCGCTGATCCTCAAACTCTGAACAACTGAATCGTCACTCAATTGAGAGGACTTCTATAAATCGCTATCCAGCAAATACAAAAATCGTCCTTAAGAAGATCAAGCGTCGTGCTTGGAATTTTGCAGCGATACTGTATGTGCATCGAACCAATGAATCCCACAAAGGAGGGAAACCCAACACTTTCCTTTGTGTAAACCACCCTTATCTTGAACAAGCATGTCGCTGCCAAGGATAAACTTACCTTGGTCGACCCTGTGCACCTTACCAGTTTTGTTGTTTCCATGCTTGTTTTGATCCTCATCTCTGATAATCTTGTCGATTATCTCTTTATCATTGTTTCTGATATGATCGACCTTCCCATTGCTGCTGATGTGTTGGATTTACTTTCCATTATCATCATGGTCGACATCTCTGTTATGATCGTCCTTCCCATTGTAGTTGACGCACTGGATCTTTCAATTATCATCATGGTCGATGTTTCTGATATGATTGACCTTCCCATTGTAGCTGATACACTAGATCAACTTTCCATTATAGCCATAATCAATAGCTTTGCAGGTAAGCTTTCTACTGTTATGGAGAAGCTTACCAACATTATTCACCTTACCTTTCGTGTGGATGGGATTGACATTGATATCAAGATTGTTCGTCCACCTTATCGTTTATGTGGATGATCCTGTTATCCACCTTGTCGTTTGCATGGATGAGTTTTCCATTGTCAGTGGGGGTGTTGAAAAACTGGGCTTAATCTCTGATAATATTTCCATTTTCAATACTCCTCAAACTGGACCTATTACATAGGCCAAGTTGGTTCTTTAAATTGATGAATTAAGCCTTTGAGAGAGGATTTGTAAAGATGTCGCAAGATGTTTTGAAGATGAAACTTGAGGGTGTTCCTGGCAACTTTTTCTCTTACATAGTGGTAGTCAATGTAAATGTGTTTTGACCTGCTATGTAAATGGTTTGGTAGCCATGGGCATTGAGATTGATTTGCAATCGAGCATTTTCTTTTTCAAGAATGTCTTTAGTATATTTTTCTTGACATATAAAAGATCCCTTTATTCTTATAGTCAACTTATATCCTTAAAAAAAATGATGTTTTCCAATATCCTTAATTGCAAATTCTTTGCTTAGCTTTTTTATAAAATTATCAATGAGTTTTTCGTTATTTTTTAATGAGAACCATATCATTTACATAAATAAGTAAAACAATAATACCCTTATATAAATTTTTTAGAATTACTTAAATCAATAAAGGTGAATTTTATTTTAATTTTTGAATTTTAATTCTTATTTAATTAAATCAGAAACTAGTGAGGATTCAAAATTTAAATTCAAGTGAATTTAAAGGTTTTGAGGAATTTAAACTTGAAATTTAATTCCACAAAAAAACAGGATCGAAGATAAATTAGAATTTAATTCAATTTGGATTTGGATCCAATTAAATTAATTTTAGATCTGGTATTTGAATCTGGATCTTGGGTAGATCCAAAATCCATTTTGGAAATGGTTGGATCTGATATTCAGATTTGGACCTCAAAAGGATCTGAAATTCATTCTAGGATTAGATATGGATTGGTAACTGAGTTAATAGAATTTGATCTAATCTAGATCCAAGACCAAAAAGGAAAGCTAGATTAGAATTTAATTAAGATTTTAGAATTTAATGATAGTTAAATAAATTATAAAAGGTTGGGTGGCTTGCCCCCCTTGTGGGCCCACCTACTTGATAAAGCTTATCCAAATATTAAATAAAATATCTATATACCATATTTTCCTAAAACAAAAACTAGGTTTAAATACTTACCTAAACACAAAACATAATATTTAAGAAGTAAGAATCAAATGAAAAGGCAAGTGTGGGTCGCCCCCTTAAGGGACCCACTTACCTAGGAAAGGAGGATCTCCCCCCCCCCCCTCTCTATAGTAAGGAAATTAAATAAAAAAGAAAAGTAGAAAGATAGGATAAAAAAAAGATAAGAAAATAAAGGAGAGTAATGACTTACCTTGTGTTAGGGAGCACTTACCTTGTGTTAGGGAGCATTGCAAAGGAAAAGGGGTGAGCCCCTCTCTCCTTCTCATTCCTGTGTGAGGCCTAACATGGTAGGGAGCCTTACACACCAACTTTTCTCTCTAGTTTCTTCTCTCATTGTTCTCATCATCTCCTTTCACACTAATGAGGTGTAAGAACTCCATTAACAGAGTTTGGTTGGCTCGTAGGAGAAGTACACATGTCCAAATCTTGTTCGGTCATTACCTACCTAGCCGATTATAATGCTAGGGTCTTTTACCATTATGCATGAGTGATGGGCCAGTATGTAGAATCATGCTGGAATGCATATCGATATGTGCATTGATCCACCTTCATTGGTAAGATCAATGGCATATTATGTGTGATCGAACCATGCCAATATGTGCATGATTTGAGTTGAATAAAAGAGAAAAGAAAATGGTTTTATATCTATATATATACATACGAGTCAACATCACATGCTTTGTAGTGTGTTGATTTAAATGATTTAAATATATATATATATATATATATATACATATTATAAGAATAAAATCACATGTATAATAATCATGTTCATGTATTAGATCTAAATGTCATTTTTCTTTATGTATAATAAAAAAATCAAGCATGCATTTATGATCTCATGTTCATGTAGATCTATCTTGTTTTGATTACTTGATCACTCAAACACGCCTTGCACAAATTAGTTTATGTTATTTGTTTAAAAAAAAAGATATAGTTATGCATGAATTGTTATTATGTATTTGTTTTCTGGCATGATGAAAAAAATGTGTATGACTAGGTGTGTGGGTGTGTATGAGAATGGGCTGAGGTCTGCCTGACCCCAACCCATTTTTCTTTTTGTGTGTCCTTGTGGCACAACCAGTCAGATCTGACCCATCCAGTCGATTTGACCCAGCATAGCATGGGTCAGTCGATCCTGGTCAAAACACAGCAGGGCACGCCACATCCTGCTAGCGTTGTTGTTATGCAGTGCACCCTGATCACGGTGCAACAGGGTGTGCCGCACCCTGCTGGCACCTCTGTTGTGTGTTGCCCTTGATCAGGTGCATACCAGCTTGGGTCTGCTGACCCCTAGCCCGGCTGACCTAGGGTATGCTGTAGGGCAATACACCGTACTGAATACAACAAATCCCATTTGTTGTGATCAAAGGAGTGCAGCGGCTGCTGCACCCACGTGGGTGCGGTAGGCTGGGGTCAGCCCGACCCCAGTTCGCCTTGCCTTAATCAGGGTGACCAGCAGGGTGTGCCATCATCATGACAGCAGCGGGCTGCCGCAGCATGACTGCACTTAAAAAAAAAGAGAGAAAAAAGTAAATGGGTAACCGATAATGCGCATAACTCGGTTACAAGTTGGATGGTTGCACAGTTGGATCAAAAGTGGTCTACCACGACCTTGTCAATGTATATATATATATATATATACTTATATCGATCATTTTGGTTTCAAGATTCTAAAAAAAAGATATGTATGAAATGAATGCTCATGATGTGTATGTGAATCATGGCATTTTTTGAATTCTCAAATTTTAGTTGTACACATGTTCGGGATGCTCGTTCCATTTGGATACCTGGTGAAATGTAGTAATCGTGATCATTTCATTGTTTTGGCCATCATTTTATGTAAATGAGTATACATGAGCATATTAAGTTGCAAATTTTATTGCCTGTGCACGAAAAGAATATTACATTTTTACTAAGCTTTAAGAAAACATAAAATATCAACCATGCTTGTTGTTTTGCATGCAAATGTGGATATGAATATCATGATTATGTCTAGTGTATGGACTTCATGTTATTAAATGCAAGTTTTTTATAATTTGCATAGTTATAAAAATTTAAAGGGGTCATGATTATGCGAAACTCAAAAATGAGCATGCAAGTTCCGCAAAACCTTTGTAGTGTCACATGAGTACTTGTGAGTTTATTATGTGTGTCATGCCATGAATTTATTTTGATGCTACGGGGTGATATGCAAGCCTATTTGTTTGCTAGGGACTGGGCATATGGTTGAAAAGGACCATCGAGATTTGATACGTACACCCAAATTATAAAATTTAATAACTTGCATTTACATATAACCTAAATTAATGCCCAGCTAGTTTAAAGTATCGGAGCTCTCTTTCAATACTTGACTGGTTTTAATGCACGTACCATTAGTTTTACTGGACGGGATATCATAAAGTATAAAAAAATAAACAACTTCGACTACCACATCTGTGTAATCTAGTCTTGCTATAGAGGCAGGTATGTTGTGTACCCTAGAGCAATACATGAGCTCTCGAAGCCCTGGATGCCCAGTGAGGCGGTAAGAATTCACATTAAAAATTTATGTAAAAACCTAAAAAGATGGATACCCATCCAGTCTTGGGCTGCCTTAAAGAGGGTAGGTGGTACACATTGTTGGGTTGTTGTTTTTATTATGTTACGAGCAACAATGGCTCGATGGTCCTCTGCTCACAGAGTTAGGGGACCCGGACTACCAAATTTTTATCCTAGGTGAGTAGGTCATGTGCTTTCTACAGAAATCAGATGTTTTTTTGTTTAGCTTGGCCTTTAGGGGTTATCTCTCAGTCATTATGTTTTCCCTTTAGAAATCTGGTTTAGTTAGTCATTTGGGGTATTAAAATACCCAAGCACAATAAACTCTGGGGTTGTCTCATCTGTCTCGATGTATTAATCAAGTGAAACATAAATATAATTGTTTATTTTTAATTTTCTGTAATTAGTTGTTTATGTATGCTTTACTGCTAATTCTGATATGCTTTGAGCTTACTTACACTTTCCTTGAATGATCTTAATGTTAATTACAAATGTTGCATGTTCTTGTATGTTGTCACATAATTGTGTGCCTTGAGAAATGTCCTCTACTAAGACTTGTGAAGTCTGACTCACATTTACTATAATTTTTCAGGTCATAAATAATTAAGCAAGGGCGGTTGTGGGATGTTGAGATTAGTGCCATGAGATTTACATTTTCTTGATGATCTGGGACGATGATTATTTATTCTTAAACATTCTTAATTTTCAATTTGATAAAACCAATATATTGACTATTTTAAAATTCATATGTTGAATGTCATTGAATTTCATATTTATGATGCATGCTAACTCCTATAACTTGCTTAAGATTTTTGCCAATTTAGTTTAAGTATTTTTGTTGTGCTCCCTTATCTGATAGAAGACATGATCTCTGGGAAAGACAACATCGAGGGAATTGGACGCCATTGGAATAATACCGGGGTAAAAGAAGAATGAGGAGAATCAGATAGAATACAGAACTTATGGATAAATTCTTGAAGAAAAAGAGAATAAATCCTAGAAATTTTGAAAGATTGAGGGAACTTAGAAAAGAGATTTTCAGGGTTTTGAAGAAAATTTTTGATCAAAAAGAGAGAAAATAATGTAGATAGAGAAAATATACGCCTGGGTTTCTGAAAATAAGGAAAAAATTTGAATAATATACCCAAGGTTTTGCAAAAGGTTTGATATATATATATATATATAGAGAGAGAGAGAGAGGGAGTGAGTGAGAGGAACACAAGAAAACATCACATGATCACATCTATACAAACAAGGATGTGCACATAGCACTCCCTAAAGGCTGACTCTAAATGCAATATTTGAAATGGCTGATAGGACCTTAATCTTAACTCTAAGATTTAGATCATCTGATTCCAATCAAGATACGCCGATATACCCAAGCCTAAGCTTGAAGTATATGGCATAGAAATATTCTTCGGTTCTAAGGTAATGGCTTCCCAACATCCTTGAGTACCTACCGATATACCTCGGACTATGGCCCTTAGGTACGTGGTAGGAGGGCGCTAACCCAAACAAGTGGTTCAGTTGTGAGGCTATTTCCCGAACTATAGTTCAGTGAGACAGCCCAGCAATGTGAAGACCGGGACAATATATGTAGGGATGTTTTCAAAAACATCTTCAACATGCAAGAAATCAGATATTTTTAATGCAAATCCTAAAGAGATAGATTTTAAATGAATAGAAGCATACACTTGCATACATTGTTTGCATTCAATCCCTAGAATTGAGGAGAGTTGTATTTCAGACCTAAGTCTAAGTGAACATGGATATATGTCCTCAATATGATCCTACCAAACCATACTTAGATCCTATATGCAATGATGTCAGCTAGGACAGAGTCTAGGCTTCTAAGGTTTGCATGAAAATGAAGTTGGCATTTGTGGAATAAAGACTTAGATAATATCAAAGCAAAGCAAAAAGGCATAATTCGACTGGACGGAGATGAGTCCCATCACGGTCGCCAACTCCTGTGATCATCGCAAAATTTTTCCTCTTGTATTCTTCTCTTCCTTCTCTTTTCCTTTCTAACCTCTATTTCCCTTTTTGAAGGGGAAATAAAAGACAGAAAAGAAGAGAGAATGAGAAAAGAAAGAAAGAGAGATGAACTCTTTTGTAAAGGTCTCACTTGACCTTAATTTTTTAAAAATGTTTTGAAATTACTCGCCTCCATTTTGAAAATTTATGAGAAAAATGGAGAGACGGGATTCACTCGTCGGTACGAGGTTCGACCATTCCTGTTGCCTTTACTAGTGGTAATCGAACCAAGGATCGAACTTATGCCTTTTTTTTTGCCTAAATATTATCTAAAAATTTATTTTAAGTTTAAAATGCACAAAAAATCATGCTTGTGTGAATGCAAAGATGTATGCTCTTTTGCAAAAAAAAAAAATAGAAATTTTGGGATTTTCCAAGTGATTCTGAAATAAATTTGATAATGGAGTGAAAAAAAAATGGTTCAAAGAATGTAAATTGATTTCAAAGAGTTAAAATTTGAATCTAACTTAGAATTTGAAATAGATCTGAAAGAAGAGACTTGAAATTCCAAGTCTTGGAGTGATCAGAATTTGGAAAGATAAGCCTTTTAGATGAAGAGAAAAGGAATTTAGAATCAGAATTTTGAAATAAGAATGAATTTTCAAAGTCAGAATGGACTTTAAATTTGGATCGATTTTCAAGAATCAATTTTGAAAAATGAAATTTTGAATTCAGAACCTAAAATAGGAATTGAATTTGAATTTAAACTTGAGAAATAGATTTGAAATTGGCTTTGAAAATGAGAATTGGAAACGGAACTGGATTTTAAATCTAGAATAGAATTTGATCTGAAATCTAGAATCCTAGATAGATTTGAATCTAAAATATGAATCCTAAATGGAATTGGATCCGAAGTCTGGAATCCAAGAGGGAACTTGAATCCGAAATCTGAAAATCTAAAATGGAATCAGATCCGAAGTCTGGAATCCAAGATGGAGTTGAATCCGAAATCTGGAATCCTAAATGGAAATGGATTCGAGGCTTGGAATCCAAGATGGAGTTGAATCCGAAATCTGGAATCCTAAATGGAAATGGATCCGAGGCTTGGAATCCAAGATGGAGTTGAATCCGAAGTCTGGAATCCAAAATGGAGTTGGATTCGAAGTTCGGAATCCAAGATAAAGTTGGATTTTAAAAACTGAATCCAAGGTGGAATTGGGTTTTAAATCTAGAATCCAAGATGGAATTGGTTTTGGAAAATCCAAATGGGACTTATTGATGAATCTGATTTTGGAAATCTAGATTTAAATTTAAAACTTAGGAACAATCAAATTTTGAGATTCAGGATCAATCTCAAAACCTTGATTTTGAATTGAGAATCAAGACTCAATCTTTAGATAGAACTTTAGAGATTTTGAAGAATAAAGAATAAACTTGATTTTAAACTTAAGTTTTGAAATCAGAAGATGAATCTGGAGTTTCAAAGTTAAATTGAACTTTAAATTTTGATCTGGGATATTGAGTTGAATTTAAAATCAAATCTCGAGAATGGAAATGCTTTTGAATTTTCAAAGTTGAACTTTGAATTTGGATTTTTGAATTGGAAATTGAATTTGGAATGTAGAAGTGAATTATGATTTTCAAAGTCAAATGGGGCTTTAAAATTGGATTTTTGAGTTTTGAAATGAGATAGAAAGATGAATTGAAATAGAAATTAAAGATTGGTTTGAGAAATAGAGAAGATATTTGAAAAATATATCTCAAAATCACTTGGATTTTAAAAAAAAGAATTTTGAAAATATGATGTAATTCTATCCTACATGATGAATGAATTTAAAGAATTTGAAATTGTATTTTGAAAAAGCATATTTCATTCTTTAAGTGAATTGAAATAAGATTGAAGATATAATACATTTCTGACTATGGTCCTAAAATGTATTATATAATAATCATATTTAAATTCAAGTGAAGAATAAAATGCATTTTAGGTGCCTTTATAGAGTTTAAAATGAAATTAACTCTCAATATATCTTGACTATGGCCATTGATATATATTTTGAGTTAATTTTAAGTTAAACTCTGATAAAGGAAAAAAATATTAAGAAAGATATGATGATTTTTGAAAAAAAGATCCAGTGGGGATCCAATGTTGTTCCATAAAAGATGAAAAACCATAAGTTTTGTTCACATCTTGACTATGGCCGTTGATGAAAATCATCAACTTAGGATTTGATTACCTTTTATAAAATGGTGTATGTGCCATTTGTGTTCCCATTTGTGAAAATTTTCACTAAAAAAGGAAAATGATATGAAAACAAGCAATTTCTGAGATATATGCATGCTCATACATTCTAATCTAGTACAGAAAAAGGTAAATTTTCATTATAATTTAACTATTATATCATTGAAATGAATTTAAATCCAAATTCCTAGATTAAAAAGGCAAAATGACCTTTTCGGCCTAATTCCTGCAAATTTCCAAATTAACACAAGCAATATAGGAGAGAAATGTCATGTTGAGAAACTGATATGTATGTGTCTAAGAGCCAAATGGGAGCATGTATATCTGAAATGCATGGGTACCATACTAAGTTGACGGAAAAAATGATGTGAAGATGTATGTATAATATGCTTAAACTAGTGATAAAATATACATTACTATTGAAGGCCTATACATGTTAATCCCTAAGCTAATGAAAACCTACCTGAGAAGGTTTATGTGTCAGTATATGCATATAGGTGGAAGGCAGTAGATGGGTAGTGATGTGGAAGGGAGCGTGAAGTGTGAAGAAGATGCTATGAATGTTATAATGAAGCTATAGCAACCCATGGGCAACTGTAGACGAAAATGGAGCTACAACAACCCATGAGCCACTGTCTTTATGAACAAAAGCTACAGCAGCCCATGGGCTACTATGTATATGGACAAGAGTTAGAGCAGCCCATGGGCTACTGCGTATAAGTACAAAAATTGCAGCAGCCCATGGGCTGCTGCATATGTAAACAAAAAAGAAGAAGAACTACAGCAGCCCATGGGCTACTGTGTGGGTGAACAAAGAAAACTACAGCAGCCCATGGGCTTCTGTGTATTTGAACAAAAATTACATCAGCCCATGGGCTACTGTGTATGGTAAGATGCAATAAAGAATGCTATGATTGTTGTTGTATAATTTCAGTGAGTGTGCACATATGCAACAATGAAGATCTGATGAAAATGTTACTATGCAGGCAGTGATGACATATTCAAGGTGAATAGTGATGATATAAACTAGCAATTAAGTGTGTGTGCTAAAAATAGTGAAATTATGAAGGTTGCTGGAGACGTGTACAGTGCCTACAACAAGTGGGAGTTTTGCTACCATATGATGACAGCAGTAACCTACATTAGAGTTGTCAAGGTGTTGACAGAAATATCCACAGGGGAGGCTGATTGTGAGGCTAAGGTGCGCAGATGGGTTGTAAAGAATGGATCAATACACACACAGAATTATGACCCTCACTGCACAAATGGTAAAACTGAGTATTGACATGTTTGAACTAACTCAGATTTTCACCCCTACGATTCTAGTAACATCTGTCACGAGTCTCCAGGACTGCTGACAACAAATGATCTGTATAGAGACTCCCTCCAATGCTTGCTCATGCCCAGCCACATGATTTTCTAACCACAAATTCACCTTCTCGTAGGCCTTACATCACTTGACGACTCTCCATCCACACCAAATATAAGGCCACCATTCGGGGAGAACAAATTGGATGAATTAAATAGGTTGGAACCCATTAACTGAACTCGTTTCTTCACCTTAGCACCTTTTGAGTGTCGCCATAGATCTCAGATTTCTAGAAAATATACTGAAATAAGATGAGTGCCTCAAAACCCTAGGTAGAGGATCTGACTACTCATGGTCAAGATTTTACAGAGAATGAATTGGCGAGCTTTCGGTTTTACGAAACATTAAAATTGCGATCGAAAGGCAAGAGCAAGTTATGAGCAACCCAGTGAAACATATGTAGATCAAGTTACTTTTTGACCAACCATGCTAAATATAGATGAAATGAATGATTTTTAGTAGCATGCGAGTGATTAAGCAATTCTGCAAAATCCAGAAAATTCTGATTCCAAAATAAAAACAATCTTAGTTTCATCGACATACCTATTAATGCCACCTCCACCCTGTGAATACCAGATCACAATGTTATTCTGAATCAAAAACCCATTGTGATTAGTATGGCTACAAAATGGCATATAGAGACATAGATGCACAATTAAAGAAATATTGAACACCTAATCTTGCTCTCTCAAGCTAGCATAAAACTAATCATTGTTGCAATATGAGTAACAGTTAATGTCAATGCATCCTAGATGTTATCCCAAACAAATTCCCCAATGGCACCTAATTTTGGAGTCAATCATAAAGGAAAATAAAACCTATAACACAAGTAGTGCATTGTAAGATCACAGGATATCAACAAATACAGTGAAATCAAGTTAACCGATGCTAATTTACTCAAGTAGCCAATATAAAATGCATGATCAAGAGGGAATATGCTGAAAATTAATGAAAGATGCAGGGGAAGCTTTTAGCAGATTCCTGACCATCTTTGGTCTTAATTTCTGATCATGTTCCATTAACTCACCTACTTTCACGTTTTACCTTCATGGGATCCAAACAACACAACCAGAGTAAGGAAATTAATTAGAAAGTTTTCTGCATAGGAATCAAAATATCTAAAACATTCACACTATCATGTTAGAGCAGAACATATAGAGTTTCAACAACAACAAAACACTAAAAAAAAAATAACGATAAACCAAAGTACTCAGATGCAAGGAAAGATGCATAATAGAGGATCAATGAGACAAATGGCCTCCGACTGCAGTCCCCAGGTAGGTCTAAAGTAGGTAATACATGAAAGCGGAATGTTGATGATGATACAAAGTGAGTTTGCAGAGAAAAACACGATTTCGGGATCAGAAAAAGGGTCATTAATAAAATTAATGAGGCGTTGGGAGTAAAATGGAAGGTCATAACCCAGATTTTATGTTGGAGCCAGATACAAAACGAGTGACACCTCATTCCAGAGAGATGGATCAGGATTCAGTTTACCTTCAGCAAATTGAATCTGAATTCATTCTTAATCTGGAACCATCGTTACATCACAGTGGGTGTTGGAACCCTACAGACTATCGATATGAAGTTCTTTGTTTCCTCTTTCCTTTTCTTTTCTTTTCCTTTTTTTGAGTCAAACTCAATCTGATTACAGACTATCAGATTGGTTTATAGGAGATTGAAGCCTGATATGATCGGGTATCATCCCTCCTGATATAGCAAACCCACGATTCTTCAATATGTTCTATATTTTCTTGAGAGGAACAAAACGAATGACCAGATGAATCGAGAGAACCTCTCAGATCACTCGATTGACATTGGATGCCTCATATGGATGCATGACATCCAAGAATATATCACCCAGATGCTAATGATCGAACTACATCGGATATATACTAAGTAAAATTGCAACAAATCATGGAGAAAATAAAAAAAAGAAGAGAAAAAAAAGCAAAGGGGGAAATATATTGGAATATGAAATTCCATTTGCTATTGCAGCAGGTGGATCAATCCTGCTATATGCAGGTCGATCCCACCCTTTTGCATCTTGGTAAAAGGAAACAAGAGAACTAAGATGACAAGATGAAATTTCTATGGAAGATTAAAAGGAAGAAAACTCGGAAAGGAGAACTTTAATAAAGAATGATATAAAACCGGAAACGAGATAAACAATGTAAAAGAGAAGGGAAGGATATGGGTTACCTACAGTGATTTGATGGAAGATCCGATTGTAGAAGGATAGAGTTGATCTTTCGATGCTCTCTGTGATCGTGGTCTATGCTTCAACTGAGAGGAAAGAGGCGCTTTTGTATAAAGCTGCAGGGGACTGGCCACCTTCAGATGATTGAGGAAGAAGAAAGGAAGAGAAGTAAGGGAAGAAGAAGAAGAAGGAGAAGAGGAGAAGAGGAGAAGCGTCGATATGGAGATGGTGGGGACCGATTGAAGAGGCAAACACCGACTATCGATACCTTCCAGCCAAAACATGAAGAAGAGGGGAAGAAAGGGGCACGATGGATACGAAGGGTGCGATGCGAGAACGATCAATGTAATGAACAAAGGCGTTAATGGATGGCATCGATCCCTCTCCCCTCCCCTTTGCGCCCCTTTTATAGAGAGGGGAAGAAGGGTCTGGAAGTGGGAGACGGTTGAAGATCGGTGGTGGAGATGAAGAAGGCGATGGAGGGGTTGATCCAAGGGTTGGAAGGAGCGGGAACGATGGATGCTTCCAGAGGGAGAGAGGGCGCTAATTGATTCTCGATCGTGCGGTGAGGAATTGATCGAAGGAGGGAAGGATTTTGCATGGGGAGGTTAGGGATCGACGGCGGAAATGAGAACAGCTGATCGAAGGGTCCTCCGCGATGTTTCTTCAAGAAGGAGTCGTTGTGTATCTTGCAACGGGGGTCCCATTTTGTTAGAATTTTACAAAACGACGACTGTTTTCAAAAAGGGTTCTTTCAAAAAGGGGGTTTTAGCAAAAGGATATTTTTAAAAGGAGGTTTTTAAAACTATCTTTTGTGTTTTTTTTTCTATTTCAATTTTTTTGTTCTTTTTCTTCATATTTTCTGTATTTTTTTTTTATTTTTGAAATAAAACTCTAAACTTACCAGAAAACAAGGGATTTTGAAATATTTGGGTAAAAAATTTGAAATTTTTTACAAAAGAAGGGTTTTTCGAGAATTCAAGGCTATTCTTTGGAAAATTCTTTAAGAGACGGGTTTTGATCCATTTTTTGAGGAAATATTCGAGTTTTTGATATCGTATGAACTGAGAAACACAGAGTAAATGGATCTAAACAGATATCGGATGGACTGTCTGAGCCTTTCATAAATTATTTTGATATTTTTGTAATTCAAATCTTGACAAATTGTCTAACGGGGCTCAGAATCGGATTTTGACACTGGATATGGATCCTAAATCAAGACAGACATAGAAAATGGATTTGATTCCAGTAAATCTGAGAAATAAACTGGAATTTTGAGTGAAAATGACTCGATTTACTCAGAAAATGGAGACCAGAGGCAAAAAGGGAATATTTACACAATTTTGAAAAAAATGGGGTGTTCACAATTGAGGACGAGCTTCTTGATCGATCGAAAAGATATTCTAAAAATTATAGTATAAATTTTATTCAGGAAAATCGCCCATCATAAAACAAATTGCTTTTGCTATGAAAATAATTGGAAGAGTAAGAAAGTGAGATAATAATAAATTTGCAAAGACTGATAACAAGAAATGAAAAGACAGATGGCATCCAGATGGATGAAGAAAACTTGCAACTTTATTGAAAGATTGAATTGATCAGATGATAATGATTAAAATGAAACGGGATATTATCCCTACGCTAAAAACAAACAAAAGAATAGAAAAGAAAAGGTAGCAGATGCTTCTATTGTGTTCCCTTGACAAAGGCAGTGCTTTTTTACGATCTCTTGCCTGTGAAACCCAATCCTGCTCTACGAGGGTGATGATCAAGGGTTACTGGCTCTAAACGACCATATTTATTCTTGCCTAAGCCTCTGAAGGGCTGATAACCATGCTTTAATAATAGATCAAACCCCTTCTTGGCTTTCATGAACTGTAGAAATAGGGGATGATCTTTGACAGTGTTGTAATCCAGTCGACCTTCAATCTTAAAGAATTGTGGTTCTTTCCATCAAGTCATGGCTACAGTATGCTTCGATGATTCTGCCATCTGTAATATACCCATACTTTCTCTGTGGTTAACTTCATCAATTTCTCTAATACTAGGGATGTCAACAGTGAAAGTGGGTCTGGGAATCATGGGTTGCGAAAGCCTCTGTTCTAGATCTTCTCCCAAGACAGTAGTGATCATACCACCTTTCGACCACTTTATACATTGGTGAAGAGTTGATGGTACTACATTTGTATTGTGGATCTACGTTCGTCCCAACAACAAATTGTACGTTGGTGGCATATTAACCACATGGAAAAGAACTGAATAGATGGAGTAATTGATGAAGATCTCTAGGAAGATTTTCTCTTTCGCTGTTTGGCCATGATTGTCGAACCCATAGATGGTGATTGGGTCAGGGATGTATTCTTCTTCCTTGATGCCAAAAGCTTTAGCTGTCATTTTTGAGCATATATTGAGGTTGCTGCCTCCATCTATCAACACATGAGGAACAATCATTCATCTGGTTTAGATCACAACGTACAGAGCATTGTTGTGAAATGCATGAGGTTTCGGCAGGTCCTCATCCGAAGAAGTGATCGGAGCATTAGTCATGGCCTGGTTGACGATCTGTGCCATATCTTCAAGAGTAGTACTTGGCTTCACTTTGATTTTCTGCAATAAATCGTCCAATACCTGTTGATGCTTAGATGAAGCTTGTGCTAAGTCTAGAATCGAGACATTAGATAGGGCAGTTATTGGTTTTGGTGCATATGTCTCACTTTTCTCTGGGATGGACTTAATGAAATGCATGAAAAATCCAGGAATTCCTCTGGCAACCTCAGGGGATGCCTTAGCTCTAACGCCCCAAAATTTCAAACTTGCGAACCTTTCAGAAAACAAGAAAGACACTATAAAAAAGATCTCTTTCCTTCAGAGTTTGTTTATGAAATCAGCGAAAGACTATCCTTTTGTTAAATTCAGAAAGGCAAGCTGACAACATTGGGCGCGTAAGCTAAAAGAACCAAAACGCACAATCCATGTTACTTGCAAAACACTTGGAAAAGCCACTTTTATTTAAGAAGTTCTCAAATAGTACAAAATTCAGATATCTAAAGGAAAATCTGTGACAAAACCCATAAATATCCAGGACGTGAGCTAAGAGCAGGAAGAAGAAAGTCTTGAAGTCATCGCGCCATCGCCCGTGGTGTACCTAATCATCACTTGTACCCATAGAATGGGTTAGTTTCGCAAAAAACTAGTAGGTGCATAAGAGAGACTACAAAAAACTAAATTAAGAGCATTTAATTCAGTATGCTAAGCAGTTTAAAGCAGATATGTAGTTAAACAGGTAGCCGTGCAAAACAGGTAAGCAGTGCAACACAGGTAAGCAATGCAAACAGGTAAGCCATTCAAGCAAGTAAGCAGTGCAACTGTCAAACACAATATGGCGATTCATTTGATCGTAAGTTGTGAACTACTACGCAATAAACAAGTCTCATGACCCATCAACTAGTGTGAACAGACTTTATGTTTCGATATTACTGGCCTACGGGTACGCGCAGACAAAACGTAGAAACAATTGAGACTAGTTTGGGCGTATGTTATTCTATGTATTTTCAATAACCCGAATAGCTAGCTGAGTTCGCTCATGAGAGGACGACTTTAGTCGATAGAGGATTTCCCAAAGGCAGGTAAGTGGCAACGGATGCATCCAACTTCTACAGAAGTCCATGGGATCTACCACCTAGGATAATGTCTGCTAGTCCCTTCCCCTAACTCCAATGACTGAGGAGGCCGGATCTTTGCCCGTGGGGTAGTTGTTAACAATCTGTCCATTGAAGTTTTATAATGCTTCGTCCTCTCCCTTGACAGACAACAAGAAGTGAATGGGTGCATTAGGTGTTGCTTAACTAACGACCCATCCTATGTTGTGGTCTTTAAACCACTCGATCTTCTAGCCTGTGAAGGCGATCAGTCACCATTTAAGTAATTACAGCATTGTGCATTTAGCACTATTCAAGGTTGCATGATTGTCTCATCCGATCATCATAGTACTAACGTGTAGTGCACGACTACAAGTACTCTAGGATAAAAGGAGTGTAGTTCCTCAATAGGAACATTAACAGAAGTGCTTCACAAAGATGTAATGTTTCTCAAACTTTACTTTTGACATTCTTTATCTTTTGAAACAGCCAGCAGCTTGTGCCAACATTTGGCATGTGATATTCTAGAATCTCATCTGCTATCGGGGTTTCTACATGCCTTGCATGACTCGATACCGGTCTCGATAAATGGGATATGGGTTTCTCAATAGAACCCCGCTAAGAAGTTTGCTTGAGCCCCAATTTGGGGCTACCCGAGATATGTCAAAAAGATGAACCGAACCAGCCAATCAATCCTTTCAAATGCTTCAATTTGAGCAATCTTTGATGCCTTTGCACATCTTCCTAAATCTCAAGTCTACTCTGCAGGACTGCGTACTCGAAGAGCCAGGATCCCTCTCCACAGACAAGGTTGTATCGCTAAGCTCTCGACTCAACTCTTGTCGCAAAAGGAAGAGCGGTAAATGCCTCTTGCATCCTCCACGAGAATGCCTCAAAAGCGCATGCAATGAGCAAAAACCTGAGCGTCATTTGTAATGGCAAGGCAATAACAAAGCATTTGCAAAAGCAAGAGCCTGGGCGCAAAGCGCGGCGACAAAAAAGAAAACATGACAGAAAGTAAAGAACAAGGATCGTGAAATCGCATCCTTGAGTTAAATGTGTACTTGTACAAATATATATTTATTCAAGTGTCTTTTTTAGTTAATTGAACTCAATTCAATTGTCCAAGTCCTCTGTGCAATCTTCCCCTACCTTAGAGAGTTACAAGCTTGTTGGCATCTGCAGGTGTAAACGATTGACGACTCAGGTCACAGAGCGCGAGTGGGATCCGTCGTACAAGCTGCAAAAATGACAATCTTAGCAAGCTTACACCAAAATAGAAGATCAGGGACACCGCCGCTGACCTAACGTGAAGGAAGCAGAGGCAAGGGCATTGTGCCCTTGCGCACCTGCCATAAGCGCAAGAAACAAGGGCAGGGGTTGTGAGCCCCTGGTGCCAGTGAGAAACAAGGGGGCAACAAGGCCGCTGGAGCAGTAAAGGGCCCCTGTCTGGGCTTGCTGGATGCGGGCGACAAACAGTGGCAGAGGCAGAGAGCCTTGCTCCCCCTTATGCCAAATAGCAAAGAAGGCTAGGGGCTCGATCCTCTGCCATCTCTGTAAAAGTGTCATTGCGACGACTTTGTTCCATCCCGCAAAAAGAAATAAAGATAGGTGACGAGCCTCTGTTTGCCAAGCAAAAACGTAGGGGAAAACAAAGTGAAGAGGGGGGTCTGGCCCCTCCTCTGCAAAAACAGAACACAATGACGACTCGGCCATCCCCTACCCTGCAAGCATAGGGCGACGGGAAGGGACCCAGTTCTCCCATTGTGCCCACCGATCGAAGAAAAGACACAGGCAGGGGGCTCTGCCCCGCCCTGCCTGACGCAAAAGAACAACGATAGGGGGCTCTGCTCCCCTGTCAGTCGAACCAAAGAGAGAGACAGGGGGAAGTCCCCCTGCTGACGAGAGGCGATGACAGGGCGCTCTGCCCCCCTGTCGATCGATCCAAAGAGAAAGGCAGGGGGGAGTCCCCCTACCAATAAGAGGCCACGACAGGGGGCTCCGCCCCCCTATCGCTCTACCCAAAGAGAGAGGCAGGGGGGAGGAGTCCCCCTATCGATGAAAGGTGACGACAAGGGGTTTCGCCCCCTGTCGGTCGATCCAAAGAGAGAGGTAGGGGGGAGTCCCCCTGCCGACAAGAGGCGACGATAGGGCACTCCGCCCCCCTGTCGATCGACCCAAAGAGAGAGGCAAAGGAGAAGTCCTCCTGTTGACGAGAGGTGACGACAGGAGGCTCCGCCCCCCTGTCGGCCTACCCAAAGAGAGAGGCAGGGAGGAGGAGTCCCTCTGACGATGAGAGGCGATGATAGGGGGTTCCGCCCCCTTGTCGGTTGATCCAAAGAGAGGCAAGGGGGGAGTCTCCCTGCCGATAAGAGGCGACGACAAGGGGCTCTGCCCCCCTGTCGGACTACTCAAAGAGAGAGGCAAGGGGAGGAGTCCCCCTGCCGACGAGAGGCAACGATAGGGGGTTCCGCCCCCCTGTCGATCGATCCAAAAAGAGAGGCAGGGGGAGTCCCTCTACCGACGAGAGGCGATGACAGGGAGCTCCACTCCCCTGTCGATCGACCCAAAGAGAGAGGCATGGGGGAAGCCCCCCTGTCGATGAGAGGCAACGACAGGGGGCTCCGCTACCTTGTCGGCCTACCCAAAGAGAGAGGCAGGTGGAAAAGTCCCTCTACCGACGAGAGGCGACGACAAGGAGCTCCGCCCCCTGTCAGTCGACTCAACACAGAGAAGAAGATGAGGGTGCGAGAGGGGAAAAGGAGAAAAAATAGGGGAGAAGAGGTGTACCTGGTGGTCACCGAGGAGCTTTGGGTTGTCGGCAGTCGGACAGGAGGTCGCAGGTGGTTGTTATCATCGCAAAATTTTTTCTCCCTCTCTTGCGAAAAAGAAACGATCCTGTGAGTCAAACTTGACCAAAGTTTTGAAAATGGTTTTGAAAATTACTCGCCTCCGTTTTGAAAATTTTGTGAGAAAATTCCGTGGAATGGGATCCGCCTGTTGGTACGAGATTCAACCATTTTTGGCGCCTTTACCAAGGGTAATCGAACCAAGGATCAATTATGTGCTTTAACTTGACTCAAATATCTAAATTATGCTTTATTTTTTCTAGAATGCATAAAGAATCAGGCTTGTGTTGTGAAATTTTGAAAAGATGCAAGTTTGAGAAAATATGATATTTGCTTGGAAAATCGAAATGTGCTTGAAAAATGATTGAAAAGGTACTTGAAAATTGAATTCTTGAGAAAATCATTGAATTTCATTGGAAATCAGAAATTGGATTGGAAAATGAATTCTCAGGAAAACTTGAATCTTGGGAAAATCGATTTTTGAGATTGGGAATTGCTTTTCTAAGAAAATGGATTTGAAAATCTTGAGAAAATCAAGAAAGCTCATTGGAAAATGATTTTTGAAATGGAAAATGGATTCTCAGGAAAATGAGAACTCTGAGAAAATCAATTTCTGAAAACTTGGGATTTTTGAAATTTGAGGAATGTTAAAACATTGGAAAATCTTGATTTGAACTTGGGAAATGCTTTTAAATGTCATTTGAAAACTCAGAATTATGAGAAAATCCAATCCTAAGAAAGCCTTGGTAAATCCTTGAGAAAATTGATTTTTCTGAAATTGAATTTGGAAAATGAATTTGAAAATAATGCAATTTGAATGATATGAATGAATGAATATGAATTTGGAAGGGAATTTCATTGAGGAATTGGGAAATCCTTTTGAAACATTGAGAAATGTAGTGCATTTTTTAAGTTAGTCTAAGGGTGTAGGCTGAATGTGGCTAATATGAAGATCATAAATCATGGTTTTTTTCGTATTCTGACTATGGCCATAAATACGAATCCCACCGAGTTTATGAACTCCATAAAAGCTTGTGCATGTGACATTCGTGTCAACCATAGTGATTTTGAAATAAATGCACATGAATCATACATTAGATATTGGAATTTGCAGAAATTAAACTATATGCAATGTAGTCCTATTCTAAGAAGAAAATGTAAATTCTCATTCCAAATATTACATTGTTTTTTTTTACATTGAATTAAATAAAATAAAGAAATAAAATAACTAAGCCTTCTTCTTGAATATTCCTGCAAAACTAGAAAACAGTGTTGGCACAAAAATGTAGGTTTTTCTGATTTATCTGAAAATATGAGAAATTATCGGATATTATTCAGATATAAACCCAGATTCATACCTCCTTTGATATAAACATGAGAAATAATGAATAAATTTTGAAAATAAACTTGGAAATTTAAAATTGAGGTCAAAATAACCAAAATGCCCCTGATGGCCTTGAAATCAGAGTGTTCTGAAAGAATTTTTGTAATTTTTGGAATTTTGAAAATCAAATGAAATAAATCAAACACAATATGATGAAATATGATGATATGCATGAAAATTTATGGAATTAGAAATTGAAATTTCGAAATTTAGGTGAAAATGACCAAAACACCCCTGATAACAAGACTATGGCCTTGAAACCAGGGTTTTCTGAAATAAATTTTGCAAAAATGGAGAACTGAAATGCAAATGAGAGTGAAATTAACCTTAATATGATATGACATGCTTATTTACATGAATGAAACCCTAAAATAGCAAAAATATCATAAAATATCAAATTTAACTTGATTTTCGCTTGATTTTTGCTTTTAAATTTAAAGATAAACTGACATATAAAGCAAATGAACTTGGAATTGAGCAAAATTTGGCATGGACACCTAAAATAACCTTAAAAACAGAATGGATCTCTAAAATTTATTTTTTTTGTATTTTCTTAATATGGAAAATAGCTAAAATCCTAAGAAAATCAAAATTTTGCCTAAAATGCTTATTCTAAAGAGGATTTTGGATATCAAACTTCCATAAAAAATTTCTAAATTTTTTGGGGTGACATAGGACAGTAAGGCAAGTATTTTTGCCTTTTATACTTACTGGTTTTGACCTATGGTCGGATCTGTACAGCTCCGGCAAATCGGATCGGAATCTTGCGACTCTAGGATTTAGGGCAAACAGACAGGTTTCGGGAGAAAATGTGGGGAAAATAGCAAACAGACGGGAAAAAGGATGAAATTATGAAAAAATGTCCCTGACAGACAGGAAAAAATTTGATATGTTCACATTATTGGGATTCGGGTTACAGTTTGGAAAAGGGCACACTGTTATCAGAGACCCGAATCTCTGAAATTTCTGGATATTGGAATATGTCAAACAGAAAAGCAAATTTCAGACAAAATACTGAGACAATTCCAAAAATTCCCAAATTTTGCTAAATGACAGGAAAATATGTTAGAAACAACTTTTGTGTTGAAAGTTTTTGCAGACGAGCTACGGGTTGAGTGGACTCAGTGCATTAGGGTCTGTCTATACCCTAACAAAGGAAAATCAAGATTCCAGGGGTCTAAGAAAATCGATTTTTGACAGAAGGTAAATCAGCTTGTACAGATCTCAAAATTTCCATATCATTAGTATATTCCATTTTGAATCCACTGTGATTTTTAGGGGAAAATCCGAATCTCCCACAAGAGTGATTCCGAAGGTTAAAGTCTGCTAAAGCAGAAACTGGAAGTTCAGATAAACAGAAAACCTGATTTAGGGTTTGATTTTTTTAATGGAGTTTCGAATTTCAAATTAATCTATTTTTTTTTCAATAATTTAAAGGCATACATACCTAATAACCATAAAATTTACAAAATTTATTGATGAAATAACCCACATGAAATAATGTATAGACCTTGCACCTAAATGATAATTTACAAGTTCTAAAGTGAATAATAATGAAACTTATATAAAATGAATGAAATGAACCACAAACTAATCTAGATGTATATTTTAACATGGAATGACATAAAAAATGAAAATCAATAGGGGTATGACCTATGTTTAATTTTGACATTTAAAAATGAAAGATCAAATCCATCAAATGGATGGATCTTTCACTTTCTCAGTCCATACATGTAGTATGCATATTTTAAGCTTAAAGAGGAGCTTGAAATGAATACAAAATACATATAGTAGATTTAAAGCATTTAACATTAAATGAAGCAGTATCATCTAAAAGAAGAGAAGATCATGACATAAACGTAATCCATTCATGATGGGCTATCGTTCTTTTTTTTTTAAAACAAAAGGATGCTTATATGGAACAAAAAAATCAAATAACAGAATTTAAAAAGAAAGAATCATACCTTGTGTCAATGAGTGAACGTGAGGTTGAGGAGGGTAGAGGTGATCATAGCTGTATAGGGGCTGCTTCAAGGTGGCTTCAAGGGGGCAAATGACATAGGGTGGGTGCACCTTGATGTCACTATGGCACCGGTTGGGGAAGGACTGCAACGGTACCACCTTGGTACAACTGAAACAAAGAAGTTGCAAGGAATGGGTAGTGGAGTTACTCGGATGAGATGGCTGAAACTCGGTGTGGATGGAGCGGCTGCTGCAAAACTTGAAGGCTGAGGATAGCTTGGTTGCAAGGATGGAACCGTGGATGAAGGAAGAAGCAATGAGGAGGTTGTTGCTGTAATGGAGAAGAAGGATGGTTTAAAGTAGAGGAGGCTGCAGTTGCTGTAGTTTTACAAGGTAGGTCGACTGCTAGAGTTGATGGCAATGGAAGGTTGGGGTTTGCTGTGTAATGGAGGAAACGAGGTAGAGAGGTGGCTGTGATGGAGATCCAGCTGAAATTGTGTTGAAGGTGGCTAGTGGTGGCATTGAAAGAGCCGGCTGGTGCTTCAAGGTGGTGGCTGCAAGCATGTAATGGTGGTTCTTTGTGATAGGAACAAGGGAGAGAGAGAGAGAGGCGTCAATTGGCTGCAGTCGTTCCTTCTCTTTTTTATCATAACTTAGGTTTTGATTAACTCAAAACCTAAGTTTCTAATAATATTTCATGAATAGCTATACGCGAATGGCTGTAGCCATATGGCTTTGGAAGAGATAGAAAGAGAATAAGGAAGAAAGGGGAAAGAAGGAAGGGAAGGAAAAGGAAAGAAGAGGGGAAGAAGGAAAAGGAAAGAAAAGGGAAGAAAGGAGAGGGAAAGAAATAAAGAGGAGGGGGGAAAGGCCTTACGTAAGTGGGCTGGAGAAGAAATAAAGGAGGAAGGAAAGAAGAAAAAGAAAGAAAGAAAGAAAAGAAAGAAGAAGAAGAAAGAAAGAAAAGAAAGAAAGACGGAAAGAGAAAAAAGAAAAAAAAAAGGAAAGGAGAAGAAGAAAGAAAGAAAATGGAGAGGAAGAGAGGGGCTAGGGTGGTCGACCCCCTTGTGGGTCCCACCTTAGGAAAAACAAAAAAATAAAATAATAATAAAAAATGAAGAAAATAAAGAAAATAAAGAAAAGGTAATTTTTTTTTCATTTTTTTATATATAATTAAAACGAAAAATGTAAATGGGTGGACCATCTCAGAGTGGGTCCATATTCCACTTTTGAAAATCATTTTGATGATTAGAGGGGTAAAATAGTCTTTTCAAAAAATTTCCAAACAAAACAAGCTATTTTTGGCAATTTTTGAAACGAGCTCGGATTTTGAAGTTCAATACCCCGTTGCGAAGCAAATCTAGTGTAGAATTTGAAAATTTAATTTTGAAAGAAATCCATATTGTTTTTCCCGAGAAAATATTTCCAAATTTAGACTATCGGGGGTTAAAATGTTAATTTTGAAAACCCAAGGCTTGAAATTGATTTATGAAAACTTTTAAAACTCAATCTGGATTGAAATTTATAAAAGTGGAGTTCTGAACTTCGAAAATGAAATGAAATGTGATAAAATGTTATGAAATGCTGAGAAATGATATGAAATGATGAAAAATGACATGAAATGCTATGCAAAATGCAGAACCTGAATGAAGAATTTTGGATGTTAGACCCCGATTGGCAGCTGTACCAGCTTAAAAAGCATTAAAATTGATAAAATTTGCAAAATGGTTGAAGAAATAGTTTTCAGGCCCTACCAAGCTAAAGTGACACTGGAAATTAGGGTTTGAGCTGAATTGAACTAAAATGAGCTGGATTGAGCTGGGTTTTAGAGTTTCAGAACTCAAATGAACTAACAAGACACTAACTCAACTGACCTTTCTAATTAAATTTTCAAGAAAAACTGTCATTTTTAAAGAAATGGTACGGAATGGTCATTGGAGCAAAGTGAATTACGAATCTGAGCTGGGTTTGAGCTAGAACAAAAGTCAGTAATACTGACATGAACTAAAATCGAAGCTCGAACACTAGCTCAATTGACTAACCTCAGCTCAATTTCAGTTGAAAGAGCTAAAATGGGCTCCTAGACACTTGGAAATGGCTTTGAACTGAAACTGAAGCACTTGAACTTTTGGTGAGCTCAAGTTAGACTCTGGGGAATATGACTGACTGTGAATGACTGACTCAGAGACAATTGGCTTGGATTTGAGCAAGAAATGAGTTCATTTATGAAGAAATGATCCTATTTTGGCAGGAATTGTCAGAAATGAAAATGGCCTTCTTAGTGTGAGTTCAAATGAGCTTGAAATGACTGATATTCTAACTGTTCTGAACTGACCAATGAGCTTGGTTGACTCCGACTGACTGGGGCCCGGGATGACCTAGGGGTAAAATGGTAATTTTCTTAATGAAAATGGGTAAAGTGGTAATTTTCGGAAATGGACTCAAGGTTTTGACTCCTACACTGACCTAATAGGGTTGGCACTGTATGAGAAGGGTTGTTTGAGCATGGATGAGGAAAATTTGGAGTGTTTACAGATGCCCCTCTTTGCTACTAAGTCGGCTTGAAGACGAGCTTAGTGGCAAAGAAAAATACACCAAATTTGGGCTATAAAAATGCCCCAGTTATAAGGATCTGACTGGGTATGAAGGAATTAGCCCTTATGAAAATGGTAGACATGAAATGAAGAATGAAAAAGAGAAATTTACTTCAAAAGAAGTGAGATTCATGTTTTGCCCTTAACCTGGATGGGACAAAAAATACCTCGTGTAGAAACAAAGCTCAGGTTTGACCCTTAACCTGACCGGGAAATGAAATACCTCATCAAAATGAGACTCAGGTTTAACCCTTAACCTAATCAGGAATGAAATATCTCATCAAAATGAAGCTCAGGTTTAACCCTTAACCTGACCGGGAAATGAAATTCCTCATCAAAATGAGACTCAGGTTTAACCGTTAACCTAATCGGGAATGAAATACCTCATCAAAATGAGGCTCAGGTTTAACCCTTAACCTGACCGGAAAATGAAATACCTCATCAAAATGAGGCTCAGGTTTAACACTTGACCTGACCAAGAAATGAAATACCTCATCAAAATGAGACTCAGGTTTAACCCTTAACCTGACCGGGAAATGAAATATCTCATCAAAATGAGGCTCAGGTTTAACCCTTGACCTGACCGAGAAATGAAATACCTCATCAAAATGAGGCTCAGGTTTAACCCTTAATCTGACAGGGAAATGAAAATGATGGGATTCTCGAAAGAATAACCCATGATGGAACCTTCGGACTTCCGCACAATGAATTCGATAGGGGTTTTGCAAAAAAATGAAATTGGGGTCCCTAAAGCTTGAAAAGGGGTTTGATTTTGGGTGCCTTATTGTTGAGACTAAATAACTTTTGAAATTGATGACCTTTTGCGAGAAAATGATTTGTGGCTTAACCTTAAGCCGAAATTGGACTATCTATGGTGGGACAGTGGGGACACAGGGAAGTGTGCGAATTTGAGAACCCAGGCGCTCAGATTATACCAAAGAAGGGAAGGAATCTTGAAAACTCCCGTTATTAAGTCCTAAAAGGGATAACAACTGATGTCAGGATGCGCCAAAGATGAACCTCAAGCTCTCGCTTCACGTCAAGATGGCTAGAAAATATTGTCAAAATGTTGAAAATTTGTTGTTGATTTAAAATAATTGGAAATGATGCACATTGGTTTGAAAGTATTCCCTCTTTACTACGTGAAGTATTACCTCCGACTGGGCTTAACTCCGTAGAATCAAGATTCGAATTCAAGTTGCTTGCGATTGGCTTTCTTTCAAGGAAACTGTCAATTTCCTTGATATGAACAAAAAAAAAGAGTATTCTTGATATTGTGAAAGCAATTGGTGAAAGAATATTGATAGTAGAATTTCATAAATTTTAAAGAAGATTTTTTGGCAGATTCGGCAGTCTGATATCCTGGGATTCTTTTCTCATGATGATCTTTCTGCACTTTTTTTTGACAGAATTGGAGCTCTCTTGGGTTTTGGGGAAATTTATTACATCATCCTTCATTTTGAAGATGTCCTGACTTTTCTCTCTTTTTTTTGGAAGGGTACGTCACAAACTCCTTCATCTTGGAGATGCTTCGATCCTTCTTTTCTCTCAGGGATTATATTGACGGTCATTGGCTCTTTGGTTGGAAATCTCTTGATGATAGCAGAAATTAAATATCCTTTAGGGTTTGTCGGGAGGCTCATCGCAGTCACCTTCATCTTGACGGTGATCTGAACTTTCCCTGGAAGGATTCGTCACAAACTCCTTCATCTCGGAGATGATCCAAATATTCTTTGGCCCCGGGGATCTAACTCGCATAATTCAGCTTCATCTTGACGACAATTGAGAGATCCCTTTTGCAGATATTTAATTGCAGCTTTAGGTGATTGAGGAGATATGGCAATTGAATGGATTTTTCTGTATCACCCAGGATATTTCGACTGCTTTATTTTCCAAGAATGATCTTTAAAAATGTGCCATTGACTGCGATCAATACCGATCACTTATGGCTTTGCAACAACATTAAATTTTCTTTGCTGGCCATATCAAGGATTTATTCTTCATCCCTTTGGTTGACCAATAGAAAGATTTTGAATTTTGAATCCTTCTTCGCAAAAGCTTTATCCTTTCGGAGATAATACTGGAGGTATTCTGAAGTAATGTTTTTGTGCAATAAAAATTTTGAAATCAACAAATATTTAATGACAAATTGGCAAGATTTTCTTGACCTCCTTTGTGAAAGCGAGCATTTAAAGCACAACTCAATGCATCCATGACAAAAATTTTCTTCTTCTTTCCCCAAAGGAGAAGTTTAAAAAATGGGAAATAGAAATTACTCCTCTCTTCCCTGAAGAGGAGGTGTTTGCAAAACGAACTTTCAAAGAGAAATTAAGCTTTTGTCAAAACTTCCTAACATTAGGCTTCTCTTATAGAAAGGGAGCTGGTAACGGTGAGGTCGGTGAATTGGTCATGAAGAAACGAGTCCATCACACTCTCCCTGAAAAGAGGGTCCTTTATGATGAAATGGACTAGTATGAAATTGCGGTAATAAAGAAAGTGAACTTCCGTCGAAGCTCTCCCTGCACTAAGGGTTCCTTGTATAAAATTAGAAATTTATTTTGTAAACGGTTCACAAAGACACGAGTCCCTTCAAACTCTCCCTAAAAAGGGTTAAGTGAACAAAGGATAGCATGCGAAAAGAATGAGCTCCCTTGAACTCTCCCTATAAAAAGGGTCTCTCGCAAGAGGAAATGATTGAAATTGGTATTGAGTGACCGAAAAGATCGAAATTGGAAATTGGAAATTGGAAATTGGAAATTGAAAATTGGAAATTAGAAATTGGAAATTGGAAATTGGAAATTGGAAATTGGAAATTGGAAATTGGAAATTGGAAATTGGAAATTGGAAATTGGAAATTGGAAATTGGAAATTGGAAATTGGAAATTGGAAATTGGAAATTGGAAATTGGAAATTAGAAATTGGAAATTGGTTGACTTGAAGGTCAAAACTGGAAGTTAGAAATTGGGTGACCCGGAGGTCGAAATTGGGAATTGAAACTAATATAAAGATTGAATTTGAAAGAATGACCAATACGCATACAGGAACTTATAAAATAACCAATGCGAGGTTAGATTTTGTAAAAGGACCAATTTGAGGATTGGATTTGGGCGGGACCAGTGCTAAACCGGATTTGGAAGAAGCAATTCAAAGATTGGTTTTTGGGAAGGACCGATGCTAAATCGAGTTTTGGAAGGACCAATTTGAAGATTGGTTTTTGGGAAGGACCAGTGTTAAACCGGGTTTGGAAGGACCAATTCAAAGATTGGTTTTTTGGGAAGGACCGATGCTAGATCTGGTTTTCGAAGGACCAGATGCTAAACTGGGTTTAGAAGGACCAGGTGTTAATCTGGGTTTAGAAGGACCAGGTGCTAAACTGGGTTTAGAAGGACCAGGTGTTAAACTGGGTTTAGAAGGACCAGGTGTTAAGCTGGGTTTAGAAGGACTAGGTGTTAAACTGAGTTTGGAAGGACCAGGTGTTAAACTGGGTTTAGAAGGACCAGGTGTTAAACTAGGCTTGGAAGGACCAGGTGCTAAATTGGGTTTGGAAGGACCAGGTGTTAAACTGGGTTTAGAGGGACCAGGTGTTAAACTGGGTTTGGAAGGAAGATTCGAATCAAAATTTAAATCTTCAAGGGAAAACTAAATGAATTGGATTTTGAAAGAAAATTCGAGTCGGAACTTGGATCTTCTAGACTAATTACTAAATTGCAGAAAAGTTTGAGTAGAAACTCAAACTTCTAAACGAAAGCTAAGCGAATCGGATTTGGAAGAAAATTCAAGTCGAAACTCTAAATTTTCTAAACCGATTCTGACATTTGAATTGGATTTAGAAGAAAATTCGAGTCGGAACTCTAATTTTCTAGACCAATTCTAGACATTTGAATTGGATTTGAAAGAAAATTTGAGTCAGAACTCTAATTTTCTAGACCAATTCTAGGATCTGAAGGAAGGAAAATTAGACCAATATAAATTGGATTTAAGAGTTTCAACTAGTAAAACAGGATTTAGAAAAATATCAGTGTGAGTACCGGATTTTGAAAGGGTACAAGCACTGGATTTTGAAAAATTATCAGCACAGAACGAGGAGATACGAAATAAGGTAGGCGTTGCACCCATTGAAAATAAGATGAGAGAGAATCGTTTACGGTGGTTTGGACATATTCGGCGAAGGCCTAATGATGCTCCAGTTAGAAGGATGGAGAAATGGGAAAATATATTAGTTAAAAGAGGTCGGGGTAGGCCTAGGAAGACATGGATGGAGGTGATAGGAAAGGATATGAATGCTTTGAACCTCACCGAGGACATGGCATTGAATAGAAATGATTGGAGGAGAAGGATTCATGTGGCAGACCCAGAATGATTTTCTTTTTTTGGTTCATATCACCGACCCCAATTGTTTTGTGATGAAGGCGTAGTTGTTGTACCAGTACAAACACTGGATTTTGAAGAAAAATTTACCAGTACGGATACTGGGTTTTGGAAAATTATCAGCACAAACGCTAGTTTTTGAAGAATTACCAACATGAACATTGGTTGTTTGAAAATTACCAGCACGAACACTGGGTTTTGAAGAATTACCAGCACAAACACTGGTTTTTTGAAAATTACCAGCACGAACACTGGGTTTTGAAGAATTACCAGTACAAACACTGTTTTTTTTTTTTTGAAAAATTACTAATTGATTTTGATAGAAGATTTTCAGTCTTTGGTTGAGTTTTTATGAATGCTCTTTTTAAAAGATAATTTTTCAATAAAATCTTTGGAAAATCGTCAACCAAAAGTAAATAACCGACTTTCCACAAAAGTGGTAAGCACGGGTCAAATCCACAGGGAACGAGAATTACTCAATTATTTCTAAGAAATTCAATTTTTTAATCAATAAATACCAGTCAAAAGATACATTGCTAATAACAATTACAAATTAACACTAAATATAACTAGAAAAGCACTTCAATCTTTTGTTGCACGCCAAGGGTATTTCTGTCTTTTCGCCACTTATCAATTTTTCGCACTTGGACAAGAATCTCCTGGAATTTTTTAATATGCTTTTCAACCTAATAACACAGGAAAATGCAAAGTTAGTAAATAATTCAATGAAAGTAACTAAGATTTAAACTAAACCTAATTCTGAAAAACTTACCACAAGCAAAACCTAATTAACACTACAATAACAAACAAAATATCAAAATAATTAGAAAATTAAGCAATCTAGGTTTAACTATGATGAATGATGCAGCAACTAAAATGCAGAAAATAATGAAAATTGACCGAAAATGACTAAACTAGTGAAATGACTATCTTACCCCTAAATAGTGTAAAAATGACTTCTGACAGCTTTTCGTAAATCGACTGTTTGACAGAGAAAACAAAGTCCAAATTTCTTTAAATTTGTTCTATTCTGTAACTAACAGATTAAAAAATCTGACAGTTTTTACAGAATGAAAAAATGATATCTGGAACTCCAGATATAAGCGTTTTAAAACCAGGGAAAATCTGGATAGCGCAGATCCCGAAATTTGAAAACCCGAAAAAACTGTTTTCACAAAACGCTTAAAAACCAGACCAAATCAAATCGGATTGAGCTGAAATTTGGTCTTCAGACAGTCAACACGCAGATAAAGAGAATAGAAAAAGAATTTTTAGAAAACTCACAAATTTTGCACATAAAATGACGAGTGTGAGACAGGGCAAAAATCGGGTTTGAAATGCAATGCACTATTCACTTTGGAAATACATTTTTAACACTATGAATGCAATTCACACACTAACACAGACCTAAATGCTGTTAAATGACTATTAAATCACAGAGAATGAATACAATTAACTAACTACACTAAAAATTAACTTAACTATGCAATGTACGATTAGAGCTAATCTAACTAATACATCAAATGCAACTAACTTAACTAAAAATGCAATCCTAACTAGATTAACTAAAGGATGAAGTTACTTACTCAACGAACTAAATGAAATGTAAAAGTCAAACACGCAATAACCCATTATAAGTTAAATAAACACCTATTTCTAAAGTATAATTAACTCAAGCAAATGACCAACTAAGTTAACTTACCCTATATCTAATATTAATCAAAACTAAAGTCAAATGAAAAACTAAAGACCAATGGGGTGCGGTTTTAGGAGTTGAATTGGATTAGGTTCACGCCCCCACCTAGATGGGTCAACTAGGTGGACTCACTTAGACAATGACTAAAATAGAAACCGAAAAATTAAAACCTAATTAATTAAAAATGACAATTAACACTAATGACTCTATACACCTTACACGCCTAATGTATTAAACCCTAATTAAGACCTACCTAATCAATAACCTAATTACTAACCTAAGGTTAATTTAAACTTAACAACGAAAAGGAAACTAAAGCTACTAATGGTTAGTAGAGAAAGTGAAAAGTAGGGAGTTACTAATTTAGAGGAAACGAATTTGGAATGAAGACCCCTCTTAAAAATCAATTTGGAAAGATGGATGAGATGAAACCATCCAGCCTAAGAGGTCAACACGGTTTTGGTTTTCCAAAAGAATTAAATAGCAATTAAACCTTTCTCAAAACCGTGGATGACCCTTTTAGAAAGAAACTTGAAATTCAAATTTTGTTTCCCCCAAAATTAAAAATGCAATCTTTACTACTTTGGCTGGATACCTAAATTCAAACTTTCTTAAATTGTTTTTCACCAAATTAGAAGAATCACAATCTTCCAAAAACGTTTCACCAAGACAATTACCTACTTGCCCTCCTTCTCAGAATTCCACCCAATTATTCTAAACAAGCAATACTTCTAATTAAACTAACTTATATAACTAATTACAAGGTTAGAAATGTCATAACACCACGAATTTTGAGATAGGACTAAATTAATCAAGAACTACAATTAAAACTATCTAAACAAAGACACTAAAGACGTTTTTGAATAATAACCCTTAATACAATGAATCTAAACAAACTAAATTAAATTACCTAACCTAAGAAAACTTACCAAAACATCTAAAGCTCAAGCTGGACTCTAATGGCCGACACCCCTATCTAGAGAAGATGATTCTCTACACCTAAGAATCGATTTTTCATAAACTAACGAAATCACAATTTTTATTCTTGTTTTTCAATATGACCAACTGATGCAATTGAAAACTAACTCAATTATACACTAAGGTAAATCAAAACCTGCTGAAACACGACATGCAAAGACACTAGATTTATCCCTAGAATGGAACACGAACATAAAATATACTCAACACCAAAACTCACACGCATAGATCACTTAATACATCTAGACACGCCTACAACATCAAAGGACTAAACATGACCTAACCAATATGAAATTTTAAACTAATGCAAACAATATTTTTGAACCAGATTGCTGATAAACTAGAGACCACAGAAAACTCAACCACTTAAATTGGCTAATATGGGTATACACGCATTTCACGATTTTTGGGCTCACACGAAAATCAAAAACCAAGATCAACAACCTATAACTGGACTCAACTGTAGATTTAAGATAAACTAAACTGAAAAATAAAATCTAATTAATTCCCAACATAATCACAAAATACCGAAAACAGAAACTTCAACAAACGTCCAAATCGTCTAGAGGAGATCTAGCCAATTTTGAATCAAACGATGTTCTAATTCAGACCCAACGGTATCCCTAGACAAAAAATGAATTTTTAAATCTGTTTTTCTGCAGAAAGATTATAGCAAATCACGCTGGACAGAAAAAAAACAATCGGCTAGAACAAAAACTAGTCAGTTTGCACGTTTTAGGCTAAAACGACTAAAAATTAACAATCTAGCACATCAAAACGAAAAACAACCTAAATCTACCGTGCTGGTCTATGCACGAAATCTACACTAAGGCTGGAAAAATAAAACACACAGCACACCACAAAGAACTAAAACAACACATGTTGGTTTTAGCTAGAAGAATAGGAAGAAGAAGACCTACCTCCAGGGCGATCCGACGATTGTGGGACAGAAGAGAGCGGAAGATGACTTTGGATTGGTGTTCTGGATTGTTCAATGATGCTGGAACGTCACCATGAGAGTGGGTTTTGCAGCTGCAACACGTTGGAAATCCACCGAGGATGGGAAAGGAGCCGATTCGCGGTCGGAAAACCGGATGGAGGTAGAGCCGGTTCTTCTTGTTGGAGTGTCTCGCACTTCCACGCAAGATAAGTGTTTTCCACCTCTGCTACACCTGCAAAAACACAGAAAATCAAAGTAAGTACCAGCAAGGAAGATGAAGAAATGAAAGAGATGAACAAGGGAGATAAGGTAATGCTTGGTTTTCAAGCATTAACTTGATCTTCAATGGAAATGGTGTGAAATGAGAGGTTGGAAGAGGGCTGGAACAAGATTCACAAAGGGGGGCGCAAACTCCAAATCCAAAAACATCTAGGGCTGGAGCAATAAGTATATTTATACTTTTGGCAATTTTAAGAAACAGTGTTATAAAAAATTATTTCACTCTGCACCACTTTCTGAGGGGTTTTCTGAAAATATTTTCTAAATGGGTATGGATATGCGTGTGGATTGGATTTTGGCTTTCTAAAGGTTTATCCAAGGTCCAAAATAGCCTAATTGGGTCGGATATGGATCTGATCCACCTCGAAATCCATGTCTGAACACTAAAATAGCCATAATTCTCTCATTTTAACTCTGATTTTTTTGAAATTTGAACCACAACCCCTTGATATAAAAAAACATCTAAACATGGGTTTTAAACCTTAAACTCACTACAATATGCATGAATAAATAGTTAACATGATGTGCATTTCATGCATCATTAGTGTTTGATCTAATGGGGTGAATTGGCGATCACATCTCCAACCTTTATGTTTTGGCTTCTTTTGACTGCTTGCTTTCTGCTGGGAGCGGGATTGAAGGGGTTTGGCTAGGACGGTCGGCTGGTCCGCCATTTTGCTTTCCCATAGAATATTCTTATCAACATGATCCTGAACGATATTCTTGAGGACAAAACAATTTTTTGTATCGTGTCCTATTGCACGGTGAAACTTGCAAAATTGTTCTTTGAATCTGCCCATGATTATCAAGGGATCGATGATTTTTGGTAAATGAACCATGCCTTTTGCGAGCAGATTTCCTAAAACAGTCTCGAGCTTCTGATCCAGAGGGGTGAACTTTCGATCAGTGCTCCAGTCTTTATGTTTTGGTTTCTTCTGATCTTTCTCTTTATGCTGAGGACAAAGAACTAAAACAACACACGTTGGTTTTAGCTAGAAGAATAGGAAGAAGAAGACCTACCTCCAGGGCGATCTGACGATTGTGGGGAAGAAGAGAGCGGAAGATAACTTTGGATTGGTGTTCCGAATTGTTCAATAATGCTGGAACATCACCATGAGAGTGGGTTTTGCAGCTGCAACATGTTGGAAATCCACCAAGGATGGGAAAGGAGCCGATTCGCGATCGGAGGGCTTAGAAAATCGGATGGAGGTAGAGCCGGTTCTTCTTGTTGAAGTGTCTCGCACTTCCACGCAAGATAAGTGTTTTCCACCTCTGCTACACCAGCAAAAACATAGCAAATCAAAGTAAGTACCAGCAAGGAAGATGAAGAAACAAAAGAGATGAACAAGGGAGATAAGGTAATGCTTGGTTTTCAAGCATGAACTTGATCTTCAATGGAAATGGTGTGAAATGAGAGGTTGTAAGAGGGCTAGAACAAGATTCACAAAGGGGGGTGCAAACTCCAAAGCCAAAAACGTCTAGGGCTATAGCAAAAAGTATATTTATACTTTTGGCAATTTTCAGAAACAGTGTTATAAAAAATTATTTCACTCTGCGCCACTTTCTGAGGGGTTTTCTGAAAATAGTTTCTAAATGGGTATGGATATGCGTGTGGGTTGGATTTTGGCTTTCTAAAGATTGATCCAAGGTCCAAAACAGCCTAATTGGGTCGGATATGGATCCGATCCACCTCAAAATCTGTGCCCGAACACAAAAATAGTCATAACTCTCTCATTTTAACTCTGATTTTTCTGAAATTCGAACCACAACCCCTTGATATCAAAAAACATCTAAACATGGGTTTTAAACCTTAAGCTCACTACAATATGCATGAATAAATAGTTAACATGATGTGCATTTCATGCATCATCAAATACCCCCATGCTTGAATGTTTGTTAGTCCATTAACAAACCACTAACTATGTTATGCAATAGAAACAAGAAATGCTAGACATGTATGCATAAAAACTAACTCACTTTCGTAGGAATCACAATTGCATTTAGCTTATGCAACAATCCTTTTAAACCCCTGGGTTACCTCAGTGGATGAGTAAGGTCTCTTGAGGGTTTGCAGAGATGCTACCCACAAACATCAATGATATGGAGGAATGAATTTTCAAAAATATCAGGCAATTAAGAATTCAGTTAAAGCAAATATTTCATGTAATGGACATTCTCAAAACAAATTCAGAAATCTCATGCCACCATAGTAAAAATCTTTTTGCTTCACTTTTCTAAAATTGTAGCTATCTATGATTTTTCTCAGAAAGTCAAGTATTCTCATGTATTACTCATTTATCCTCACTTGTATATTTTTTGCACAGTAATTCACAAATATTCCTAAGCAATGAAATTTTTCTCATTCAGCTCATTCTTTTTCTTCTGATTTTCAATTTTTCACCCTTTTTCAATTCTCTCTCTTGAGCATTATTTCAAATATCCAGTTTTGTGACCCATGTAGCGAGCTTTGGGTCAGTGACTCCCAAGCCATATGACCTTAGGACACTAGATACGGAGTATCCCTCGGACTTAATTGCTCGAGTCACTAGACCTTCTATTCTAATAGTTTACATATAGTCTTCCTCTCGTCATGTGCAATGTGTCTATCTCTTAGGCTTTCTATGCAGTTCATGTAACAAGCCTTCGAATCGGTGGCTCCCAAACCAGATGGCTTTAGGGCACCAGGTGTAAAACACCCTTCAGACTCTATGTAACGCCCCGGATTTCCAAAACAAAGCTAAGTTAAATTTTTCATGAATTTCTTTTTTTTTTTTCTTTGCAGCGGAACTTAGAAAAGCTTTTAGCAGCGGAATAAGACGATAATGAGTCGTCGGTTTTAGAAAACTCCAAGCACGTTGCAGGTATGTGGCCAAGCAACTCATTGACCACCAAAGTGTTCCATTTTATCGAAAGCACATGTTTATTACAACACTACTGCTTAGAAAAGCAGTGAAGGTTCGATAAAAAGGAAGCTGTACAACTCTGTCTAGAGAAACCCTGAAACTCGATGCCGCCTTGCTTCGCATATCGCCACGCAGGTTCAACACCTGAAATCCCCATAAAATGGGGTCAGAACCACTGATGGTCTGCTAAGTAGGCAAACACCTATCTATTCAACTCAAGAAAATGCATAGACCACTCAGGGTCGCAGTTCGTAATACGACGCTCAAGCCTTCATGACTTAGCGTATATCGCAAAAGCCGCATCAGGGCTATGAGTTGAACATCCACGCAAGTCGTCATGACTTCGCATAAGCCTCTTCAGGGCTGTGAGTTAGAATAACCTCTTAAGTCTCTACGACTTAGCCTTGACTTCCTCAGAGTCACGAATGGATGTCTAGCTCAAGCCTTTATGCTTGGCACATTCGTATCCTACGAATCTAAGGACAGCTCTCCGAGCTTCACTTAGTCGTACGGATATCAATGGGGTTCTTTCCCAATCGGTCCAGTAGTATACTGACCATGACACCTTCACAAAGGTTATGCAGGACTGACTCAACCACATCATCCACTCATACATTCAAAGTAGCGTTGTACCTAAGCTAATGCTTTGTTTCGATAATTGCACCTCCCCCTAGGCTTAGGGGACTCATATCTGGGCGACAACGCGACGATCTGGGGGTTGATTATTCTATGTATTTTAGATACCCCAGAGGCCTATTGACCCCATCCCCCTAGTAGGACGGTACAGCATACCGGAAGAGATCCTTACTAGGTATCCGAATGCATTCTGCTACTGCAGTAGTTGGGTTCAATCCTTAGATATTTAAGGATAACCATGACCTCCATACCTCTGAGTGACGAAGGTCATCAATGAACTCTATCAGGTTCGGGTGAAATATATGTCACTCAAGGCTGCGCCATCACCGTCTTCCTCGGTGAGAAATTCTGAAAGGGGCCTGCCGGTCTTACAATTACTTGACGAACATTGCATGCCTATAGGGCAGCCTTTGAGAAGTATGTACCCGACCCCAATCAACCACACGGTTTTCACCGTGGAACAAAGGTTTTATTCATATGCATGCTTAACTCTGCTCTCGGCACTTCGGCCTTGACGAGCACTTCACCTCTTTCGGTGGAAACAACACACTCCGGCTCAGCGGCCCTTACGAGTCTAGTTGTCTGATAATTCTTAATGAGCATGCACATGACTCGATCTCTACGGATCGGCTACTCGGCGTATTTTTACGCAACGAGCTCAGGACCTTGTCAAGGTGCTACCACTACTTTGGCGTAACGGCCCATACAAGTATGGTGCCCTTGCAGGTGCCAGGGAGACGAGTCATTCTGACATCATTCCAACAAAGGACATCATTGTGCCACTTAACTGGTTCTAGCAGCTCTTCTGCCAACCATTCTGTCAACACCTTTTCTGCTCTACCGACAGTGGTGCGACGAACCTTTCTACATCGTAGAAGGCGTTCCATAAACTGGGTAGCACTTCTGCTATGTTCTTTCTGAGCCATTCTTAGCTCCTTCAGGAATTTCAGCAGCACTTCCTCTCTTTAGCGGAGAAAGCGTGCGTTTTCTTTTATCCATTTCAGCGGCATCTCCCCTCTCTGGTGGGAAATCGCTATGCTTAACTCGGGAAATGGATGCGCACCGTTGTGCGTACTTTGCATCCATCAAGGTTGCAGGAACCTTGGGCCATAGCCAGGCCATACGTAATTGATTTAGTCTTTACGTAAAGAGCATTTTGCCAAAAGGTGAAGCCTTTCCAATAGGGGCTTCATTCGTCAAGAAGAATCTTGTACGAGGAGCGGTAAGGGAATCGCATGGGCGATTTTGGAGTTGATCTCCATTTGAACGCTCACTTACGCGCCATATATGTAATATAAGCAGAAGCCTGTGCTTTATACAGCGGTGGCGTAAAGGAAATGCATATACTATTGTTCAGGGTGTGTAACTAAACGAAATATTCTACATATATAACAAAACAGGAGCCTTGGCATCGTTCGACGCGACGGCGTAAGTAAATGCATAATCGGAAGTGCAATAATCGTAAATTGCAGAAAGCAGGAGCCTTGACATCATACGACGCGACGGCAAAGGTAAATTACATGGCCTGTGCGATATAATACGCGTCGGCAGTATCAGCAGATATACACCTAGATCTGTATCCAACGATAGTTACGAGGCGAGCGAGTGAACACCGAAGTGTCCTAGAGGGCTCAACCAAGAACTAGGGTGAGATACTATTTTGAAGAATGCATATACTGCGTATTCGAACATATATATCCGACGATAGTTACGAGGCGAGCGCGTGAATACCGAAGCGTCCTAGAGGGCTCAACCAAGAACTAAAGCAAGATACTACTTCAGAAAGTATATGCTATATACAAACAATCAAATACTTGAGAGAGATGGTTTAATGAAGCAAACTTACTTCAAATCATGGAAGAAACGACTCCGATTGCTTCAAACGCTTTGAAAAAGGATCAACTTCGAACTTCGGACGAAAAAGGACTTGGACTTTGACTTTGAACCAAACCAGGTTCAGGTCAAGTCAACTGGGTTCAGACTTAGGTCAAGTAGGTTCAGACCTAGGTCAGGTGGGTTAGGACCAGGTCAGGTAGGCTCAGACCAGGTCAAGCAGGCTCAGGCTAAGTCAGGCAGAATCAGACCAGGTCAGGTGGGCTCAGGTGGGCTAGGCTAGGTAGGGGAGGTTTGGAAAAAGGAGGAGAGAGAGAGGGGTTGGCGATTTTCTAAAGGAGGGGGGGTCCTCTATTTATAGGTTCTGAAACTTGGGCCCCAAGTTTCAGAATCCCCTCTTTACCCCTTGGCTTTTCAGAAATCCCTTCCATGGAAGGTGCTGGAAGGCTCTGGAAGGTGCTGGAAGGTGCTGGAATATTCTAGAATCTTCTAGAATATTTTCTGAGAAATATTTCTGTGGGTCCCACCCATATTTTTGTGGGTCCCGCAAGAATTTCGGGTTTTCGGCGATTTTTTTTCGAAAAGTTCTGAGTACGCCATTATCTTCGTATTGATGCCACTAAGAAAGTTGGCTCGCAGGAATCCTTTGATTTTGTTCAGATAGGAAGTTATGGCTTCCAGAGTGTTTGAGCATATATTCGCGATTCGACGAATATCCTAAGTGTAACTGGCTCGCAGGAATTGATTCGTTTCGCATTCTGAAAAAAATGCCATTTTTAGCGGTAAATGCCTCATGAATTTTATTCAGATATTTTCTGAAAAATTGCGGGTCTTACATCATTACCCCCTTAAAGGAATTTCGTCCGCGAAATTCAGCTAAGAGTACATGGTGAAGAGTTCAGGATATTTATCCCGCATATCCGATTCGGGCTCCCAAGTGCAATCATCGACTCCGTGATGTTGCCATCTCACTTTGACAAGTGGAATGACCTTCGTCCTTAGCACTTGCTCCCGTCGGTCCATGATCTCTACTGGCCTTTCTTCCACCGTCATATCCTCCTGGATGTCAATATCTTCATGTTGGATGACGTGGGAAGGGTCGTGAACGTATTTTCTAAGCATTGACACATGAAATACGTTGTGTATCTGTGTATACTGCGGCGGCAATGCTACTCTGTAGGCGGTCTCTCCTATCCGGCTCAAAACCTCAAAGGGACCAACGAATCTGGGGCTGAGCTTCCCCTTCTTTCCGAAACGAAACACACTCTTGGTTGGGGAGACCTTGATAAAAACCTTATCTCTAACCGCAAAAGTGAGTTCCCTACGCCGCTGATCAGCGTAGCTCTTCTGTCGACTCTGAGCAGTCAGTAGCTTCTTCCTGATCATGTGGACCTGGTCAGTATAATGCTGCAACACTATGGGCGAGTCCAAGGTTCGCTCACCCACTTCACCCCAATGGATTGGTGATCGACAGGGTCGCCCGTACAAGGCTTCATACGATGCCATTCTAATGCTAGTGTGGTGGCTATTATTATAAGCAAATTCAGCCAACGCTAGGTGGGAATCCCAATCACCTTTCCATTCTAGCATACAGGCTCTTAGCATATCTTCAAGAGTCTGTATGGTTCGTTCTGATTGCCCATCTGTTTGGGGATGGAATGCTGTACTGAACTTGAGTTTCGTCCCCAGGGCTCTTTGAAGCTGCTCCCAAAAGTGAGAGGTGAACTTCGGGTCACGATCGGATATGATCGAAATCGGCACTCCATGGAGTCTAACGATTTCCCGAATGTAGATCTCCGCCAATCGTTCAGTTGAGTATCGAGTGTTGATTGGCAAGAAGTGAGCAGACTTGGTGAGTCTGTCTACGATCACCCATATTGAGTCATGTTGTCTCTTGGACCGAGGCAATCCAACGATGAAATCCATCGTAATGCCCTCCCATTTCCATTCTGGAATCTCGATCCGTTGCATTTTTCCACCAGGTCGTTGATGCTCAATTTTTACTTGCTGGCAGATCAAACACTTTGAGACAAATGTAGCCACATCCCATTTCATACCCCTCCACCAGTACTTTCTCTGTAAGTCCCGAAACATTTTTGTACCCCCAGGGTGAATGGTGTACTTGCTATTATGAGCCTCCTGGAGTACTTCTTGTCTTAGCTCAGGGTTATTTGGAACCCAAATTCTTTCTTCCATTCATATTCCTCCATCCTCTTTTAAATGGAAGAAAGTGTCATCTTTTGCAGCACGAGCTTTTAATTCCAAGTACTGGGGGTCCTTGAACTGTTCGGCTACGATGCGATCGAGGATCTCGATATGGATTGTCAGGCATGACAATCGAATCTTTCCTGGGTCAACCAGGAATGGCTTCCAACTGACAAAATCCTCCATCAGCTTCCATTGTCCGGTGAGGCTGGCCAGAGTGCCAACAGTCTTGCGACTAAGGGCATCTGCTACAACATTCGCTTTTTCAGGGTGATAGGAAAGCGTGAATTCATAGTCCTTGAGGAATTCCAGCCATCGCTGTTGCCGCATATTGAGTTCCTTTTGAGAAAAGAGGTATTTTAGGCTTTTATGGTCCGACATGACCTCAAATTTCTCTTCATAAAGGTAGTGTCGCCATATTTTAAGTGCGAACACTACCGCGGCAAGCTCAAGATCGTGGGTTGGATAGTTTTTCTCATGAATTCTTAACTGACGGGATGCATAGGCGATTACTTTGCCATGCTGCATCAATACGCAACCCAGACCTGTTCCCGAGGCATCGGTATAAGCCACGAAGCCTCCTTGACCAACAGGTAAGGTAAGGACAGGGGCAGTGGTAAGCCTCTGTTTGAGAACCTCAAAGCACTCCTTACACTGGTCAGTCCATTCGAACTTGACTCCCTTTTTCAACAATTTTGTCATCGGTACGGCGATTCGGGAGAAGTCTTGTATGAACTTCCGATAATATCCGGCAAGTCCAAGGAAGCTTCGGGCCTCAATGATATTTTCTGGCTGCTTCCAGTCTATCACAGCTTCGACCTTCGCAGGATCTACTGTGATTCCATCTTTTGAGATCACATGGCCAAGGAACATTACTTTGTCTAGCCAGAATTCACATTTTGAAAACTTGGCATATAATTGATTATCTTGAAGGGTTTTCAAGACGATTCTCAAGTGCTCCTTGTGTTGTTCCTCATTCTCTGAATACACGAGAATGTCATCAATGAAGACGATGACAAAAGTGTCTAAGTATGGCTTAAACACTCGGTTCATCAGGTCCATAAAGACAGCAGGCACATTTGTAAGTCCGAAGGGTATTACTACGAACTCATAATGGCCATATCTCGTTCTGAAGGCAGTCTTAGGTATATCCTCCTCCTTAACTCTGAGCTGATGGTATCCAGACCTGAGGTCGATCTTGGAGAACACTCTCGCTGTTCTGAGCTGATCGAATAAGTCCTCAATCCGAGGCAACGGGTACTTATTTTTAACGGTTGCCTGGTTAAGCATCCGATAATCGATGCATAACCGAAGGGATCCATCCTTCTTCTTTACAAACAGCACTGGGGCTCCCCATGGTGACATACTTGGTCGGATGAACCCTTGTTCCATCAGTTCTTCCAACTGACATTTCAACTCACTGAGTTCAGCTGGTGCCATACGATAAGGGGCTTTGGATATCGGCGCTGTTCCAGGTAAGGATTGAATTCCAAATTCAACCTCACGAAGTGGCGGAAGTCTTGGCAATTCCTCAGGAAACAGATCGGGAAACTCCCGCACTACTTCCAAACTCTCAAGGGGTTGGTCGTTGGATTTTTCCACCGAGAGACTCAACAGGAAGGCCACACAACCCTTCCTAAGGTATTTTTGTACCTTAAGTGCTGATATGAGCCTTTTTTGTGGAACTGGTTTGGATAACCGGTATTCCATCTTAGGCAATCCCGGTCGAGATAGAATCACTCTGCCCTCGCGGCACAGAATCTTGGCATTATTCTGAGCCAACCAATTCATTCCCAGAATGACATCGTACTGTATCATATCAATCAGGATGGCGTCAGTAGGCAAGTGTTGCCCTGCTATCTCAATATCCAAATTTTTCACACACCGGATACATTTGGTGCGTGAACCCAACGGGTTATATACTTCGATCATTTTATCAATCGGTTGCACCGAGGCGTGGAGTTGTTTGGTGAAATCGTCGGAGATAAACGTATGAGTAGCATCACAATCAAACAAGACGTAAGCTGCATGTCCATTAACAGGTACGGTGCCTTCAATGAGGTCACCGGTTTCGACTTGTTCAGTCGTTACAGCGTATACACGACCTGCAGCAGGCCTTTGTTCTACTCTAGGTGGGGGTCGTTAGACTAGTGTTCGTTGTGGTGCTTGTTGAGAGGGTCCAGCAGATCCGGCATTCCTTCTTTGCTCATCAGCAAGCTTCTTCCTGCACTGTCTTGCAATGTGACCCATTTTGCCACAGTAGAAGCATTCACCTGTGTCACGTGGACATGGTCCTCTTGCGTGATTTACATGGCATTTTGGGCAGTTTGGGTTGGACTGCAGGTTGTTTGGAGCCATGTTCTGCCTTGGCCTTACAACTTGTTGAGTGTTGTTCCCACCTTGGAACCTTTTCTTCTGAAAGGGTTGTCGTGAACCCTGGCCACTTGGAAACATTCTCTTCTTGCTCCCACCATCAACTATGGGCCTTTTTGCTATGATCACTTTCGATCGCTCTCAATCCACTTGTATTTTTGAAGCTGCTGCCACAGCCGTTTGAAATGTTTGGGGCATGCTGGTGATAACCCGTGACCTTAGCCCTTCTCGCAGTCCATTGATGTACTTGTCGGCCCTTTCTTGGTCGGTCTCAAATAACCGGGAGCAGTACCGTTCAAGATTTTGAAATTTGGTGGTATAGTCAATCAGATTCATGCCACCCTGCTCCAATTCCAGAAACTCCATCTTCTTCTTGTTTCTGGAGTGTAATGGAAAGTAATTATCCATGAAAGCTCTCCGGAAGTCAGTCCAAGGAATGACTTCGACTTCCGAGAACTGGATAATCTTAGTGGTATCCCACCACTTCCGTGCGTTGTCTTTCAGCCTGTACGTGCCAAAGTTGGTCTTCTTTTCTTCTGGTACTCCCAGCACCAGGAAGGCACGTTCGGTCTCTTCGACCCAACTTTCTGCCAGTTCAGGATCGGCTCTACCAGCGAAGACTGGTGGATCGAGCTTGATGAATTTTTCATAGGTTATTCCACCAAGGTTTTCGCTTCGAGGTGCGACTGGTTCTGGCCTTGTTTCTCGAATGGCAGTAACCAAATTGTTGAGTGTTTCCAGCAGAAATCCTTGAGTATGGGACTCCTTGCTTGGTATGGTTCTACTCGTCGTAGGAGCCATTTATCTACCACATACAAACAACGTGTTTTAGTTTCACAATGTATATATCGAAGCAAAGTTTTATTTACTTAATATACATCACATTTACACAAGCATCGCCTTAAACAAAACGTCATGCCACACTGGCAGACTTTTAGGCGTTGAGAAACTAGGTAGATGAGTCTATTGACTCCAAAACACTACCAGTCTCTTCTAGGAACTGGATTTCTTTCTTGACCCAAAGAACCCGAAGTATCGTTTACTTCCACATTGCCTTGGTGCAGGCACAACTAGCTTTGGCTTGGGCGGCACTTCCGCACTCTCAAGCGACTCTTGTGGATAGATTAGTGATGCCGGTCCACTTGCCCATTCAGTGGCATCATGGCTCGGGGAATCCGAGACCATAACGGGATGATATAGGTTGTATCCCTCTTCCTGGCCATTCAGACTCGGTGTTGGTGTAGCCGCTCTGTTCCCCCATATAATAGTACTTTGATTCGAGGAATCTGAAATCATAATGGGATTATAGAAGGAGTTGTTGCATCCCTCCTCCCAACTGTGCAAGCTAGGCGTACATGATGCCTGTTGATAGCCTTGCGATTGACCAAATCCCTCAAGGAAGTTCAAGTCAAATCCTACCAGAGACGGTAGTTCATCAGAAGTTGCTGGAGTACGGCTACTCCTTCTACTGGAGTAATGTGGCCCACTAACATGCGAGGTCTCATCCCTAAGACCAAGCGATCCCCGCCGACCCATATTGGCGGTATGCTTCATTTGGCATTCGTTGACGGAATGCCCTTCTTCGCCACAATACTGGCAGTCTTGGACTTCATATGGGCATACCCACTCATCGTGCATGATCCCGCAACGATAGCAGTATCCTCGGGAGTCGTGAGTTGCCATCTATGCAAAGATGCACCCAGATCAGAACAAGAAGTAAAATATACTTACAGTGCAATATGGTGGACAAGACGGATCTCGAACCAGGTTTCTCAGACTCTTGCTCTGATACCAATTCTGTAACGCCCCGGATTTCCAAAACAAAGCTAAGTTAAAATTTTTATGAATTTCTTTTTTTTTTCTTTGCAGCAGAACTTAGAAAAGCTTTTAGCAGCGGAATAAGACGATAATGAGTCGTCGGTTTTAGAAAACTCTGAGCACGTTGCAGGTATGTGGCCAAGCAACTCATTGACCACCAAAGTGTTCCATTTTATCGAAAGCACATGTTTATTACAACACTACTGCTTAGAAAAGCAGTGAAGGTTCGATAAAAAGGAAGCAGTACAACTCTGTCTAGAGAAACCCTGAAACTCGATGCCGCCTTGCTCCGCATATCGCCACGCAGGTTCAACACCTGAAATCCCCATAAAACGGGGTCAGAACCACTGATGGTCTGGTAAGTAGGCAAACACCTATCTATTCAACTCAAGAAAATGCATAGACCACTCAGGGTCGTAGTTCATAATACGACGCTCAAGCCTCCATGACTTAGCGTATATCGCAAAAGCCTCATCAGGGCTATGAGTTGAACATCCACGCAAGTCGTCATGACTTCGCATAAGCCTCTTCAAGGCTGTGAGTTAGAATAACCTCTTAAGTCTCTACGACTTAGCCTTGACTTCCTCAGAGTCACGAATGGATGTCTAGCTCAAGCCTTTATGCTTGGCACATCCGTATCCTACGAATCTAAGGACAGCTCTCCGAGCTTCACTTAGTCGTACGGATATCAATGGGGTTCTTTCCCAATCGGTCCAGTAGTATACCGACCATGACACCTTCACAAAGGTTATGCAGGACTGACTCAACAACGTCATCCACTAATACATTCAAAGTAGCGCTGTACCTAAGCTAATGCTTTGTTTCGATAATTGCACCTCCCCCTGGGCTTAGGGGACTCATATCTGGGCGACAACGCGACGATCTGGGGGTTGATTATTCTATGTGTTTTAGATACCCCAGAGGCTTGTTGACCCCATCCCCCTAGTAGGACGGTACAGCATACCGAAAGAGATCCTTACTAGGTATCCGAATGCATTCTGCTACTGCAGTAGTTGGGTTCAATCCTTAGATATTTAAGGATAACCACGACCTCCATACCTCTGAGTGACGAAGGCCATCAATGAACTCTATCAGGTTCAGGTGAAATATATGTCACTCAAGGCTGCGCCATCACCGTCTTCCTCGATGAGAAATTCTGAAAGAGGCCTGCCGGTCTTACAATTACTTGACGAACATTGCATGCCTATAGGGCAGCCTTTGAGAAGTATGTACCCGACCCCAATCAACCACACGGTTTTCACCGTAGAACAAAGGTTTTATTCATATGCATGCTTAACTCTGCTCTCGGCACTTCGGCCTTGACGAGCACTTCACCTCTTTCGGTGGAAACAACACACTCCGGCTCAGCGGCCCTTACGAGTCTGGTTGTCTGATAATTCTTAATGAGCATGCACATGACTCGATCTCTACGGATCGGATACTCGGCGTATTTTTACGCAACGAGCTCAGGACCTTGTCAAGGTGCTACCACTACTTTGGCGCAACGGCCCTTACAAGTATGGTGCCCTTGCAGGTGCCAAGGAGACGAGTCATTCTGACATCGTTCCAACAAAGGACATCATTGTGTCACTTAACTGGTTCTGGCAGCTCTTCTGCCAACCATTCTGTCAACACCTTTTCTGCTCTACCGGCAGTGGTGCGACGAACCTTTCTACATCGTAGAAGGCGTTCCATAAACTGGGTAGCACTTCTGCTATGTTCTTTCTGAGCCATTCTTAGCTCCTTCAGGAATTTCAGCAGCACTTCCTCTCTTTAACGGAGAAAGCGTGCGTTTTCTTTTATCCATTTCAGCGGCATCTCCCCTCTTTGGTGGGAAATCGCTATGCTTAACTCGAGAAATGGATGCGCACCGTTGTGCGTACTTTGCATCCATCAAGGTTGCAGGAACCTTGGGCCATAGCCAGGCCATACGTAATTGATTTAGTCTTTACGTAAAGAGCATTTTGCCAAAAGGCGAAGCCTTTCCAATAGGGGCTTCATTCGTCAAGCAGAATCTTGTACGAGGAGCGGTAAGGGAATCGCATGGGCGATTTTGGAGTTGATCTCCATTTGAACGCTCACTTACGCGCCATATATGTAATATAAGCAGAAGCCTGTGCTTTATACAGCGGCGGCGTAAAGGAAATGCATATACTATTGTTCAGGGTGTGTAACTGAACGAAATATTCTACATATATAACAAAACAGGAGCCTTGGCATCGTTCAACGCGACGGCGTAAGTAAATGCATAATCGGAAGTGCAGTAATCGTAAATTGCAGAAAGCAGGAGCCTTGGCATCATACGACGCGATGGCAAAGGTAAATTACATGGCCTGTGCGATATAAGACGCGTCGACAGTATCAGCAGATATACACCTAGATCTGTATCCAACGATAGTTACGAGGCGAGCGAGTGAACACCGAAGTGTCCTAGAGTGCTCAACCAAGAACTAGGGTGAGATACTATTTTGAAGAACGCATATACTGCGTATTCGAACATATATATCCGACGATAGTTACGAGGCGAGCGCGTGAACACCGAAGCGTCCTAGAGGGCTCAACCAAGAACTAAAGCAAGATACTAATTCAGAAAGTATATGCTATATACAAACAATCAAATACTTGAGAGAGATGGTTTAATGAAGCGAACTTACTTCAAATCGTGGAAGAAATGACTCCGATTGCTTCAAACGCTTTGAACGAGGCTCGACTTCGAAAAAGGATTAACTTCGAACTTCGGACGAAAAAGGACTTGGACTTTGACTTTGAACCAAACCAGATTCAGGTCAAGTCAACTGGGTTCAGACTTAGGTCAAGTAGGTTCAGACCTAGGTCAGGTGGGTTAGGACCAGGTCAAGCAGGCTCAGGCTAAGTCAGACAGGCTCAGACCAGGTGGGCTCAGGTGGGCTAGGCTAGGTAGGGGAGGTTTGGAAAAAGGAGGAGAGAGAGAGGGGTTGGCGATTTTCTAAAGGAGGGGGGGTCCTCTATTTATAGGTTCTGAAACTTGGGCCTCAAGTTTCAGAATCCCCTCTTTACCCCTTGGCTTTTTAGAAATCCCTTCCATGGAAGGTGCTGGAAGGAGCTGGAAGGCTCTGGAAGGTGCTGAAATATTCTAGAATCTTCTAGAATATTTTCTGAGAAATATTTCTGTGGGTCCCACCCATATTTTTGTGGGTCCCGCAAGAATTTCGGGTTTTCGGCGATTTTTTTCCGAAAAGTTCTGAGTACGCCATTATCTTCGTATTGATGCCACTAAGAAAGTTGGCTCGCAGGAATCCTTTGATTTTGTTCAGATAGGAAGTTATGGCTTCCAGAGTGTTTGAGCATATATTCGCGATTCGACGAATATCCTAAGTGTAACTGGCTCGCAGGAATTGATTCATTTCGCATTCTGAGAAAAATGCCATTTTTAGCGGTAAATGCCTCATGAATTTTATTCAGATATTTTCTGAAAAATTGCGGGTCTTACACTCTACTTACTCGAACTACAAAGGCCACAAATATCGACTAGACAAGAAGATGATCTCCTTCATTATCCTTTTCGTCAAGAGACTCAACCACTTCATCTTGTGCCTGAGTTCCACTAATAGGATTCACGAAGTCATCAACAACTAAACGTAGCTCTATTCTTTTAAGCTCATTTTTCAAAAATATCTTTCCATTGCTTATTTCTTCCCACAAAACATACTGTGCATACTTATACTAAAGTGATTCAAAACTTTCTAATAATCAAATACTATCTTTTCTTATAATTTTCTCACAAATAACTACTCTATATGAATCAGTTCAGAAATTTTTTTTTTACATGGGGCTTAAAAATTTCTAAACTGTTAGATTATGCCAAAAACAATCATATATGCTAAAACTTATTCTCAAAAGCCTACTTTAGCTACCAAATAAAAAAAAAATTAGTGTGCATCTAACCCTCCCCCCCATGCTTGAATGACATTGTCCCTAGTGGCATACAAAATATGTAGAAATGCAATGCAAATGCATACTAAAAGACAAGAAAATGAATATGGGAGAAAGGATAGATACAACCTGATCTGCATTGGGCTTCTGAAATTGATTGACTTGACTTTGCAGCATCCTATGCATATCTGATTGCATAATTTCCTGCTCATCTGATCAATGAATGCTCTGAAAGCTCTGCCCTGTACCTGGTAACTAATTCTCATACACTCAATATTAGATTCAGCCTGCATAAACCAAAAACAAATGTCAGCACATATGAAATGAAATACTGAATAAAAGAAAATACTGAAATAAAAAACAAAACTACTCTACTATGTACATATGATACATCCCTCTGGTCAAATCCTTATGCCTTAATGAGATGCACTATCTCACACTCACCATTCTACAAGGAATCTGAAATGTAGGGCTTCAGTCTTTGCCCATTAACTTTGAATGTACCTTGGGTCTGAGGATCAAATAATGTAACTACTCTATGTGGAAACACTTATTTGACAATGTACGGTCCCTCCCATCTCGATCTCAATTTTCCTGGGAATAAATGCAAACGAGAATTGTATAACCACACTTTCTGCTCCGGCTCAAACACTTTCTTGACAATGTGCTTATCATGAAATGCTTTAGTGGGAGCTTTGTATAACTTGACATTCTCATATGCATCATTCCTGAGTTCCTCTAATTCTGAGAACTGCAATGCTCTCGCTTTGCCAGCCTGGGTGAGGTCAAAATTCAATTTCTTGATGGCCCAATACGCTCTGTGCTCCAGCTCGACAGGAAGATGGCATGCTTTCCCGAATACAAGGCGATACTGGGACATGCCAATGGAAGTCTTAAATGCAGTCCTATATGCCCAAAGTGCATCATCTAAGCGCTGAGACCAATCCTTGCGCTTCGGGCGAACTGTCTTCTCTAGAATCCGCTTTATCTCCCTATTCGAAATCTCTACCTGTCCACTGGTCTGCGGATGATACAGAGTGGTGAATCTATGATTGACAGAATACCTTCTCAGCAGAGAAACTATCTGTACATTCCTGAAATGCTTGCCACCATCACTGATCATCGCACGTGGCACCCCAAAACGACTGAAAATGTTATGCTTAATGAACTTAAGCACCACTCTATGATCATTGGTCTTGGTTGCCACAGCCTCAACCCACTTGGACACATAATCCACCGCCACTAGAATGTACAAATTTCTGAATGATGGCGGAAATGGGCCCATAAAGTCTATGCCCCCAAACATCAAAAATCTCAACTATCAAAATTGGGAGCAAGGGCATCATGTTCCTCTTGGACATGTTCCCAGTCTGCTGACATCTAATACATCTCCTACAAAACTCATGTGTATTTCTGTGGAGTGTGAGCCAATAAAATTCAGACTGCAAAACCTTTGCAGCTATCTTCCTACTACTAAAATGCCCTCCACAGGCTAAAGAATGGGAACAACTCAAAATGGACTCGTACTCCTCCTCCACAACACATCTCCTAATGATATGGTCTGTGCAATATTTGAACAATTCTGGTTCATCCCAATAATAGTGCCTCACTTGAGATAGGAATCTCTTGTGCTCATTCTTATTCCAATACTCAGGGATCTGTCTCGAAACCAGATAGTTCACAATATCAGCAAACCAGGGTAACTGCGATGATCTGACATACATGATCTGCTCATCGGGGAAAGAATCACTGATTGGTCTCTAATCTAGCTTGGTCTCTACGATTAGTCTAGAAAGATGGTCTGCTACTACATTCTCGCTTCCCTTCTTATCTCGAATCTCGAGATCAAAATCCTGTAGCAACAAAACCCAACGAATGAGTCTCGGTTTGGTGTCTTTCTTGTTCAACAAATACTTCAATGCAGCATGATCAGAATGGACAACCACCTTCGAACCGAGAAGATAAGACCTAAACTTGTCCAATGCGAATACTACAGCAAGTAGCTCCTTCTATGTCATAGTATAATTCATCTGGGCATCAGACAGAGTTCTACTTGCGTAGTAAATCACATAGGGCTTATTGTCAATCCGCTGTCCTAAAATGGCCCCCATAGCATAGTCAGATGCATCACACATAATCTCAAATGGGAGCATCCAATCCGGAGGTCTCATAATGAGCGCAGTAATCAAGGCCTCTTTGAGAATCTCAAAGGCCTTCATGCAATCCTCACTAAAATAAAAGGGATGATCCTTCTCCAATAAAGTACAAAGCGGTTGAGAGATTTTGCTGAAATCTTTTATGAACCACCTATAAAATCCAGCATGCCCTAGAAATGACCTGATCTGCCTCACAGTGGTAGGTAGAGTCAAACGAGAAATAGATTCCACCTTCGCTCTGTCAACCTCAATCCCTCTCTTGGACACAATGTGTCCAAGCACAATCCCCTCCTGGACCATAAAGTGGCTCTTTTCCCAACTCAGAACAAGATTTGTCTCCGCACACCTACTCAGTACTCGAGTAAGTTTTTGAAGACAATCTTCAAATAAAGAGCCATACACCGAAAAGTCATCCATAAACACCTCCATGACATCATCTATCATATCGGAGAAGATAGCTAACATGCACCTCTGAAAAGTTGTCAGGACATTGCAGAGCCCGAACAACATACGTCTGAATGCGAAGATGCCATAAGGACATGTAAATGTCATCTTCTCCTGGTCGTCAGGATGGACAACTACTTGATTATACCCTGAGTATCCATCTAAAAAGTAATAGTAGCTTTGTCCTTTGAGTCTCTCTAAGATCTGATCAATGAACGGCAACGGGAAATGATCTTTCCGAGTTGCCACATTCAGCTTTCTATAGTCAATGCAGACTCGCCACCCTTTGGTGGTCCTCATCGAAATTCTTTCCCCCTTCTCATTCTCTACAACAGTGAGTCCTGACTTCTTCGGTACAACCTGAATTGGACTGACCCACTGACTATCAGAAATGGGGTAAATAATTCCGGCATCTAACTACTTCACCACCTCATTTTTCACCACTTCCTTCATGTTGGGATTTAACCTTCTCGGCATATCCCGCACTGGCTTGACTTCTTCCTCACAATGAATTCTATGCATGCATAATGAAGGATCAATCCCCTTCAAATCAGCCACTCCTCAGCTAATCGCTGCCTTGTGCTCTTGTAAAATAGTCAGCAATCTCTGTTCCTGCTCCTCAGTGAGCAGTGACGAGATGATCACAGACAGAGTCTCATCACCTCTGAGATATGCATACTTGAGTGAATCCGGTAAAGGTTTCAACTCAAGTTTCGAAGGAGACTCTATCAAAGATTTGGCGGAGGTCTCCGCAAGTGGTGGGAGAGGCTCAATGTCAGCTCTCAAAGGAGGTAACTCTGACGACACTCTAGACACATCTACACTAACTATACAACTTTTCTTCTCTATATGGTACAAATCTAATGAATCCTCAATAATGTACAAATCGGGTTGTTCTTCTACTAAATTCTGAGCAATATCTACATGGAAACAATTCATATCTCCCGCTGGACCCATAGCGGCAATGAAAATATTCAGCTTAACTTTCCTATTACCGAATGATAGATCCATGGCTCCGGTCCTACAATTAATACATGCATTGGCAGTCGCCAAGAATGGTCTGCCCAAAATGATAGGAGTTTGGTGCTGGCTATCCACTCCTTCCATATCGAGGATGATGAAATCGATAGGGAAATAAAAATCATCCACCTTAACTAGCACGTCTTCCAAGACACCTCTCGGTACCTTGACAGAATGATCTGCCAGCTGAAGTGTAATAGGAGTCGATCTCATCTCTCCTAGCCCGAAAGAATCATAGAAATATCCGGGCAGAATATTCATGCTTGCTTCAAGGTCGAGCAAAGCGCGTTGTATCCAAATGTTCCCTATGGTACAAGCAATGATAGGGGCTCAAGGGTCCTTGAGCTTTGGTGGTGTCTGATGCTGAATCACTGAACTCACCTGCTCAGTCAGATGGACCCTGTTAGAAACTTTCACTCTAAACTTTCTCTTTTGCATACATAGTTCTGTGATCATCGCAAAATTTTTCCTCTCTTGTGGTTTCTCTCTCTTCCTTCTCTTTTCCTTTTTCAGCCTCTATTTTCCTTCTTTTTGAAGGAGAGAAAAATAGAAGACAGAAAAGAAAGAGAGAAGAGAAAAGAAGAGAAGGGAAGAATAGGAGAGGAACTCTTTTGCGAGGTCTCACTTGACCTTGATTTGAAAATATTTAGCAAATAAACTCGCCTCCATTTTTGAAATATTTTGCGGAAAAAATGGAGAGACGAGATTCGCTTGTCAGTACGAGGTTCGATCGTTCCTGGCTCCTTTACCAGAGGTAATCGAACCAAGGATCAAATTTATGCCTTTTTGCTTTGCCTAAATATTATCTAAAAATTTATTCTAAATCTAAATGCACAAAGAATCATGCTTGTGCAATGCAAGGATGTATGCTCTTTTTGAGAAAGTGTTCTGAAAGTTTCCAAGTTTCCTGAGATGAATTTGATAATGGAGTGAAGAAATGATTTCTAAATGATTGAATCTAACTTAGAATTCGAGATAGATCAGAAAAATTCTAAGTTTTTGAAATGATCAGAGTTGAGAAAATAAATCTTTGAATTGGGAAAGAATGGTTTGAAGATGAGAGAAAAAAAAGGAAAAAGGAAGGAAATTCCAAAGTCAGAAAAATGGACTTTGAACTTAGATTTAGGAGAAGAGATGAAATTTGAAATGGAATTGAATTTAAAATTTAAAGTCAAGATGGAACTTGGACTTGAACGATCCAAATGGAATTTAAAAATAGAAATAGATTTAAGAAGTCCAGATGGGTTTTGAAAGTGGAATTGGATTTGAAATCTGAAATTTAAGATGGAATTGAATTCTGGATCCTAAATGGAATTTGGATATGAAATCTGACATCCAAGATAGAGTTGGAGTATGGACCCTAAGATGGATTTTGGATCTAAAGTCTGAGATCCAAAAGTGGAATTGGGTTCTGGATCCTAAATAGAATTGGATCCAAGATCTGGAATCCAAGATGGATTGGATTCTAGATCCTAGAATGGATTTGGATCTGAAATCTGAGATCCAAAGTGGAATTTATACTTGGAAATTGGGATTAGGATCTAACTTTGGATTTGGATTCTGAAAGTCCAAATGAGACTTTTGGAGATAAATCTGGGTTTTGAAAACCCGAATTAAATTTGAAACTTAGAAAAAGACTTCAATTTGAATCAATCTCAAAACTTGAAGATAAGAGAATAAACTTGATTTTGAACTTGAAATCAGAAGATGAATCAGAGGTTTCAAAGTTGAATTGAAATTCAAAAAAATAGAATCTTGAGATATTGAATTGAATTTGAATTTGAATTTTGGATATACAAATGAATTTCAAAGTCAAATTGGACTTCGAATTTAAAGTTAGAATCTAAAAATGATATTTGAATTTACAAGGGTTGAAAATTGATTTGAGAAGTGAAGAAGATATCTGAAGGAAATCACTTGGATTTATGAAAAAGAATTTTGAAAATATGATGCAATTCTATCCTAAATGATGAATGAATTTAAAGATTTTTGAAATTGGATTTTGAAAAGCTATTCCATTCTTTAAATGAATTAAAATAGGATTGAAGATATAATACATCCCTGACTATGGTCATTGAATGTATCATATAATAATCTATATTTAAATTCAAAAGAAGAATAAAATACATTTTTGGTGCTTTTATAGAATTTAAAATGAAATTAACTCTCAATATACCCTGACTATGGTCATTGGTATATATATTGAATTAATTTTAAATTAAATTCTGATAAAAGAGAAAAAAATATTTAAGGAAAATATGATGAATTTTGAAAAGGATCCAGTGTGGATCCAATGTTATTTTATAAAAGATAAAAATCCTAAGTTTTGTTTACATCCTCACTATGGCCATTGATGTAAATCATCAACTTAGGATTAATTACCTCTTACGAAATGGTGCACATGCCATTCATGTTTCCATTTGTGAGATTTTTGAAAAATAAAGGTAAAAAGAGCATGGAGATAAGCAATTTATGATATTTATAATGCTCATTCATTCTATCTAAAACAGGAAATGTAAATTCTCATTTAATATCTAACTAATACATAAAATTGAATTTACAGCTCCAAGTAATGATAATTTTCACATATTCCCTGCAAAACAACTGGTTAGTATGAAAAAGAGAAGAGAAATGTCACATATCATATATATGTCAATAGTAAAATGCTTATGTATCAAGATATACATGATGAAGGGATGAAAAATGACATACATGCCTATATGCGTATATACATGCATGCCTATATACACATACATACATACGAATATATATACATATATATATACACATATATATGTATATATATATACACATATATATGTATATATATATACATATATCACCTAATGACATGTACTCAATGCAGATGGATGAGAGTGCTATCGTGAAATGGTGCTGAAAGCATGGCCATCAGGGGACAACATTTAATGAGAGAGATGGGTATGCACAAGGTCATGACTATATGACGGGTCAAAGGATAACTTACAGCAGTTTTCCAAACTGCTGGAGTAATCATGATATCATAAAAACTAGGGGAGTTGCTATAGAAAGATTCCTGGGGCAATTATTGGCCCTATTATGGATACAATGAAGCTACAGTCATGCTTAGCAATGCTGTGGCTGAATGGGAAGTGAAAAACCATCAGATGATTGATGATGAGATGTTTGATAGCAAATGGAGACATATAATGCTGATGAATAGGTGCAGGGTGGTCCAACATGAAATATGGCAGTTTCTGATGACCTACCATAGAAAAGAAGGGACCGAGTGGTTTATTGTGAACCACTGTGAAAGAAAAACTACTTATAGTAATTCTTAATGAACTAATATATTAAGGAAGGATTACAGGGGTTTTCTGTGGACCCTTGCAAAAAGACAACTACTGTAGTAATTCCTGATAAACTACTATAAAAGGAAAGAAGACCATGGTGGTTCATGATAAACCACCATGAAGTATAACAACTATGGTGGTTCTTGATGAACCACCATAGAAAAGAAAGAAATATAGTGGCTATACATTATGATCATGATAAATATGAGATGCACAATGGTTAGCAAATTCAAGTGCATGCTGTTGGTAAATGCTGTTGGGAAATACTCAGGTATGCCAATGAAAATCTGAGGTAAATGACAAAAGCCTAAGGTAAATGCTGTTGCAAAAAAAGATAATGGAAGAGGCTGCAGATGAACATGACTATGGAAATATACATATAATCTTACAATGGAAAATTCAATGGCTAAAATAATTCAGCTTACCCTTTTGTAGCATGCCAAGACCGTTTTACCAAGTCTGAGAGTTTCCCCTTTTCTAAACAGGAGCAGATTAATGGAGGTTCTACTGAACTCCTGCCTTTATTTGCATTGCTGATTTGGCCAGCCTCACTATCAGCAGCTCTTGTTATCACCTCCAGTTTTTGCTACAGATGTTGCATGTTACATTCATATCAGACTGTTGGAGGATGATGGAATTGAATTCAGCTGGCTATGACTAAAAGCACTGGTAGGAGCAATTGTAGGCCAAGCTTGGGCGCAACATCCAGTAGGCAATTGCTGCAATACCTAGCACAAGAGGTACTTGTCAGTAATTGTTCTATAGAATGGATTGTAAGCACAAAGGTTTTGAAGAAGTTATGCAAAAAGCATTTCCCACAAGTGGCAGGTGAAACCATGTCGACAGGAGAAGTAACAGCCATTTCACCTGGACTTGGCATTCTACAACCTGCTACTCCGAACCTGACAGAGGTTCTCAATTCAATCCATAGATGCTTTCCTAACAAGATGCTTAGCTTTTGGATTGCATTCTCCTCACAGAATGTTCTGATGATTGTTTGAATATGACAACATTCGGTTGGTGATCAGTACTCTCCATTAGTAACAACAACTCCTCTGCCTCTAACAACAAACCCTCTTTATATAGGCCATTGATCATTATTATGTAAGTTACAATGTCAAGAATTGATTCTTTTTTGTAAATATGTTGGAGGTGCTAACAGATAATGACATATGCAAAAAAAAATAGGGAAGAAAAGAAGGGAAAAAAAATGAAATGGTGAAGATATACTTACAGATGGTGGTGGTGCAAATGGAGAGAAGTTAGGTGGGCAACGTACCAATGAGATGGTATTTCATTATCTTACACAGTTTGGACTGTTAGAAAGTTGATGCAGGTCAGCCACAGCGGGAGTATCATTACGATGGGAAAGAGAAGCGTTCCTTCAACAATTGCTCCTGCCGAATCCAGGTGCCTCACCGATGCCAAGTCACTGAAAACAGGGTCGAATAACTTCATCACCTTTCTGCTTGATTGATTTACTGTCTGTTCTCTTCATCACATTATCAAGACTTTTGAATCCCTTTGCTGGAGTGTATTGGTTCCAGCTGAGAGCATTGTGAACAGTGGAGGTGGGACTGAAGTGCAATGAGGCTTTCTTACCCGATTCAACATGGTCATCTGTAGGCACTGACCCATCAAACCTGATTTTGTAACCCATTTCTTCAATATCCATGGTCTCTCCTTTACCTTTTGCACAAGAACAAAATGCTGATAATAAAATGAGAATTAAGATAGGAAGTCATCTTATCCAGGGCACTCAAAGTGCATCAGATGCCACGATTTCAGAAGATTTTGTACTGAAGAATTCGTCACCAAAGTTTTCAGGCTTTAACATGTAGATTGCTGTGGAGATACTTGATGACGACCCATGACAACTCATGTACACTTAAAATCACCATATTATGAACATTGTCACAGGTTCAGAAACCTGCCATCTTCCTGTTTGCAGATGAAGACCGGAATGCAGAAACTAGCGTTTTGCAAACACAACATGCCTAATGATAAAGTAAAATATAGAGGATCCAGGTGTATGGTGAATCAGAACAACTTTAAAACCATGTATGAAGCAACCATGGGATCACACTGAGGGAACGGGGTCCCAATGCACAGGGTGATGTAAATAAACCGATGCCATGTAAAATCCATCGCTGCTATATTCTAAAGATGGTAATGATGGCATTACAAATATTAAATCCAAGAAATGAAAGAGAGAAAACAGAAAATCAAACACAATAGGCAATCACAACCAACGGAAGGCAGAGAAATGGAAATTAAGAATACCAATTGCTTATCTAAAACGAGATCTAAGGTTAGATACAAGCAAAAAATAAAAAATAAAAAATAAAAAAAAATGAAATAGGTTGGAATAGTGTATTCCTCTATTGTGGTAGTAGGTGGATCGGATAATGAAAATGAAAATTGGAAAACAGATATTTAACCAAAATCAGAGAAATTTTAATAAACGTAAGAGGGAAATATTGGAACAAACATTCCATTGTTGTTGCACATGGGTGTGTTGATGTTGCACAGGAAACTCAACATCACCCATGGTGCGTTAATGGGTTTAAGAAGAAAGAAATCAAAGGGGAAAGAAAAATTTACAGAGGAGAAGAAAACGTACTTACCTGTAATGGCAGAGGTAGTCGACCTGTTACTTGAGGAGAACCGGAGGAGATAGGAAGGCGAAGAAGAAGATCATCGTGAAAGAGGCCGGTGGAGAGGTGAAGAAGCGGTCTAATCAGCCGATTGACGATTGATCCTTTGGGGAGTTGGTGTGCCAATCCACGATGAATCAAAGAGACAAATACACATATCCGGATGAATGTGCTCTTAGGCGTTGGCCTGATGCAGATGACATTGTAGCTCTACTGCCGGGATGATTCGACTTTCTTCAGCCAAATGGAGAAAAACCATAGAAATAAAAAAAAAAAAGACGAAGAGGAAAGAAGAAAGAAGCAGAGGAAGAAGGAAAGGCCGGGTGGGGGGGTGAAGCGCGATGCCGAGGGTTTCAGTGATGTTGGTTTATATAAGAAGAGAAGGAAAGATCGAAAAAGGAAGGTTGTTAAGGATGGAGGGTGAGGAGGAAGGGTTGGCGATCGGAGGATTGAGGAAGAGAGATGGGCAAGGTTGTTGCAGATGAAGGGCAGATGAGGGGAAGGCCTGTGAGGCGTGCGAGGGTTTTGGAGGAAGGGTTTGCAAGAGGGAAGTTGAAGACGAGAGTGAGGGGGGCGACTTTTTTTTTCGCCCCTTCCTCGCTTACGAAGGGTTTTCAAACCCTAAAACAAGCTTTTACAGAGGCGCCCTTTGGATTTTCAAGATTTTACCAAGAGGGGCCCCCCTTTAAAGAAATTAAAAAAATCTTCAACATCATTTGATTTTCTCGTAGCTTTTCTAATTTTTTTGGTTTTTTGTGTTATTTTTTTCATTTTTTGTATTCTTAGAATAGACTCTAAGATTTATGAGGAAAATAAAGATTTAAAACTGATTTTTTTGTATTTTTGCAAAATATTTACAAAAGAGAGTTTTTCTGAGAATTCAAAGCTATTTTTTGTATTTTGACCTGGAATTTGAGGTGATATTCAAGGTTTGGACCTCGAATCGAGAAAATATAAAATAGTGAATCCAAATGGGTGCTGAATGAGCTATTTGAGCCATTCAAAAGATGTTTTTGGTGATTTATAATTTCGATTTATAAATTGAGTAACAAGGCTTAAATTTGGACCTTAAACACCGAGTTCGACTTCGAAATTAAGTTTAAAATGGAATTTTGATCCCAAAAATCCGAAGATCAACTGAAAATTAGCTTTGATTTTCTCAGAAAATGGAACCAGGGGCAAAAAGGTCATTTTTACAAAATTTTGAAAAATTTGGGGTGTTCACAGATGGCCCTTTTTGCTACTAAGCCGGTTGAAAGCCGAGCTTAGTGGCAAAGACAACACTCCAAATTTTGAAAATGCCCCAGTCAGCAGATCTGAACCGAGTGTGGAAGAATTTATTTGAAAGATGGCTTCTCAGGCTTAAAACCTTATCCCGAATGGTTTTGGGGGGACGAAATCCTCGAAGATGATGCGATCAAATAATAGAAATAAGGAAATCGTGTTGGGACTTTGGATGGAAATTCCGAAATGGTGGGAAATGAGAATTTTGATTAGGTCTCATGGGTGAGACAAGATACTCTTTTCGGAATGATTCAGGTTTAGCCCTTAACCTGGATGGGATGAAGATATATCAAAAATGAATTAAATGAGGAAATGAATACCTTGATGGGACATTTTTTGAGAATGCCTCGTGAAATGAAGCTCAAGTAGGATCCTATCCTGGATGGATATACAAATCATGGGTTTCTTGATGGGAAGAGCCATGATGGGACTGGAAGGAAAACACCTCATCGAAATGAGGGAAACTCGTTGGAACGAAACTCAGGTTTTAAACCAAAACCTGAAAAGGAAGATACCTCGAGGCACGAGGTTCAGACTTAACCCTTAACCTGAAGGGGACGACCAAATGGAATCCTCGAGTGAAGAAATCATGATGGGACCTTCGGAGTTTGGACGAACAAATCCGAAAGGGGTTTTTTTGAAAGGAGGAAGATGGGACTCCCAAAAGCTTGAAAAAAGAATAATTTTGAGCGTCTCATTGCTGAGACTAGAATCAGCTTTTAAAAATAATGACCTATCGCAGAAAGTACAGGTTTGACCCTTAACATGAGTGGGTACGATCATACTGATTTCTCGAATGGAGAAACCGCGATGGGACAGGAGAGATACTTCAGCTGAGTGAGGCAATTCTTCTGGGGATGTGAAAGATGGAAAATAAGGAGATGTGAGACAATTCTTTCGAAAAAATGAATGATGAATAAGGTGACAGGAGGTGAATCTTTCGATGGTGTGAAAGATGAATAAGGTGATCCTTTTAACAGGAGCAAGGTGATCTTTTTGGACAAGGCAAAATATGAATAAGGCGATCTGAGGAGGCGAATCTTTTGACAAGGTGAAAGATGAAAAGGGCAATCGGAGAAGGCAAATTTTTTTATTTAAAGCGAAAGATGAATAAGGCAATCATTTTGACAAGAGAAGGCGAACCTCTTGATCAGAGCGAAAGATGAGGAGGGCAATCCTTTTGGAAAGGAGAATGTGAGAACAAAATATGAAGATGACAATCCTTTTGGCAAGGAGAAGGTGAAAGCAAGATGGCAATCCTTTTAGCAAGGAGAAGGTGAAAAACGGATATGAAGATGGCAATCCTTTGGAGAAGGCAATCCTTTTATCAAGGAGAAGGTGAATCTTTCGATTAAAGCGAAAGACGAATAAGGCAATCCTTTTTAGAAAGGAGAAGGCAAATCTTTCGATCAAAGCGAAAGACGGAGAAGGCGATCCTTTTGTCAAGGAGAAGGCAAATCTTTTGACAACGCAAAAGTCGGAGAAGGAAATCCTTTAATCAAGGAGAAAGGCAAATCTTTTGACAACGCAAAAGACAGAGAAGGCGATCCTTTTATCAAGGAGAAGGCAAATCTTTCGATCAAAGTGAAAGATGGAGAAGGCGATCCTTTTATTCAGGAGAAGGCGAATTTTTCGATCAAAGCGAAAGATGGAGAAGGAGATCCTTTTGTCAAGGAGAAGGCAAATCTTTTGACAACGCAAAAGACGGAGAAGGAAATCCTTTAATCAAGGAGAAAGGCAAATCTTTTGACAACGCAAAAGATAGAGAAGGCGATCCTTTTATCATGGAGAAGGCGAATCTTTCGATCAAAGTGAAAGATGGAGAAGGCGATCCTTTTATTCAGGAGAAGGCGAATCTTTTGATCAAAGCGAAAGATGGAGAAGGCAACTCTTATAAAAGAGGGGAAGGCAACTCTTTCGACTATGCGAATGAAGGAAAAGGTAACACCAAGATGTATCAAAACAGATGTTAAGTTATTATTTCTTATCAGGAAAGCTGGAAAATTTTGCCAAAATGATAACATTTATAGTTGTTTCAAGGTAATTAAAGGTAAGCACTTTTGAAAGATGTTCCCTCTTCCACCTAGAGTATTACTCCCAACTGGGTTAACTTTATGGAATCCAGAATCAAAGTCAAATTATTGTTGTTGGTTTTCTTCAAGGATGCTATCAATTTCCTTGATATGAAAAGAGAGGAAATATTCTTAGCTTCATAAAAGCATTTGAATGAAAAGATATTGACGGAAGAATTTCACATAGATAAAGAAGATTCTAGGCAGTTTGGGCAGTTTGATATCCTGGGCATTTTCCCATGATGATCTTCTTGCACTCTTTTGAGTCATGGAGCTTTCTTGGGCTTTTTCATCATCCTTTATTTTGGAGATGTCCTAACTTTTATCTCTTTTTCGGGGAAGGGTACGTCCCAAACTCCTTCATCTTGGAGATGTTCCGATCCTTCTTTTCTTTTTCAGAAATTAGGCTTGATGACAAGTTCTAAAAAGGTCTTTAGATGATAGCAGAAATCAAATATCTTTTAGGGTTTGTCGGTAGGTTCATCACACTCGCCTTCATCTCGACGGTGATCTGAACTTTCCTTGGAAGGATCCTTCACAAACTCCTTCATCTTGAAGATGATCTAAATCTTCTTTGGCCCCGGGGGTCTAGCTCGCATATTCGTCTTCATCTTGACGACAATTGAGAGATCCCTTTTGCGGATATTTGATTTACAACTCAAATGACTAAGGAGATATGGATTGAGTAGGTCCTTTTTACTGCCCAGGATATTTTCACTGTCTTACTGTCAAAGAATAATATTTAAGAATGTGCCATAGCTATGATCAATATCAGCTCACTTATGGCTTTTCAACGTCATCGAATTTTCCTTCGCCAGTCATATCAAAGATTTTTCTTCATCCTCTCGGTTGACCAACAGAAAATTTGAAATTTGAGTCTTTCTTCACAAAAGCTTCACCCTTTTGGAAGGAATACTAAGGAGATTTGAGGAAATTCTTTACATAATTTTGGGATCAACAACTTATTTTATGGCAATTTGGCAAGATATTCCTGGAATCCTTGATGACAAAACCTTTGCTTAACATCGAATTTTGATATATCAGTGGGATTCTGGGGAAGAATCCAACATGAGGCTGAATTCTGAAGGTAAATATAAATTTAAAGTTCTGAAGGCAAGCTTGGCATCAAACTAGTTTTTTTTTTAAGGTAAGCCTAACTCAGAGGTTGGTTTTGAAAGACCAACCGAATCAGGACTTAGGTTTTTACAAGGAAAGCAGGAAAATTTGAGTCGAAACTCGAGTCTTCAAAGGAAAACTGGAAGGTTCGAGTCGGGGCTTGAATCTCAAAGGAAAACTTGAAAATTCATTTATTGAAGGCAGGAAAATTTGAGATAAAACTCAAATCTTCGAAGGAAAGCAAAAAAAATCGAGTCAGGACTCAAATTAAAACTAGAAGGTTCATTTATTGAAGATAAGAAAACTCGAGATAAAACCCAAATTTTCGAAGGAAAATAGGAAAATTTGAGTCAGGTCTCGAATCTCAAAGGAGAACTTGAAAGTTTATTTATTGAAGGCAAGAAAATTTGAGATAAAACTCAAATCTTCGAAGGAAAGCAGAAAAATTCGAGTCAGGGCTCGAATCTCGAAGGAAAACTCGAAAGTTCATTTATTGAAGGCAAGAAAATTCAAGATAAAACTCAAATCTTCGAAGGAAAGCAGAAAATTTAAGTCAGAGCTCGAATCTCGAAGGAAAACTTGAAAGTTCATTTATTGATAGCAAGAAAATTCAAGATAAAACTCAAATCTTCGAAGGAAAGCAGGAAAATTCGAGTCAGGGCTCGAATCTCGAAGAAAAACTGGAAAGTTCAGATTTTTTAAGGAAAGAAGACTCGAGTTAAGACCTAAATCTTCAAAGGAAAGCTGGAAAATTTGAGTCAAACCTCGAATCTCAAGGAAAGAGTTGGAAGTTCGAGTCGAAACTCGAATCTCAAAGGAGAATTGATGAGAAGGGATAGAAGAAGACTGGCAGAATTTAAGGAAAATTGAGGAAAGATTGTGACCTGAAGGCTTGAAATTGAGATTTGAATAACCCGAAGGTCAAAATTGGATTTAGAGCTTTTTGATTTTTGATGAATGGTTAGTGCAAAGACTGAATCTGAGAGGCTAACTGATCGGTCAGCCAGACACTAGCACGAGCGCTAGGCTTACCTGTATGAGTACTGGTTTTTTCAAAAATGCCCCAGTATGAGTACTGGGTTTTCTGACGGAGATTTGAAGAAAAAGGGACACCGACATTCTTAAGATACTTGAGAGAATTGAGCGAGAATGATTGTCGGTATTTTCAGGATTTTCCCTTACCCTGAAGAGGAAATGGAATAGACATTTGATGAGAATTTAGAAAAGAATGATTCAAGTTTATCCCTTAACTTGAGAGGGGAAAAAGAATAAAATTCATCAAAATGGAGGAGAAAAAAAGAAATTTATTTGAAAATTTATTTTGGAAAAGAATTCTCACAGGTAGCACTGTTGCTCCTGTGAGGGGTCTCAGGATTATCCCTTGTCCTGAATGGAAAAAAAAAGAATAGAATTTAAATGAAAAGAAATTGATATAAATTTAGAAAATCAAGTAAAGATTGATGAAACTTGTATTTGCAAAAAGAATTCTCGTAGGTAGCGTCATTGCTCTTACGAGGGGTCTCAAGATTATCCCTTGTCCTGAATGGGAGAAAGAATAGAATTTAAAGAGAAATTGATATAAATTTAGAAATCAATAAGGATCGATAAAACTTGTATTTGCAAAAAGAATTCTCATAGGTAGCATTGTTGCCCCTACGAGAGGTCTCAGGATTATCCCTTATCCTGAATGGGAAAAAAAGAATAGAATTTAAGAAAATTTAATGAAGGGAAATTGATATAAATCTAGAAAATCAATAAAGATTGGCAGAACTGGCATTTACAAAAGAATCCTCATAGGTAGCATTATTGCTCCTACGAGGGGTCTCAGGATTATCCCTTATCCTGAATGGGAACACCTCAGACAACGAGGGTCAGGTTTATCCTTTAACCTGAAAGGGTAAAAAAAAGATTTTAGAAAATACCTCATGGGAAAGAAGCATCAAGTTTATCCCTTAACCTGAAAAGGTTAAAATTTGATAAAATTTAATAGAATTGAGGAAAATTTTGATAAAACTTGATAAAATTGACGTAAACTTGATAAAAATATGAATAAAAATGAATGAAACTGATAAAGATATCAAAATTAACTGAAAATTTATAAGATTTGAGAAAAAGGAATTTTTCTGATCCTGCCTGCATATAGGATCTCGAAAGGAAGATGTTCATTTAAAAAAAATAAGTGAGGAATCATTTTTGGGAAGAAAAATCAATTGTGAGAAGAATGATCAGTGCGAGATCTGATCCTTTAAAAAGGGGAATCATCATGAGAGATCATCATGAGGTTTGATTTTGAAGATAGTGGTTCGAAACCAATTTTTTTGAAAAAAAAGAAAACCAACATGAGGGATGATTTTGAAAAAAATGGTTTTAAAACTTAATTTGAAAAAGAAAAATCAACATGATAGTTTATTTTAAAAAGGATTAGATCAAAAAATATTTGAACTTTTGAAGACTTTTGCAGAAATTTTTGAGATTTTTATGATTTTGAAAATCCTCATAGGTAATATCATTTCTCTCATGATGGAGGAAAAACAAATTTTGAAAATAGATGACAAGGCTTTAAAATTTTAAAAAATAGCAGGCAGGATCAAAAGATTTGAATAAATCAGGAAAGGGAAAATACCCCTGGGTTTTTGAAATCAAAGAGGAAATTTTGAATAATATATACCCAGGGTTTTGGAAAATATAAGGAAGATATAAAATATCACACAATCATAGATATACAAGCAAAGATGTACAAACAGCATTCCCTAAGGCTGACTCTATATGCAATATTTGAAATGGCTTATAGGACTGTAAACACCCCAAATTTTCACTCACCTCCCCAACATTTCCACCAAGCATCATCATCCAGCCTCTGAAATCGTTGGAGGGCAAAATGGTCATTTTCTGAGACCGAACCTTGCAAAAGTCCAAATTTCATCTGCAACTCTCAAAATTTCTCTATTTTGTCTCAGATAGTCAAAATTTTACTCCTGACAGGAGACAGACATCTCCAAGTCTTGATTCAAGATTGCATTTCATAAGACATGACATTGCATATCATTGCATGAGCATTTCAAATCACTGCACAGCATGTCATTTCGAGGTCCAGAACTCTCGATTTCAAAATTTTCAATCCAGATTAGAATTTCAACTCTTTTCAAAATTGATTTCAAAACCCTAGGTCTTCAAAATTATCAATTCTTCCCATTTTACCCCCAGGACTCTGAATGTCAAAATATTTTCTCAGGAAAATGATCTGGATAGTTTTTAATATGGATTTCAGTCACTTCACCTCAGATTTTGCCCTTTTTGACAATTTCAAATATCTTTCTTTTACAAAATCGCCCTACAAGGGCCAACTCTTTCCAAAATTTCTGTTTTGCCCATTAGTCCAGATTTTATGAAAATTCCAAAAAAGAAGTTGTTGTTTTATCCTTATTTCAATAAAGAAGCAATGTGGGACCCACACTGAGGTGGTGTCACACAAGCTTTCCTTTTGAAATTTTGAATTTTGAAAAACCCAAAAATATAGGAGCCTCGTCCCCTGGATTGGCGCCACTTGTCTTTTCTCTCTCCTCCCATTTCCATGCCAAGTATCAGTGTGGGGCTACCCTAAGAAGCCGCCACATGTCATCCCATTTATCTGCCAGTATCCACCCTATCCATCATGCGCCATGTGTCATTCCAAGATCACCAGGGGATGCCAAGTGTCATAGGTGGTCCTGTCCAGAAAAGTGGAGCTTGTCTCCTCTGAGGTGGCGCCACTTGAAGTGTGTCTCCTGCAGGGGACATGTGTCAACCCCTCCCTCCTTCTAGAAAAGTAGCCTGACACATGTCTCTCCCTACTTTTCTCAGAAAAGTAGGAGACATGTGTCACTCCTAAGTTCCTACAGAAAAGGTAGGCTTGTCTCCTCTGAGGTGGCGCCATCTGGAGTGTGTCTCCTGCAGAGGACACGTGGCAAGCTCTCATTTCCTCAGAAAAAGTAGACGCCATGTGTCGTTTCCTGCTTTCTTCAGAAAAACTAGAATTCAAAAGTTCAAAACTCCTCATAGGTGGCGCAAATCCTGAACTTCTACCTTTTTCAGGTTGTCTGAGATGGCGCCACATGGCCTGACCCACCTTCTCTCACCTCTGTCACGTGTCATTCTCTGCTTCTTTCAGAAAAAGTAGAGGACACATGTCTTCTCCCTACTTCTTTCAGAAAAGTAGGAGACACATGTCACTCCTGGCCTTCTTTAGAAAAAGCAAACCATTCAAAATTCAAACAAGGCACTAGGTGGCGAAAATCCTGAGCTCTGATTTCCCAGATGGCCTATGAGAGCGCCACATGTCCTTTCCCTCCTTTTCCTCCCTCTTGCCACATGGCATTGTAGGAGCCACCCTCAGGTGGCGCCACATGTCCACCCTCCATTCCTCCAGGGCCAACCTCCATTTGAATTTCAAACTTTCCCCTGAGGTGGCGCCATTTGAGAAAGCCTCTCCAGACAGCTGACACTTGTCCGCCACATGTCCAGACCTCCTTTCACCAGAAAAAGCAAAACTCAAATTCCTCTGAGGTGGCGCCTTCTGAGCCCACTGCTCTGACCTTCTGACATGTGTCAAACACCTTTTGAGGTGGCACCATTCCAGGACTCCACTTGGCTCCATTTTTATTTTTTATTTCATTTTTAATAAAGGTAGCCCACCATGAGGTGGCGCCACCTGAGGACTCCCTACAAAAGGTGAGTTTGAAATTCAAACTCCAAGAGAGCACCCTTTGAGGTGGCGCCATCTGGGAGTTCCCTGCAGAGAGAATCAAGCAAACTTTTGAAAAATTCCAAATTCCCCCTGCTGAGGTGTCTCACCCACAAAATTTCCATTTTTTTATTTTTCTCAAAAATTAAAACACCTTTTGAGGTGGCGCCACCTGAGGGATCCCTGCAAAAGACAAATTCGAATTTCAAACCCCTCAGATGGCACCCCCTGAGATGGCGCCACATGGAGGGCTCAGATTGAGCCTGTTTGAATTTCAAAAATTTTCAGAAAATTTATAAAAACAAGGGTTCACGCCCAGCCTAGAGGAGATCATTTTTTTTAGCTCTAGTGAACCTGGAAAATCCGACCTAGCCTTCCTAAAATTGGATTTTGAACTTTGGAAATCGTGCCCCCTTTGGCTCATTGGAGAAGGTGGAGTAAAGTTCGTGCAGTGGCCAATTCGATTCAAGCATAGGCCGATTTTGGTGAACCATCTGAAGCCCGGAGCGAAGGACGAAGGAAACTCGTGATAGCCGCCCCTTTCAAGAGCTCCTACGCTGCGTAACGAAGCAAGGTGCACTTCTTTTCCTCTTGATTTGATGCCATGATTCGATTCGGGAGTCGTTTGAAGAAAGAGCTCATCCGAGAGATGGATTGAGCTATTCTCATAAAACGACATATATAAAAATGCTTAATTATGCTTCCTTGATGATTTTTAACCTTCATGCATTTAGCTAGATTTAATCTGCATTTTATTTCATTCATTTAGTACATTTCATGAATTAATTAGGATTAATTTAGCATTTATTTCAATTCTGCTTATTTTCAGTAGGTCTCTGTTTTTGTCAGTCAGTCCACACATCATTTCATGCATTTATTTTTTATTAAAAATCCCAAAAAAATCACGGAATGCGCCCTTATGTGTCCCTGAAATTTTGCCAAAAATTCGGAGGCATTTGAATTTGTTTACTGCGGTAAATATTCAAAATGGCAAGTCGGGTTGTTTTTACCCGGGATGCGTTTTGAAAATCATTTGACGACTTGTAAAATCGAGATATCCATCATGGGAGATCCAATTTTCGATACGAAAAATGTTCTGAACTCGAGAGAATGTCTAGTTTTTAATAGGATTTTTTCAGATTTTGCTGATTTTTTTTAATGTCTTACAAAAATCCGAGAGCTCGGGACACGTGTCAGAGCCTAATTTGGGCCTCTGAGATCTTGGATCGACTTAGGGCTATGATTTCTCTTTGTGTGTTGCTCCAAATCCAAAACTGTAAAAAGTTAAAGTTATGTCCGGGTGTACTTTGTTTGCATCTAAAAGCCTGTGATTTTTAAAACAGTGTTGACACCTAGTTCGGATTTTTCTTGTCAACCTTTCTGTTTTACTAATTTGTCTGTTCTGTTGATTTAGGCAGAAATAGTTATATTTTTATCTGTGTTTCTGTTGATCAAATGCCGAAGTCATAAACATGAAAGTTGTTCATGTAGGTGTCGTGCATAACTTTGATTAATTTCATAAATTTCCATGGCTGTTTGATATGTTTTTGGCATTTTACATCAGATTAGGGTGATTTTTACCTCTGTCAGAACTAAATCCCTGTTGCCGAACTCACCATGGCTCAAATCCTGAGGCTGTAAAAACAAAAAATGTTTCCTTTCGGGTCTTTTAGCAGTCTGCAAAATATCAGAAGTTTCCATGGTGTAAATCTTGCATTATCATATTAGGCATTGCATTTGGTTCAGATCCATAGGCAAAATCCACCATTTTAGGACTTTCTTTGAATTTTAGCATTTAAATCATATCATTTCGTGATTTTTAGCATTCTAGGTTGTTTATCAGAGTAAGTAGATGCTTCATACCAAATTTGGTGCAATTTGGAATCCATTTGAGGTTCGGATTAGCCACAATACCAAAACAGGGTCCCGCAGGACCCGGATCCAAGTGAAAAACAAGCGAAATTCGTTATTTTGGCTAAATTTCAAAATGTAAAATTCTGATTTTACAGTCATAATGTGTTTAGAAGCCTGTCATCATGCCTCATACTGCATTTTATCATCATTGGATTCAATTTGAATTTCGAAATCTCAATTTTACCTAGTTTTCCTTCAAAAAACCCTGATTTTAAAGATGTAACTTTAATTTTAGGGGTATTTTAGTCATTTTAACCTCAATTCCGAATTTTAAATTGTTTTCTACTGAATTTCTAGCATTTACATCATTTCAAAATATCAAGGAAGCATGAGAATAGGGTTTATATCCAATTAAATCCAATAATTTCATAATATTATTGGAAAATCTTGGAAAAACCCACATAGTTGAGCTAACTTTATTTCAAGCTTGGCAGGGACATCCCAAAGAAGGAGCTGAAGTCTGCAAATTTCTTTTATTTCCTTTATTTAGTGATGTAATAATGTAAATTTTGGAATAAGAGAGTTAATTTCCTGCTTAGACTAGGATGCATATCATATAGTTTGAATTTATGCAATATCCTGATTATATGATTCATGCATTTTATTTCAAAAGCACTATGGATGTTCACGAATGGCACGTGCACCAACTCTTAGGGAGTTGATGGACTCGGTGGGATCCATATTTACGACCCTAGTCGGAATATGGACGAGACCCAAATCCATCATCTTTCTACTAGTCACATTGAGCCTACACTCTTAGGCTATCTTAAAATGCACATCATATTTCCAAAGTCTTCAAAATCATGTGCATCAAATCAACTAAGTTCTGAACATATTCATGGCCACAGTCAGAATATGTGAAGGATTTATTTGGACTTAATGCACATTTTCCAACCAATTTCTCAGAAAATCTTTTCAAAGTGCATTCATTCACTCATGTCATTTGCATCATGAAATCATTGATTTTCTCAAGATTTTCTCAAGAAAACTTCATTCTCAAGAAATCGATTTCTCAAGAAATTCTAAGGATTTTTCAAAATCGGTTTTCCAAAGACAAAGTTTTCCACAGTTCCCTGGAAAATGATATTTTCTTAAGAGATTCAAAAGAGTTTTCCAATCTTTCTCCAAGATCCAAAATCGATTTCCAAGTATTTCAAAAGGGTAAAATTCCCAGGATTTCGATTCCCCAAGTTTTGAATTTCCTTCCCCAATGAGTTTTCCTATAAATCTTCCATCATTTTCCTAAGAAAACTCTCAAAGTCCGAGTTTTCCTAAGAAGTGTTTCCCTTTTCTAAAGGTTCATCTTTTCTCAAGAATCACTTCCATTTTCCCAGGATTTTCAACCATTCATAATTTTCCCAAGTCTTTATGAACTTTCCTGAGATTTCAAATCTTTTTCATCTGAGTTTCCTAAGAAATTGACTTTCAGCTTTTTCCTGAGAGAATCTTTTCAACTCCAAATATTTTCCAAGCATACATCATGTTTTCCCAAGCTGCATTTTCCAAAATCTCACAGCACATGCCTGAATTCTCTGTGCATTTAGGATAGAACATAACTTTGATAATTTCGCTAAGTCAAGCATAATTTTGGTCCTTGGTTCGATTACCCCTGTTAAAGGCGGCAGGAACGGTCGAACCTCGTACCGACAGGTCGAGTCCCATCCCATGGATTTTCCCGCAATTTTCAAAACGGAGGCGAGTATTTCAAAACAATTTCCAAAATCCGGTCAAGTTTGAAGCGCGAAAGCGTTTCCCTCTCTCTCTTCCGCAAGGAAGGGAAGACAAGGAAAATTTCGCGACGATAACAAGGACCTTAATCCTAACTTTAAGATTTAGATCATCTGATTTCAATCAAGGTATGCCGATATACTCAAGCCGAAGCTCGAAGTACGTGGCATAGAAATAATTCTCTGGTTCTAAGGTAATGGCTTCCCAACATCCTTGAGCACCTACCGATATACCTCAGACTATGGCCCTTAGGTACGTGGTAGGGGGGCGCGAACCCAAATAAGTGGCCCAGTTGTGAGGCTCTCTCCCAAACTATGGTTCAGTGAGACAACCCAACAACGTGAAGACCGGGACAATATAGGTAGGGATGTTTTCAAAAACATGTTCAACATGCAATAAAACCAGAAAAGCTCTAATGCAAGTCCTAAAGAGATATAATTTAAATGAAAAGAAGCATACACTTGCATACATTGTTTGCATTCAATCCCTAGAATTAAGGAGAGTTGTATTTCAGACCTAAGTCTAATGTGAACATGGAATAATCTCCTCAATATGGTCCTACCAAACCATACTTAGATCCTATATGCAAATAATGTCAGCTTAGGACATAGTCTAGGCTCCTAAGGTTTGCATATAAAATGAAGCTGACATTTACAGAATAAAGACTTAGATGATATCAAAGCAAAGCAAAGGCATAGATTCAACCGGACGAAGACGAAAGTCCCATCACAGTCGCCAAAACTCTGATCATCGCAAAATTTTTCCTCTCTTGTGGTTTCTCTCTCTTCCTTCTCTTTTCCTTTTCCAGGCTCTATTTTCCTCCTTTTTGAAGGAGAGAAAAATAGAAGACAGAAAATAAAGATAGAAGAGAAAAGAAGAGAAGGGAAGAAGAGGAGAGGAACTCTTTTGCGGGGTCTCACTTGACCTTGATTTGAAAATATTTAGCAAATAAACTCGCCTCTGTTTTTGAAATATTTTGGGGAAAAAATGAAGAGACGGGATTCGCTTGTCGGTACGAGGTTCGACCGTTCCTGGCGCGTTTACCAGAGGTAATCGAACCAAGGATCAAATTTATGCCTTTTTGCTTTGCCTAAATATTATCTAAAAAATTATTCTAAATCTAAATGCACAAAGAATCATGCTTGTGCAATGCAAAGATGTATGCTCTTTTTGAGAAAGTGTTCTGAAAGTTTCCAAGTTTCCTGAGATGAATTTGATAATGGAGTGAAGAAATGATTTCTGAATGATTGAATCTAACTTAGAATTCGAGATAGATCAGAGAAATTCTAAGTTTTTGAAATGATCAGAGTTGAGAAAATAAATCTTTGAATTGGGAAAGAATGGTTTGAAGATGAGAGAAAAAAAAGGAAAAATGAAGGAAATTCCAAAGTCAGAAAAATGGACTTTGAACTTAGATTTAGGAGAAGAGATGAAATTTGAAATGGAATTGAATTTAAAATTTAAAGTCAAGATGGAACTTGGACTTGAACGATCCAAATGGAATTTAAAAATAGAAATAGATTTAAGAAGTCCAGATGGGTTTTGAAAGTGGAATTGGATTTGAAATCTGAAATTTAAGATGAAATTGAATTCTGGATCCTAAATGGAATTTGGATCTGAAATCTGACATCCAAGATAGAGTTGGAGTATGGACCCTAAGATGGATTTTGGATCTAAAGTCTGAGATCCAAAAGTGGAATTAGGTTCTGGATCCTAAATAGAATTGGATCCAAGATCTGGAATCCAAGATGGATTGGATTCTAGATCCTAGAATGGATTTGGATCTGAAATCTGAGATCCAAAGTGGAATTTATACTTGGAAATTGGGATTAGGATCTAACTTTGGATTTGGATTCTGAAAGTCCAAATGGGACTTTTGGAGATGAATCTGGGTTTTGAAAACCCGAATTAAATTTGAAACTTAGAAAAAGACTTCAATTTGAATCAATCTCAAAACTTGAAGATAAGAGAATAAACTTGATTTTGAACTTGAAATCAGAAGATGAATCAGAGGTTTCAAAGTTGAATTGAACTTCAAAAAAATAGAATCTTGAGATATTGAATTGAATTTGAATTTGAATTTTGGATATACAAATGAATTTCAAAGTCAAATTGGACTTCGAATTTAAAGTTAGAATCTAAAAATGATATTTGAATTTACAAGGGTTGAAAATTGATTTGAGAAGTGAAGAAGATATCTGAAGGAAATCACTTGGATTTATGAAAAAGAATTTTGAAAATATGATACAATTCTATCCTAAATGATGAATGAATTTAAAGATTTTTGAAATTGGATTTTGAAAAGCTCTTCCATTCTTTAAATGAATTAAAATAAGATTGAAGATATAATACATCCCTAACTATGGTCATTGAATGTATCATATAATAATCTATATTTAAATTCAAAAGAAGAATAAAATACATTTTTGGTGCTTTTATAAAATTTAAAATGAAATTAACTCTCAATATACCCTGACTATGGCCATTGGTATATATATTGAATTAATTTTAAATTAAATTCTGATAAAAGAGAAAAAAATAGTTAAGGAAAATATGATGAATTATGAAAAGGATCCAGTGTGGATCCAATGTTATTTTATAAAAGATAAAAATCCTAAGTTTTGTTTACATCCTGACTATGGCCATTGATGTAAATCATCAACTTAGGATTAATTACCTCTTACGAAATAGTGCACATGCCATTCATGTTCCCACTTGTGAGATTTTTGAAAAATAAAGGTAAAAAGAGCATGAAGATAAGCAATTTATGATATTTATAATGCTCATTCATTCTATCTAAAACAGGAAATGTAAATTCTCATTTAAGATCTAACTAATACATAAAATTGAATTTACAGCTGCAAGTAATGATATTTTCCACATATTCCCTGCAAAACAACTGGTTAGTATGAAAAAGAGAAGAGAAATGGCACATATCATATAGATGTCAATAGTAAAATGCTTATGTATCAAGATATACATGATGAAGGGATGAAAAATGACATACATGCCTATATTCATATATACATGCATGCCTATATACACATACATACATACGAATATATATACATATATATATATACACATATATATGTATATATATATATACATATATCACCTAATGACATGTACTCAATGCAGATGGATGAGAGTGCTATCGTGAAATGGTGCTGAAAGCATGGCCATCAGGGGACAACATTTAATGAGAGATGGGTATGCACAAGGTCATGACTGTATGATGGGTCAAAGGATAGCTTACAGCAGTTTCATGATATCATAACAACTAGGGGAGTTGCTGTAGAAAGATTCTTGCGGCAATTATTGGCCCTATTATGGATACAATGAAGCTACAGTCATGCTTAGCAATGCTGTGGCTGAATGGGAAGTGAAGAACCATGAGATGATTGACGATGAGATGTTTGATAGCAAATGGAGACATATAATGCTGATGAACAGGTGCAGGGTGGTCCAACATGAAATATGGCAGTTTTTGATGACCTACCATAGAAAAGAAGAGACCCAGTGGTTTATTGCGAACCACTGTGAAAGAAAAACTACTTATAGTAGTTCTTAATGAGCTATTATAGTAAGGAAGGATTACAGGGGTTTTCTGTGGACCCTTGCAAAAAGACAACTACTCTAGTAATTCCTGATAAACTGCTATAAAAGGAAAGAAGACCATGGTGGTTCATGGTGAACCACCATGAAGTATAACAACTATGGTGGTTCTTGATGAACCACCATAGAAAAGAAAGAAATATAGTGGCTATACATTATTATCATGCAAAATATGAGATGCACAATGGTTAGCAAATTCAAGTGCATTGCTAAGATACAAAACTGGGAAATACTCAGGTATGCCAATGAAAATCTGAGGTAAATGACAAAAGCCTAAGGTAAATGCTGTTGCAAAAAAAGATGATGGAAGCGGCTGCAAATGAACATGACTATGGAAATATACATATAATCTTACAATAGAAAATTCAATGGCTAAAATAATTCAGCTTACCCTTTTGTAGCATGCCAAGACCGTTTTACCAAGTCTGAGAGTTTCCCCTGTTCTAAACAGGAGCAGATTAATGGAGGTTCTACTGAACTCTTGCCTTTATTTGCATTGCTGATTCGGCCAACCTCACTATCAGCAGCTCTTGTTATCACCTCCAGTTTTTGCTACAGATGTTGCATGTTACATTTATATCAGACTGCTGGAGGAGGATGGAATTGAATCCAGCTGGCTATGACTAAAAGCACTGGTAGGAGCAATTGCAGGCCAAGCTTGGGTGCAACATCCAGTAGGCAATTGCTGCAATACCTAGCACAGGAGGTACTTGTCAGTAATTGTTCGGGAGAATAGATTGTAATCACAAAGGTTTTGAAGAAGTTATGCAAAAAGCATTTCCCACAAGTGGCAGGTGAAACCATGTCGACAGGAGAAGTAACAGCCCTTTCAGCTGGACTTGGCATTCTACAACCTGCTACTCACAACCTGACAGAGGTTCTCATTTTAATCCATAGATGCTTTCCTTTCAAGATGCTTAGCTTTTGGATTGCATTCTCCTCGCAGAATGTTCTGATGATTGTTTGAATATGACAACATTCGGTTGGTGATCAGTACTCTCCATCGGTAACAACAACTCCTCTGCCTCTAACAACAAACCCTCTTTACATAGACCATTGATCATTATTGTGTAAGTTACAATGTCAAGAATTGATTCTTTTTTGTAAATATGTTGGAGGTGCTAACAGATAATGACATATGCAAAAAACAAATAGGGAAGAAAAGAAGGGAAAAGAAAAAAAAATGAAATGGTGAAGATATACTTACAGATGGTGGTAGTGCAAATGGAGAGAAGTTAGGTGGGCAACGTACCAATGAGATGGTATTTCATTATCTTACACAGTTTGGACTGTTAGAAAGTTGATGCAGGTCAGCCACAACGGGAGTATCATTACGATGGGAAAGAGAAGCGTTCCTTCAACGATTGCTCCTGCCGAATCCAGGTGCCTCACCGATGCCAAGTCACTGAAAACAGGGTCGAATAACTTCATCACCTTTCTGCTTGACTGATTTACTGTCTGTTCTCTTCATCACATTATCAAGACTTTTGAATCCCTTTGCTGGAGTGTATTGGTTCCAGCTGAGAGCATTGTGAACAGTGGAGGTGAGACTGAAGTGCAATGAGGCTTTCTTACCCGATTCAACATGGTCATCTGTAGGCACTGACCCATGAAACCTGATTTTGTAACCCATTTCTTCAATATCCATGGTCTCTCCTTTACCTTTTGCACAAGAACAAAATGCTGATAATAAAATGAGAATTAAGATAGGAAGTCATCTTATCCAGGGCACTCAAAGTGCATCAGATGCCACGATTTCAGAAGATTCTGTACTGAAGAATTCGTCACCAAAGTTTTCAGGCTTTAACATGTAGATTGCTGTGGAGATACTTGATGACGACCCATGACAACTCATGTACACTTAAAATCACCATATTATGAACATTGTCACAGGTTCAGAAACCTGCCATCTTCCTGTTTGCAGATGAAGACCGGAATGCAGAAACTAGCATTTTGCAAACACAGCATGCCTAATGATAAAGTAAAATATAGAGGATCCAGGTGTATGGTGAATCAGAACAGCTTTAAAACCATGTATGAAGCAACCATGGGATCACACTGAGGGAACGGGGTCCCAATGCATAGGGTGATGTAAATAAACCGATGCCATGTAAAATCCATCGCTGCTATATTCTAAAGATGGTAATGATGGCATTACAAATATTAAATTCAAGAAATGAAAGAGAGAAAACAGAAAATCAAACACAATAGGCAATCACAACCAACGGAAGGCAGAGAAATGGAAATTAAGAATACCAATTGCTTATCTAAAACGAGATCTAAGGTTAGATGCAAGCAAAAAATAAAAAATAAAAAATAAAAAAAAATGAAATAGGTTGGAATAGTGTATTCCTCTATTGTGGCAGTAGGTGGATCGGATAATGAAAATGAAAATTGGAAAACAGATATTTAACCAAAATCAGAGAAATTTTAATAAACGTAAGAGGGAAATATTGGAACAAACGTTCCATTGTTGTTGCACATGGGTGTGTTGATGTTGCACATGCAACTCAACATCACCCATGGTGCGTTAATGGGTTTAAGAAGAAAGAAATCAAAAGGGAAAGAAAAATTTACAGAGGAGAAGAAAACGTACTTACCTGTAATGGCAGAGGTAGTCGACCTGTTACTTGAGGAGAACCGGAGGAGTAGGAAGGCGAAGAAGAAGATCATCATGAAAGAGGCCGGTGGAGAGGTGAAGAAGCAGTCTAATCAGCAGATTGACGATTGATCCTTTGGGGAGTTGGTGTGCCAATCCACTATGAATCGAAGAGACAAATACACATATCCGGATGAATGTGCTCTTAGGCATTGGCCTGATGCAGATGACATTGTAGCTCTCCTGCCGGGATGATTCGACTTTCTTCAGCCAAATGGGGAAAAACCAAAGAAAAAAAAAAGACGAAGAGGAAAGAAGAAAGAAGCAGAGGAAGAAGGAAAGGCTGGGTGGGGGGTGAAGCGCGATGCTGAGGGTTTCGGTGACGTTGGTTTAGATAAGAAGAGAAGGAAAGATCGAAAAAGGGAAGATTGTTAAGGATGGAGGGTGAGGAGGAAGGGTTGGCGATCGGAGGATTGAGGAAGGGTTGGCGATCGGAGGATTGAGGAAGAGAGATGGGCAAGGTTGTTGCAGATGAAGGGCAGATGAGGGGAAGGCCTATGAGGCGTGCGAGGGTTTTGGAGGAAGGGTTTGCGAGAGGGAAGGAGAAGACGAGAGTGAGGGGGGCGGCTTTTTTTTTCGCCCCTTCCTCGCTTACAAAGAGTTTTCAAACCCTAAAACAAGCTTTTACAGAGGAGCCCCTTGGATTTTCAAGATTTTACCAAGAGGGGCTCCCCTTTAAAGAAATTAAAAAAAGCTTCAACATCATTTGATTTTCTCGTAGCTTTTCTAATTTTTTTGGTCTTTTGTGTTATTTTTTTTATTTTTTTGTATTTTTAGAATAGACTCTAAGATTTATGAGGAAAATAAAGATTTAAAATTGATTTTTTTGTATTTTTGCAAAATATTTACAAAAGAGAGTTTTTCTGAGAATTCAAAGCTATTTTTCTGAAAAAATCTTCATAAAGCGAATTTTGACCTGAAATTTAAGGTGATATTCGAGGTTTGGACCTCGAATTGAGAAAATATAAAATTGTGGATTCAAATGGGTGCCGAATGAGCTATTTGAGCCATTCAAATGATGTTTTTGGTGATTTATAATTTCGATTTGTAAATTGAGTAACGAGGCTTAAATTTGGACCTTAAACACTGGGTTCGGCTTCGAAATTAAGTTTAAAATGGAATTTTGATCCCGAAAATCCGAAGATCAACTGAAAATTGGCTTTGATTTTCTCAGAAAATGGAACCAGGGGCAAAAAGGTCATTTTTACAAAATTTTGAAAAATTTGGGGTGTTCACAAGTTCCTTCAGGAATTTGGCATAAGCCGGCACCTGCTGAATAGCATCGAGCAAAGGCAGGTTGATCTGCACATGCTTGAAGATGTCAAGCATGTCCTGGATCTTCGTGCTCTGCTTTCCTCTAAATCTGGGAGACTCTAATGCTTTGGGATAGGGTGGTTTGGGGATATACATCGGGGGGTCCTCCTCTTTGTGAGAAGGCTCACTCCTATCTTTCTAATGAACTGAGGTGGAGGATGATGATGATGGTGATGGCTGAGCCGAAGAAGATGGAATACTAACCTCTGGCTCATCGATCCTCTCTCTACTCTCTCTGCTCTCGACGTGGTACTCACGTCCACTCCTCAGGGCCATAACAAATTTGGCCTGCTGTTGTGACTCGGTATGATACAGGCCTCCGATCATCTGGTCCTTGCCCTTCGGGTTTATGACAGTCTGGCTCGGCAAAGTACCCTCGGGTCTCCTACTGATAGCCTCTGCTAACTGTCCCATTTGCGACTCTAGCTTCGCAATGGACTGCGTGTGTGAGCTCAATATCTGGCTACACTTCTCGAAAGCATTCTGGTTAGAGGTTTTCACCTCTTAGAATGCTTGGAAAAGTCTCTCCTCAAAAGATGTCTGTGGAGCAGACTCTTGCGGAATCAGAGGAGGAAATGAGGATGAAGTCTGAGTATAGCTCGACCTCTGGAATGTCTGAGTGAATGCTGGTGGTCGAGCTGGCTAAGAGGATGTAGGCATCTGAATGGAAGACTGTGGATTCTTCCATGAAAAATTGGGATGGTTACGCCAACCCGGATTATATGTAGATGAAAATGGGTTGTTCTGAGGTCTGGCATAACCCTGAGCTGCCTGAACTTGTTCTTGAACAAATTCAGGGTACTGAGCTGCCGAAGGACACTCAGTAATCTCATGTGCCGGGCTGGCACAAAGAGTGCACACCTGCTGAGTCGGAGATGGTTCCGAGAGAAGCTGGTCCAACTTCTGAGCAATCATGTCTACCTTGCACTGTAGTGCAGTAGATTGACCAATCTCGAGGACACCCCCTTTCTTCTGAATACTGGGTGTGGCTCTATCTGAATGAGAGCTAGAAGCATGGTGGAGAGAATTCTCTGCCAATGTATCAAACAACCTCCATGCTTCATCCTCGCTCTTCAACATGAATGTCCCACCACATGAAGAGTCGATCATCTGGCGATTCCTGTCAGACAATCCATCATAAACGCTCTGCACCAGCTGCCATCTCGGCACCTGATGATGGGGTCACTTCCTAAGGAGATTCTTCATTCTCTCCCAGGTCTCATGAAATTGTTGACCATCTAGCTCTAAGAAGCTAGTGATGGCTCGCCGATACTGGTTCGTCCTACCGATGGGAAAGTACTTTCTCAGGAACTCCTGTTGTAGCTGATCCCATGACCCTATCTCTACTGAATCTAAGGACTTTAGCCAATACTTGGTTTTGACCTTCAATGAAAATGGGAATAAGGTCAATCTCAAAGCATCATCATTGAAATTCTGTATCTTGACAGTAGAACAAATTTTGAGGAATTCATCTAAGTGCCTGTAGGGGTCCTCGTGACTAAGGCCATAAAAAGATGGAAGCATATGAATAATGATGGCCTTAATCTCATAATGAGGCACTCCCACTTCGGGTCTCCGAATGCAGGATGCCTGGACATAGTCTGTGGGAATGAAGTATTCCCTCAAGGTGCGTGGAGGAACTGGAGCTGGAGCCGGAGGATCCATATCGCCCACTATTGTCGAACTTCGAGGAGAATGTAGAATTCTCTCTAGGTTGTCAACAAATGGATGTAATGGGGTTCCTAAAGCTCTTCGCCCCTGCATACACTAGTACTAAAACCAGATGTAAGCACACAACCTAAATCTAAAACAAAACTAAATTAATCACTAAAATGCAAATAACAAAAATCAAGACAAATAATAAACAAATATTCTAAACTAATTATCTCAGAACTAACTAAGTAAATGAAATATCAATTAAAACTAGTCTAATTTACTGAAAAGGACAAATACAGGAAATCACAAACTATGTTTTCTAAAACCCACCTGTCTAATCGCTCCTTGCAGAATGAATATTCAGTGAATCCTAGAAAAAAAAACAGTACGTGAAACCTATATGTACTAACTATGTTAAACCTATATTCACTTACTAATCCTACTAACTAGAAAATAAAACAATTAATGAACTAGCTAACACAGATTAATAACTTGAAATCTAAGAAATAAAAGAATAAATTCGCCGTTCCTCGACAACGGCGCCAAAATTTGGTTGAGTTTTTATAAATGCTCTTTTTAAAAGATAAATTTTCAATAAAATCTTTGGAAAATCGTCAACCAAAAGTAAATAACCGACTTTCCACGAAAGTGGTAAGCACGGGTCGAATCCACAGGGAACGAGAATTACTCAATTATTTCTAAGAAATTCAATTTATTAATCAATAAATACCAGTCAACAGATACACTGCTAATAACAATTACAAATTAACACTAAATATAACTAGAAAAGCACTTCAATCTTCTATTGCACACCAAGGGTATTTTTGTCTTTTCGCCACTTATCAATTTTTCGCACTTGGACAAGAATCTCCTGGAATTTTTTAACATGCTTTTCAACCTAATAACACAGAAAAATGCAAAGTTAGTAAATAATTCAATGAAAGTAACTAAGATTTAAACTAAACCTAATTCTGAAAAACTTACCACAAGCAAAACCTAATTAACACTACAATAACAAATAAAATATCAAAATAATTAAAAAATTAAGCAATCTAGGTCTAACTATGATGAATGACGCAGATGCAGCAACTAAAATGCATAAAATAATGAAAATTGACCGAAAATGACTAAACTAGTGAAATAACTATCTTACCCCTAAATAGTGTAAAAATGACTTCCGACAGCTTTTTGTAAATCGACTGTTTGACAAGGAAAGCAAAGTCCAAATTTCCCGAAATTTGTTCTATTCTGTAACTAACAGATTTAAGAATCTGACAGTTTTTACAGAATGAAAAAATGATATCTGGAACTCCAAATATAAGCGTTTTAAAATCAGGGAAAATCTGGATATCGCAAGTCCCGAAATTTGAAAACCCGAAAAAGCTGTTTTCACAAAATGCTTAAAAACCAGACCAAATCAACTCTGATTGAGCTGAAATTTGGTCTGCAGACAGTCAACACGCAGATAAAGAGAATAGAAAAAGAATTTTTAGAAAATGCGCAAATTTTACACATAAAATGACGAGTGTGCGACAGGGAAAAAATCTGGTTTGAAATACAATGCACTATTCACTTTGGAAATACATTTTTAACACTATGAATGCAATTCACACACTAACACAGACCTAAATGCTGTTAAATGACTATTAAATTACAGAGAATGAATACAATTAACTAACTACACTAAAAATTAACTTAACTATGCAATGTACGATTAGAGCTAATCTAACTAATACATCAAATGCAACTAACTTAACTAAAAATGCAATCCTAACTAGATTAACTAAAGGATGAAGTTACTTACTGCTGATTACAATGAACTAAATGAAATGTAAAAGTCAAAAACGCAATAACCCATTATAAGTTAAATAAACACCTATTTCTAAAGTATAATTAACTCAAGCAAATGACCAACTAAGTTAACTTACCCTATATCTAATATTAATCAAAACTAAAATCAAATGAACAACTAAAGACCAATGGGGTGCGGTTTTAGGAGTTGAATTGGATTAGGTTCACGCCCCACCTAGATGGGTCAACTAGGTTGACTCACTTAGACAATGACTAAAATAGAAACCAAAAAATTAAAACCTAATTAATTAAAAATGACAATTAACACTAATGACTCTATACACCTTACACGCCGAATGTATTAAACCCTAATTAAGACCTACCTAATCAATAACCTAATTACTAACCTAAGGTTAATTTAAACTTAACAACGAAAAGGAAACTAAAGCTACTAATGGTTAGTAGAGAAAGTGAAAAGTAGGGAGTTACTAATTTAGAGGAAACGAATTTGGAATGAAGACCCCTCTTAAAAATCAATTTGGAAAGATGGATGAGATGAAACCGTCCAGCCTAAGAGGTCAACACGGTTTTGGTTTTCCAAAAGAATTAAATAGCAATTAAACCTTTCTCAAAACCGTGGATGACCCTTTTAGAAAGAAACTTGAAATTCAAATTTTGTTTCCCCCAAAATTAAAAATGCAATCTTTACTACTTTGGCTGGATACCTAACTTCAAACTTTCTTAAATTGTTTTTCACCAAATTAGAAGAATCACAATCTTCCAAAAACGTTTCACCAAGACAATTACCTACTTGCCCTCCTTCTCAGAATTCGACCCAATTATTCTAAACAAGCAATACTTCTAATTAAACTAACTTATATAACTAATTACAAGGTTAGAAATGTCATAACACCACGAATTTTGAGATAGGACTAAATTAATCAAGAACTACAATTAAAACTATCTAAACAAAGACACTAAAGACGTTTTTGAATAATAACCCTTAATACAATGAATCTAAACAAACTAAATTAAATTACCTAACCTAAGAAAACTTACCAAAACATCTAAAGCTCAAGCTGGACTCTAATGGCCGACACCCCTATCTGGAGAAGATGATTCTCTACACCTAAGACTCGATTTTTCATAAACTAACGAAATCAGAATTTTTATTCTTGTTTTTCAATATGACCAACTGACACAATTGAAAACTAACTCAATTATACACTAAGGTAAATCAAAACCTGCTGAAACACGACATGCAGAGACACTAGATTTATCCCTAGAATGGAACACGAACATAAAATATACTCAACACCAAAACTCACATGCATAGATCACTTAATACATCTAGACACGCCTACAACATCAAAGGACTAAACATGACCTAACCAATATGAAATTTTAAATGCAAACAATATTTTTGAACCAGATTGCTGATAAACTACAGACCACAAAAAACTCAACCACTTAAATCGGCAAATATGGGTATACACGCATTTCACGATTTTTGGGCTAACACGAAAATAAAAAACCTAGCTCAACAACCTAGAATTGAAATCAACTGTAGATTTAAGATAAACTAAACTGAAAAATAAAATCTAATTAATTCCCAACACAATCACAAAATACCGAAAACAGAAACTTCAACAAACGTCCAAATCGTCTAGAGGAGATCTAGCCGATTTTGAATCAAACGATGTTCTAATTCAGACCCAACGATATCCCTAGACAAAAAATGGATTTTTAAATCTGTTTTTCTGCAGAAAGATTATAGCAAATCACGCTGGACAGAAAGAAAACAATCGGCTAGAACAAAAACTAGCCGGTTTGCACGTTTTAGGCTAAAACGACTAAAAATTAACAATCTAGCACATCAAAATGAAAAACAACCTAAATCTACCGTGCTGGTCTATGCACGAAATCTACACTAAGGCAGGGAAAATAAAACACACAGCACACCACAAAGAACTAAAACAACACATGTTGGTTTTAGCTAGAAGAATAGGAAGAAGAAGACCTACCTCCAGGGCGATCTGACGATTGTGGGGAAGAAGAGAGCGGAAGATGACTTTGGATTGGTGTTCCGGATTATTCAATGATGCTGGAACATCACCATGAGAGTGGGTTTTGCAGCTGCAACACGTTGAAAATCCACCGAGGATGGGAAAGGAGCCGATTCGCGATCGGAAAACCGGATGGAGGTAGAGCCGGTTCTTCTTGTTGGAGTGTCTCGCACTTCCACGCAAGATAAGTGTTTTCCACCTCTGCTACACCTGCAAAAACACAGAAAATCAAAGTAAGTACCAGCAAGAAAGATGAAGAAATGAAAGAGATAAACAAGGGAGATAAGGTAATGCTTGGTTTTCAAGCATGAACTTGATCTTCAATGGAAATGGTGTGAAATGAGAGGTTGGAAGAGGGCTGGAACAAGATTCACAAAGGGGAGCGCAAACTCCAAAGCCAAAAACGTCTAGGGCTGGAGCAAAAAGTATATTTATACTTTTGGCAATTTTCAGAAACAGTGTTATAAAAAATTATTTCACTCTGCGCCACTTTCTGAGGGGTTTTCTGAAAATATTTTCTAAATGGGTATGGATATGCGTGTGGGTTGGATTTTGGCTTTCTAAAGGTTGATCCAAGGTCCAAAATAGCCTAATTGGGTTGGATAGGGATCCGATCCACCTCGAAATCCATGCCTGAACACTAAAATAGCCATAACTCTCTCATTTTAACTCTGATTTTTTTGAAATTTGAACCACAACCCCTTTATATAAAAAAACATCTAAACATGGGTTTTAAACCTTAAGCTCACTACAATATGCATGAATAAATAGTTAACATGATGTGCATTTCATGCATCATTAGTGTTTGATCTAATGGGGTGAATTGGCGATCACATCTCCAACCTTTATGTTTTGGCTTCTTTTGACTGCTTGCTTTCTGCTGGGAGCGGGATTGAAGGGGTTTGGCTAGGACGGTCGGCTGGTCCGCCATTTTGCTTTCCCCCAGAATATTCTTATCAACAGGCGATATTCTTGAGGACAAAACAATTTTTTGTATCGTGTCCTATTGCACGGTGAAACTTGCAAAATTGTTCTTTGAATCTGCCCATGATTATCAAGGGATCGACGATTTTTGGTAAATGAACCATGCCTTTTGCGAGCAGATTTCCTAAAACAGTCTCGAGCTTCTGATCCAGAGGGGTGAACTTTTGATCAGTGCTCCAGTCTTTATGTTTTGGTTTCTTCTGATCTTTCTCTTTATGTTGAGGACTAGATTGAAGAGGCTTATCATTGTTGGAGATCTTTTCTTTTTTGTCCTCAGATCCTTATGAATGGTCATCATGATTTTTTTGGTTACCCTTGCTATTGTTAGGAGAAAGAGTGAAGTATGCCTTCTGAGGTCTGACCATATCTTTTGTGAGCATGTATTCCAAGAAACTCTCAAGCATTTGATCCAATGGGGTCATCTTATGGTCCTGGTTTCAACTGTCATGTTGTACCTCTTGTCGAGTGCTTGAGTTCTGCTGAGACTTGGCCAAGATAGCTGGTTGGCATTCTTTCTCATCCTCAACGAAGAAAATTTTATCGACATAGTCTTGGACGATGTTCTTGAAGACAAAACAATATTCAATATCATGCCCTATTGTTCGGTGGAATTTACAGAATCGATCTTTCCATTTGCCTTTTGCGACAGGAAGATTAGCAATCTTTGGGAGTTTAACCATTTCCTTGACCAGCATGTATTCAAGGATCTTTTTGAGGGGCTGATCTAGTGTGGTAAATTCGCGATCGTAACCCTAACCATCATGTTTTATCTTCTCTTTTTGTTGACTCAATTTTTCACTCTGCTTTGAAGATTTTTCTTTTTGATTTGTATGATTTCCTTTGTTATCTTTGCAATCATCGCGGTTGGCATTGACGAAGAAGGCGAAAATCATCTTCTTTTTTTAATCTTGATTATTCCTGACGGGGGTGATGCCTTCGTAGAGGTCTTTGCTCGCAAATACTTTCTTGCCCTTGCCACGGTCTTGCAAATTTTTAATCACCTCAGTCATTTTCTTCAACTGTACTTGGACTGGATCATCCATTACTTGACTCTCCAATTTATAGGCTATCCCTTGTCTATGAGGGGATCTTTGAAATGCTTGCTGAGCTTCATATTCTTTATCAGTGTCCTCTACTGATTCCTCTTTATCTGTCGTATCAGTATTCTGAACATGCTTCTTGAAAAACTTTAAAGCCCTTTTGACTACCCAGCCTTTTGCTTTCTGCTTGACCTGTTTTTTTTCTGCACTGGCTTCAGCTTGCTCTGCCAGCATCTTGCTCATCATCTTTTTAAACATAGCATATAGTTGAGGATCAATGCCATCATCTACTTGCTTTCCTTGACTTTTAAATGACCACGAGAAATCCATTTCCTCTTCTGAATCCATTGAGTACTCTGCGGTCTTCTTTCCTGACCCTGTCTGAACCATTGAATATCACGAACACTCTCTACAGGGCAAAATTGATGGTTAGGCTTTTGAGAGAGATTTTGATTGGAAGAAAATATTTGCTAAGAATTTTGGTAGACAATTTGAAAGAATATCCCATTACTAGGGATTGAGTCATCGCTGGGATTGCGACAATTGCGTTGTCATTCCTTCGCAAAGAAAATAAACAACTGAAAATTATGCCTTGTTACTTAGGCGAGGTCGTCAAACCAAGAATGAAGAATTTGAAAGATTTTTTATTCATTGAAGGAAAAACATGATTGCATCAATAATAAACTTGGGAAAGAGGGGACGGACAGACAATTTGCCACCACTCTTTATAATCAGCAGAGACACAAGGACTGGAAAAAAATGAAAGAGTAACAAAAGAGTCTCAGCCATATATGGCAGAATGATATGTTCCGGACCACTATGCTGATGTAAGGTCGAACTCTGGCACGACTCCTGTTAGCAGCCGCATCTCTATGCACTTTTGTCTTTGAGAAAACTGTCGAACACACTGCTCTGGATGATAGTAGGTGCAGAAGAATGGACCAAGCAACTTGAATCTCTTGCCATATGCATGGTGTATCTAGGAGGTGATAACTCTCGATCAAAATAGTCCCATACCACTTCTTCTTTCTGTAGATAATCAATCAGGAATCAGTATCGCGCAACTGGAAGGAGCTCCTTGCCGTTATATCTGAACGAACTAGCTCTGGTAGGTACATGCTGAAGAAACCAAGACTGAAGTGCATAAGTACATTCCTCGACTAATATGGACTCTCCAAGCATGAAACGAGTCAATCCTCTGTATAGAAAAGCAAGTGTGGCCATGGCTATCCAGAGACGGCTGGTCTGTCGACTTCCCCGTCTCCTCAGAAGCTGAACTATTTTGACATCCACATAATTTTGTCCATCTGGAAAGAAAGCAAGTCCCACAGTACACAGAACCATCACATGCTGATATCTCTCTCCAGTTGTTCTGGACAACGAGCTGACTTCTGCAAATTTTGTATACTGTCGGTAGATTTCGATCAGGCTCACGTATTCATTTCCATTTTTTTCAATCAGTGGCCAAGACTTGCACCCTGTTATGCGAGCTACAACATCTTTAGGGTCCAGACCTTTGATATTGATCAGAAAGTGCTGCTCTAACGGATCTCCGGGCTGACCGGCTGGCTCAGGCAGTCCCATGATTTTTGAAAATTCGTCCATCAGAAGTGTCATCTTGCTCCATAGGAACCAAAATGTGCAAGTGTGCGGATTCCATCGCTCTGCCAGTGCATGGATCAGATTGCCATTGACTGTCAACTTTCCCACTGCAGATGCCAGTTCCAACCCGCAATCGCTCAAGTGGTCCGAAAACATACTAGAGAAGTTCTTGAACCAAGTATAGTACCACCAGGGGAAGAAGGGTCCAGTGTTGAGATATCGATGCTCAAGAGGACTTTGTCGCACCTCGTAGGAGATGTTACCCTTAGGAAAAACATAATCGAGCTGACTAAATGTCATTGGACTGAAAGATAGGAAGATTGGAATTAGACTTTGGAAAAATACAAGAATTTTGAAAATTGCAAGCAGGATAAAGTGAAATGCTGAAAATTCAAAGTCCAGAGGAATGAAAGGAGTTTTGAAGAAAAGGTGGATAATTTGGAAAAATCATCTAGGGTTTTTGAGAAAAATGAGATATTTCCCAAAAGATGGAAATTGAGGTATTTCGAAAAATTGTTCGGTATTTTGGAAAAATTGGGAAAAATAAGATGAAAACGAATACCATACATTCAGTCACAAACAATTATGCACATACAACATTCCCTAAGAAGGTGACTCTAAATGCATCAATTTTGAATGAGCTTTAGGATCTTAATACTGACTCTAGGCTCATATCAATTGTGTCCAATCTAGTTATGCCGATATACTCGAGCCGAGGCTCGATGTACGTGGCATAAAATTCATCTATGGTTCTAGGCTTGTGTTTTTCCAACATCCTTGAGCGTCTGCCGATATACGTTGGACTATGGCCCTTGGTACATGGCAGGGGGCATTAGCCCAAATAAGTGGTCCAGTTGTGAGGCTCTATCCCGAACTATGGTTCTGGAAGAGAGCCCAGCAACGTGAAAACCGGGTAGACATAGGTGGGGTGGTTTTTTGAAATATGAGCACATGCAAGCAAACAGAGGGCTCTAAGTCCTAAAGAGATAGAATTTTGAAATTTTTTGAAGAAGCAAACATTGTTTTCATACAAATTCTAGATTGAGGAGTGTTGTATTTCTGATCTAGGTCTAAGTGAGCATGCATAATTCTCCTCAATATGGTCCTACCAAACCATGCCTAGTCTATATGCAATCCATGTCAGCTGGGTTCAAGTCTAGGCTCCTAGATTCACATGATATCAGAAAATAAAAGTTGACATTCCATAGAACACGATTTTGATAATTGAGCTAAGTTAAAGCACAGAATTGATCAGACGAAGACAGATCCCATCTCGGTCGCCAAACCTGTTATCATCGCAAAAAGTTTTTCTCCCTCTCTTGCGAGAAAGAAACGATCCTGCTAGTCAAACTTGACCAAAGTTTTGAAAATGGTTTTGAAAATTACTCGCCTCCATTTTGAAAATTTTGCGGAAAAATTCTGTAGAATGGGATCTGCCTGTCGGTACGAGATTCAACCATTCTTGGCACCTTTACCAGGGGTAATTGAACCAAGGATCAATTATGTGCTTTAACTTGTAAATTATGCTCAATTTTTTCTAGAATGAACAAAGAATCAGGCTTGTGCTATGAAATTTTGAAAAGATGCAAGTTTGAGAAAATATGATGTTTGCTTGGAAAATTGAAATATGCTTGAAAAATGAATTATTGGGAAAATCATTGAATTTCATTGAAAATCAGAAATTGGATTGGAAAATGAATTCTCACGAAAACTTGAATCTTGGGAAAATCGATTTTTGAGATTGGGAATTGCTTTTTTGAGAAAATGGATTTGAAAATCTTGAAAAAATCAAGAAAGCTCATTGGAAAATGATTTTTGAAATGGAAAATGGATTCTTAGGAAAATGGGAACTCTGAGAAAACCGATTTCTGAAAACTTGGGATTTTTTAAATTTGAGGAATGTTAAAACATTGGAAAATCTTGATTTGAACTTGGGAAATGCTTTGAAATGTCATTTGAAAACTCAGAATTCTGAGAAAATTCAATCCTGAGAAAGCCTTGGTAAATCCTTGAGAAAATTGATTTTTCTGAAATTGAAATTGGAAAATGAATTTGAAAATAATGCAATTTGAATGATATGAATGAATGAATATGAATTTGAAAGAGAATTTCATTGAGGAATTGGGAAATCCTTTTGAAACTTTGAGAAATACAATGCATTTTTGAAGTTAGTCTAAGAGTGTAGGCAGAATGTGGCTAATATGAAGATCATAAATCTTGGTTTTCTTCGTATTCTGACTATGACCATAAATACGAATCCCATCGATTTTATGAACTCCATAAGATCTTGTGCACATGTCATTCGTGTCAACCATAGTGATTTTGAAATAAATGCACATGAATCATACATTAGATATTGGAATTTATAGAAATTAAACTATATGCAATGCAGTCCTATTCTAAGCAAAAAATGTAAATTCTTATTCCAAATATTACATTGTTTTTTTTTCACATTGAATTGAATAAAATAAAGAAATAAAATAACTAAGCCTTCTTCTTGAATATTCCTGCAAAACTAGAAAACAAGGTTAGCAAAAAAATGTAGGTTTTTTTAAATTTATCCGAAAATATGGGAAATTATCAGATATTATTCAGATATAAACCCAGATTCATAACCCCTTTGATATAAACATGAGAAATAATGAATACATTTTGAAAATAAACTTGAAAATTCGAAATTGGGGTCAAAATGACCAAAATGCCCCTAATGACCTTGAAATCAGGGTTTTCTAAAAGAATTTTTATAAATTTTGGAATTTTGAAAATCAAATGAAATAAATCAAACACAATATGATTAAATATGATGATATGCATGAAAATTTATGGAATTAGAAATTGAAATTTTGAAATTTAGGTCAAAAATGACCAAAATACCCCTGATAACAAGACTATGGCCTTGAAACCAGGGTTTTCTGAAATAAATTTTGCAATAATGGAGAATTGAAATGAAAATGTGATTTAAATTAACTTTAATATGATATGACATGCTTATTTACATGAATGATACCCTAAAATAGCAAAAATATCATAAAATATCAAATTTAACTTGATTTTCACCGGATTTTCGGTTCTGAATTTAAAGATAAACTGACATATAAAGCAAATGAACTTGGAATTGAGCCAAATTTGGCATGGACACCTAAAATAATCTTAAAAACAGAATGAAACTCGAAAATTTATTTTTTTTTGTATTTTCTTAATATAGAAAATAGCTAAAATCTTAAGAAAATCAAAATTTTGCCTAAAATGCTAATTCTAAAGGGGGATTTTGGATATCAAACTTCTATAAAAAATTTCCAAAATTTATGGGGTGACAGAGGACAGTAAGGCAAGGATATTTTCCTTTTACACTTTCTGGTTTTGACCTATGGTCGGAGTTGTACAGCTCCGGCAAGTTGGATCAAAATCCAACGACAATACGATTTAGGGCAAACAGACAGGTTTCAGGAGAAAATGTGAGAAAAATAGCAAACAGATGGGGAAAAGGCTGAAATTATGGAAAACTGTTCATGATAGATGTAGGAAAATTTGATCTTTTCACATTATTGGGATTCGGGTTACGGTTTGGAAAAGGGCACACTGTTATCAGAGACCCAAATCTCTGGAATTTCTGGATATTGGAATATGTTAGACAGAAAAGACAATTTTGGGAAAAATACTGAGACAATTCTAAAAATTCTCAAATTTTGCGAAATGACAGTAAATTATGTTAGAAACAACTTTAGTGTTGAAAGTTTTTGCAGACAAGCTACGGGTTGAGCAGACTCAGTGCATTAAAGTCTGTCTATACCCTGACAAAGGAAAATCCAGATTTTCCCAGAGGTCTGGGAAAATCGATTTTTGACAGAGGATAAATCTGCTTGTACAGATTTCAAAATTTTCAGATCATTAGTATATTTTATTGTGAATCTACTGTGATTTTTAGGGGAAAATCTGAGGCTCTCACAGGGTGATTCTAGAGGTTAAAGTCTTCTAAAGTAGAAACTGGAAGTTCAGAGAAACAGAAAACCCGATTTAGGGTTTGATTTTTTTAATGGAGTTTTGAATTTCAAATTAATCCAATTTTTTTTCAGGAATTTGAAGGCATAAAGACCTAATCACCATAAAATTTACAGAGTTTATTGATGAAACAACCTACATGAAATAACGTATAGACCTTGCACCTAAATGATAATTTACAAGTTCTAAAGTGAATAATAATGAAACTTATATAAAATGAATGAAATGAACCACAAACTAATCTAGATGCATATTTTAACATGGAATGACATAAAAAACGAAAATCAATAGGGGTATGACCTATGTTTAATTTTAACATTTAAAAATGAAAGATCAAATCCATCGAATGGATGGATCTTTCACTTTCTCAGTCCATACATGTAGTATGCATATTTTAAGCTTAAAGAGGAGCTTGAAATGAATACAAAATACATATAGTAGAATTAAAGCATTTAACATTAAATGAAGCAGTATCATCTAAAAGAAGAGAAGATCATGACATAAACGTAATCCATTCATGATGGGCTATCGTTCTTTTTTTTTAAAAACAAAAGGATGCTTATATGGAACAAAAAAATCAAATAACAGAATTTAAAAAGAAAGAATCATACCTTGTGTCAATGAGTGAACGTGAGGTTGAGGAGGGTAGAGGTGATCATAGCTGTATAGGGGCTGCTTCAAGGTGGCTTCAAGGGGGCAAATGACATAGGGTGGGTGCACCTTGATGTCACTATGGCACCGGTTGGGGAAGGACTGCAACGGTACCACCTTGGTACAACTGAAACAAAGAAGTTGCAAGGAATGTGTAATGGAGTTGCTCGGATGAGATGGCTGAAACTCGGTGTGGATGGAGCGGCTGCTGCAAAACTTAAGGCTGAGGATAGCTTGGTTGCAAGGATGGAACCGTGGATGAAGGAAGAAGCAATGAGGAGGTTGTTGCTGTAATGGAGAAGAAGGCTGGTTTAAGGTAGAGGAGGCTGCAGTTGCTGTAGTTTAACAAGGTGGGTCGACTGCTAGAGTTGATGGCAATGGAAGGTTGGGGTTTGCTGTGTAATGGAGGAAAGTAGGTGGAGAGGTGGCTGTGATGGAGGTCCAGCTGAAATTGTGTTGAAGGTGGCTATCGGCTGATGCTTCCCTTTGGTGGCTGGTAGTGGTGGCATTGAAGGTGCCGGCTGGTGCTTCAAGGTGGTGGCTGCAAGCATGTAATGGTGGTTGTTTGTGATAGGAACCAAGGGAGAGAGAGAGAGAGAGAGGCGTCAATGGGCTGCAGCTGTTCCTTCTCTTTTTTATCATAACTTAGGTTTTGATTAACTCAAAACCTAAGTTTCTAATAATATTTCATGAATAGCTATACGTGAATGGTTGTAGCCATATGGCTTTGGAAGAGATAGAAAGGGAATAAGGAAGAAAGGGGAAAGAAGGAAGGGAAGGAAAAGGAAAGAAAAGGGAAGAAAGGAGAGGGAAAGAAAGAAGAAGGAGGGAGGAAAGGCCTTACGTAAGTGGGCTGGAGAAGTAATAAAGGAGGAAGGAAAGAAGAAAAAGAAAGAAAGAAAGAAAAGAAAGAAGAAGAAGAAAGAAAGAAAGAAGGAAAGAGAAGAAAGAAAAAAAAAGGAAAGGAGAAGAAGAAAGAAAGGAAATGGAGAGGAAGAGAGGGGCTAGGGTGGTCGACCCCCTTGTGGGTCCCACCTTAGGAAAAACAAAAAAACAAAAAAAATAAAAATAAAAAAAATAAAAAAAAATATATAGAAAATAAAGAAAAGGTAATTTTTTTTCTTTTTTTTATATATAATTAAAACAGAAAATGCAAATGGGTGGACCATCTCAGAGCGGGTCCAGATTCCACTTTTGAAAATCATTTTGACGATTAGAGGGGGTAAAATAGTCTTTTTAGAAAATTTCCAGACAAAATGAGCTATTTTTGGTAGTTTTTTAAACGAGCTCGGATTTTGAAGTTCAATACCTCGTTGCGAAGCAAATCCAGTGTAGAATTTGAAAATTTAATTTTGAAAGAAATTCAGATTGTTTTTCTCGAGAACTGTGAACACCCCAAATTTTTCAAAGTTTTGTAAAAATGACCCTTTTGCCCCTAACCCGGTTTTCTGAGAAAATCAAGTCATTTCTTCAGATTCTCTGAATTAAATTCCATAAAGCTATATTCAAAATTAATTCTGGATCCAAATCCAGCACTTTAAAACCATATTTCCTCCAAAAATCTGGATCAAAACCCATTTCTGAAGAAATTTTCTCAAAATAGCTTTTAATTCTCAGAAAATTTCTCTTTTGTAAATATTTTTGCAAAAACACAAAAAAATTGGTTTTGATCTTTGTTTTCTCACAAATCTTAGGATTTTTACTTAAAAATACAAAAAAAATGAGAAATAACATAAAATTCAAAAAAAATGGAAAATTTATGAGAAAAACAAATGAGTTTAAGCTTTCTAAATCAATTTTGCTAAAAAAAATCAATTTAAAACCGTTTTTATGAAAAATCTTTTTACACGGAGCCTCTTTTTGGAAAAACCAAATTTTTTTACAAAAAGAACCCTTCTTAGGGTTTTCTCTTGGAGAGACCTCGGAAAAAGGATGGTCGCACCTTCTTCTCACCGAAACCCTTCCCTAAACCCTTCATCTCCAAAAAAAAACAAACCTCCATTTCCCAGCCGATCGCTCCTCTCCATCGCACATCTTCACCTTCTCAAAGCCTCCATGGCCTCATCCGCCCATCTTCAACTGATTTCTTCACGAACCTTCCTCCTCCTTCTTAAAAAGAGATTCATGAAAATCCTAGAGGACATCCGTTCTCACCCTCCCATGTGCATTTCCTCTTCTTGATCGTCTTCTACCCCACCATCCTTCTCTCTCACCACCCGTTTTTCACCCCTCCACTTGCTTTTATTTCCCGATCTTCTTCCTTTCCTCTGGATCCCACCACTTCTTCACCTCTGTATTGCATCTTCCTCACCTTCAGCAATCCAGCCTTCTCTCACGCCAATCTTGCAAAGCCACGCTGAAGGGAATCAACTCTCCTTGCAACGTTGGAGGAAGCTAATCCCTGCAACCATCAGGAGTTCAATCGGCTCCAGTAATCCTGCAGCAAAGGGAAAAGGGAAATCGACCCTCCCTGCAGCAATAAGCGTAATCAGGATCAAAGGAGGCTCAGTCTCAGCAACGCAGTCGTGGTGCTCCATTACGCTAATATCCATTTGGAGAGGGGGGACAAGGCATTGCAGAATCCTACAAGGAGCCCGTCGAGTATTAATATGTAGGCTATGTCACGTGGATATGCCCACCGGTATGGGGATCAACCATTTTTGTGAACTCCTATACACCTAATGTATAAATGGATATGGTACTAAAATGAAGATGGAGTATCTTTGTGACTGAAGATTTGGGTATCATTGTCAGATAATAGTGGTAACCCTTACATTGGTACCTTTGTCTTCCAGCATGAGTTTTACATGTTCTTGAATATCAATCTGAAGATTTTGTTGTTTCTTTATGATTTTGAAAATTTTGTTGTTATGCTTGATTTTTGGCACGGAATAAATATGAGATAACAGTGTTACCTGCTAAATCTGCAGATTCTGCACGCATCTATTTACATGGGGTCAAAGTCTCTGAGTAGATACATCTCTATTTTGTAAAGGAATGCCTACGGCTGAAAATGATCAAGTATTCTACACACTTGATCACATGGGAGAAACCCCCAAGGCTCATTTGATAACTTGCGATTCTGTTTATGTTCTTTTTTTTTTATCCCTTGGTATGTGTTATGAAAGTCTAGTGCAATGTTCCAAAATATTTTGTTCATTAAATATACCCAAGAGATAAAGGAATCTTAGGTGTTTTGCATGCATATAGATGTTGTACAATTATATTCCAGGATTTATTGGAGGCATCGTTAAACCTGGTCTTTATCATGTTCACCTAATTTTATTTTAATGAGGCCAATTACACAAATTTATACTGGCACCCTTAAGAATGATCAAGGCCTCCTATATGACAATGCATTTTTTTGGTCCAGTCAAAACAGTGTTGCTCTTTATGCTGCTCATGTTTTCAGCTATTTGAAATTTCTCATGAGTGGTTTTGCCATTCAAGGGTGCACATTACAAAAAAAAAAACTGATAGATGCTGGATGATACAAGCGTTTGGAAGTCAATGATTTCCATATTGGATTATGAAATATCTCCAGTGAGAGACAGACTGCCACAACCGCATCAAACTCATGCTGGATAGCCTTATTTTTCTATCGTGCATCCTTAAAGAAAGTGATTCATATGCCTAATATTTTTCATTCCTCAGCGGGTACATGGATGCTGCTGTCAAGAATTTTGTTGGTCTCTGTTGTTTTCTTATACTGCCTTTTTAAGAGCGATTTAAGATGCCTGTAGGAATATTTTCCATTTATCAGCCTGTGCTTGTGATGCTTAACTGTGTAAAAAAGATGCTGGTTCGTGATTCAATATGTCATCCTCAATCTGTGCTTTTCATTTAGACACTAGGTAAAAAAAAAAAAACTTGTTCATGCACCAGCAGGACAAAAGGTATGCCTTTTTACATCCTCATCTATATTTCATAAATTTTGCATTTGGCTAACCCCGTTTTGCAGGAAAAGTATGGAAAACGTTATTTCCCTTTTTTTTAGCTTAAAAATTGTAGTTTCAAATTTCAAATTCAGACTTGTAATAACTAGATGATGATAAGAATTTTATATTCCAGTTCTAAATTAGAATGGATGAGCATCATTTATGTCATCATTTTCCTTTACTTCTGAAAATTCACAAATGGAAACACGAATGGCACGTGCACCATTTCGTAAGAGGTAATTGATACTAAGTTGACGATCCACATCAATGGCCATAGTCAGGGTGTGGACAAAACTTAGCATTTTTATCTTTTACAAAATAACACTGGATCCACACTGGATCCATTTTCGAAATTCATCATATTTTCCTAAAATATTTTTTTTCTTTTATCAGAATTTAACTTAGAATTAACTCAAAATATATATCAATGGCCATAGTCAGGGTATATTGAGTGTTAATTTCATTTTAAACTCTATAAAAGCACCAAAAATATGTTTCATTCTTCACCTGAATTTAAATGAAGATTATTATATAATACATTCAATGACCATAGTCAAGGATGTATTATATTTTCAATCCTATTTCAATTCATGTAAGGAATGAAATACGATTTTTAAAATCCAATTTCAAAATTTAAATTCATTCATCATATAGGGTAGAATTGTATCATATTTTCAAAATTTCCTTTTCAAAATTCCAAGTGATTCTTCTTCTTCATTTCTCAAGATCAAATCTTATTCAAATCCAATTCTATCTCATTTCAAGATTCAAAAATTCAATTTCAAAGTCCAATTTGACTTTGAAATTCCAAAATCATTTTATATTCAAACTCCAAAATTCCAACCCAAATTCAAAATTCAATTTCAAAGTCCAATTTGACTTTGAAATTCATTTATAATTCAAATTCTCAAATCAATTTTGAAATTCCGAAATTCCAATTCAATTCGAAAATTCAATATCAAAGTTCCATTTAAACTTTGAAATTCTTGATTCATTCTCAAAATCAAGTTCATCTTCTTATCTTCAAAATTCAAAAACCTCAGTTTGAGATTGATTCTGAATCTCAAAAGCTTGACCTTTCCTAAATTTTAAATTCAATCTGGATTTTCAAAACCCAGATCCATAATTCAAAAGTCCCAGTTGGACTTTTCATAATCCAATTCCAAAGTTAAATCCTAATCTCAACTTGGATCCAGACTTCCAAGTATAAACTCAATTCCCCTTTGGATCTCAGATTTCAGATCCAAAATTCATTCTTTAGGATCCAGAACCCAATTCTACCTTGGATCTCAGATTCAGATCCAAAATCCAATTCTTAGGATCCAGAATCCAATTCTACTTTGGATCTCAGATTCAGATCCAAATTCCAACTCTTAGGATCCAGAATCCAATTCTACTTTGGATCTCAGATTCAGATCCAAATTCCAACTCTTAGGATCCAGAATCTGACTCTACTTTGGATCTCAGACTTCAGATCCAAATCTATTCTAGGATCCAGGACCCAACTCACTTTGGATCTCAGACTTTAGATCCAAATCCATTTTAGGATCCAGAATCCAATTCTACTTTGGATCTCAGATTTCAGATCCAATTCCATCTTAGGGTCCAGAGTCCAGCTCTATTTTGGATCTTAGATTTCAGATCCGAATACCATCTTGGATCCCAAACCTTGAATCCAGTTCCATTCAAAATTCCAAATCCAAATTCCACTTTAAATCCAAACCTTAAAATCAATTCCATTTCATTCCAGATTTCAAATCAAGTTCCCATTTTCATATCCTAAACTCAAAATTCAACTTTGAACTCTATTCAGAATCCAGATCTTGGATTCAGATTTCATCTTGAAATTCCAACTTTTAAATCAATTCCATTTCTCAATTTTTATTCGGATTTCCCAATTCTATCTTTCCTTCTGATTCAATTCCATTTTCATTTCTATCCTGATTCAAAATCCATTTACGACTTTTGAAAATTCCTTTCTTCTTCTTTTGTCTCAAAAACTTCAAAATCATTTTCCAAAATCCAGATTTATTTTCCCAAGCTCTTGATTATTCTAAAAACTTAGAACTTTAATCTTAAGTTTTAAGTTAGAAATCATTTCTTCACTTTATCAGATTCATCTTAGAAACACTTGGGAATTCTTCAAAACATTTTCAAAAAGAGCATACATCTTTGCATTTCGCACAAGCATGATTCTTTGTGCATTTAGACTTAGAATAATTTCTTAGATAATTTTCTAGCAAAAGCAAAAGGCATAAATTTGACCCTTGGTTCGATTACCCCTGGTAAAGGCGCCAGGAATGGTCGAACCTCGTACCGACGAGCGGATCCCGTCTCCCAGTTTTCCCGCAAATATTTCAAAAACGGAGGCGAGTTATTTCAAATATTTTAAAAAATTAAGGTCAAGTGAGACCCCGCAAAAGAATTCCTCTTCTCTTTCTTTTCTTTTCTTTTCTCTTCTCTCCTTCTTTCCGTCTTTTTATTTTCTCCCTTCAAAAAAGGAGGAAATAGAGGTTGGAAAGGAAAAGAGAGAATATTACGAGAGGAAAAATTTTGCGATGATCACAAGAACATATTTCCAAATTTAGACTCTCGGGGGTTAAAATATCAATTTTGAAAACCCAAGGCTTCAAATTGATTTCTGAAAACTTTTAAAACTCAATCTGGATTGAAATTTATAAAACTAGAGTTCTGAACTTCGAAAATGAAATGAAATGTGATTAAATGTTATGAAATGCTGAGAAATGACATGAAATGCTATGCGAAATGCAAACCCTGAATGAAGAATTTTGGATGTTAGACCCCGATTGGTAGCTGTACCAGTTTAAAAAGCATTCAAATTGATAAAATTTGCAAAATGGTTGAAGAAATGGTTTTCAGGCCCTACCGAGCTAAAGTGACACTGGAAATTAGGGTTTGAGCTGAATTAAACTGAAATGAGCTAGATTAAGCTGGGTTTTAGAGTTTCAAAACTCAAATGAACCAACCAGACACTGACTCAACTGACCTTTCCGATTAAATTTTCAAGAAAAGCTATCATTTTTAGAGAAATGGTACAGAATGGTCACTGGAGCGAAGTGAATTACGAATCTGAGCTGGGTTTGAGCTAGAACAAAAGTCAGTAATACTAACATAAACTAAAATCGAAGCTCGAACACTAGCTCAATTGACTAACCTCAGCTCAATTTCAGCTGAAAGAGCTGAAATGGACTAAAATGGGCTCTTGGACACTTCGAAATGGTTTTAAACTGAAACCGGAGCACTTGAACTTCTGGTGAGCTCAAGTTAGACTCTGGGGAATATGACTGACTGTGAATGACTGACTCGGAGACAATTGGCTTGGATTTGAGCGAGAAATGAGTTCATTTCTGAAGAAATGATCCCATTTTGGCAGGAATTGTCAGAAATGAAAATGGCTTTCTCACTGTGAGTTCAAATGAGCTTGAAATGACTGATATTCTAACTGTTCTGAACTGACCAATAAGATTGGTTGACTCCGATTGACTGGGGGCCGGGATGACCTAGGGGTAAAATGGTAATTTTCTTAATGAAAATGGGTAAAGTGGTAATTTTTTAAAATGGACTCAGGGTTTTGACTCCTACATTGACCTAATATGGTTGGCACTGCACGAGAAGGGTTGTTTGAGCATGGATGAGGAAAATTTGGGGTGTTTACAGTGGCGGCAGGTTGACAGGGGTCTTCGGGCTGGCTCACCATAGAGGATCGCCGGTGGCAGTGGTTCATCGACGAGCAGAAATAAGGGAGTGCGAGAGGCGGTCGGGGGAGAGAGAGAGAGAGTACAGAGGGGGGAGGAGGTTTCGAGAGACCTCCCTCCCTTTGTCGTTGCATGCTTTTATTAGCACGCAAGCGACTAAGCCCGTGACGGATCCAGGTCGGGTCCGGGTCCGATCCGTGTCTATTTATTTTTTTTTAAGTTTTACATTAGCAGGTTTGGCAGATATATTCATCTTGTCGAAGGCTGAAATAAGGTCCATCTTCTGAGCATTGGACTAAGCTTGCTGAAGTATGAGGACGTGATGCTGAACTTGCATGTCTTTGCTCGAACATGGCTTGATATGATCTTGCAGCTGAAATGATTGCTCTGAGATAACTGTCGCGGAATGATAGAGAAATGGTTGTTTCAGAATTTTCATATTTTCATCTTCAGCACCCTCTATGAGAAGATTTTTGTCGATAAGGTCCTCGACAATGTTCTTGAGAATAAAGCAGTTTTCGGTGTTGTGCCCCACTGTCATGTGAAACTTATAAAATTGATCTTTGAACTTCCCCATAGGCACAGGGGGATCGACCATTCTAGGTATTTTGACCATGTCTTTGGTCAACATATAATCGAGCACAGTCTCGAGCTATTGGTCCAGCGGAGTAAATTTTCTGTCATAGCTCTATCCTTCATGTTTCACCTTTTCACGGGGTTTTGGTCCCTGCTTTAGCTAAAGTGGTTTGTTGTATTGAGGAGCTGACTTGCCTTTCTAGTCATTCTTGTAGGGATTTGAACCCCTTGCACCATAACAGAAGTCTTTGTTTTGCCCCTTGCGATGATTTCAATCGTTGTTTCTGACAGAATGGGTGAAATAAGCTTTCTTTTTCTGCTCATTCTGATTATTGCTCTTGGTAAATGCAAAGCCTTCATAGACTCCATTTTCATGCTTAGCTCGAGCAATTTGGCTCGCTCTGTCAACTCGATGAATGTTCTCGATGGTGTAGTAGAAATAAGTCCTCTTAGAGGTTGTGAAAAATTGATCAATATTAATGAGAGTGCATGTCCCTCCGACATGGGGTCTCTCATGTTGTTGCAGACTGACCTCCATCGGTGAATAAAGTCTCTGGCTTTCTCATTTTCTTTCTGTTTGAGGCCGCAGAGGTGACTGAGGGTCGGAAGTGACTCAACATTGAAAAGGAATCGTTTGATAAACAGATTCACCACCTTGTCAAATTCTTTCAATTCGATTGGATTCATGTGCTCTGAATACCACTTAGTTGTTGTTCCCTCTAGACTGCGAGGAAAACAAAGAAAAAGAGTTCGATTGTCTCGCTTGAATTTTGCACATTCAGCGAAGAACATGGCGATATGCGCTTTCGGGTCACCAGAACCATCGAATTTGATAAATTTCTTGGGGAGGTTGTTGAGACTGTCATCCTCATCCAAACCAACATAGAAGTCTTCGCTCGTGAAGACTTTTTTGCCCTTGTCGCGGGCCTGCAAGTCTTTAACCATCTTAACCACATCCTTGAGCTGTGGTTGGTAAGAATTATTGACGGATTGATTCATGGATTTATAAGTTGACCCCTGCCCTTGAGTTGACTTTTAAAATGCCTGTTGAATTTCATATTCCTCATCAGTGTCACCTACTGATTCGGCTTCATCAGAAGTTTCCTCGTGACGACTCTCCCTTTTGGAGATCTTCACATTCTTTTTCATTGTTCGGCCCTTGGCCTTTTTCTTATTTTGAGTTTTTCCCGAACTGGTCTCTGTTTCCTCAGTCAGCATTTTCGTCATCATTTTTTTAAACAAAGCTTACATCTGGGGATCAATATCATCATTGCCTTGCTGACTCTGACCCTTGGGAGATCGTGGGGATGACATTTCCTGTTCGGAGGCTGAAGAATAATTGATATGCCAGACGGGTGCAGTTTTCCTGTCGTACCTTGTCTGAACCATATAAGATTGCAAGTGCTCTCTACAGAACAAAAGGGACTGTTAGCTTTGAAGAATAGCTTTTGGGATGAAACAAATAGAGGGGAAAAATATTTGATGTTAGGTTGACAATTTAAAGGATATCTCATTACTAGGGATTGGGTCATCGCTAGAATCACGACAATTGCGTTGATATTCTTTGTAAAAAGAGATGGACAACTAAAATATGCCTTGTTAGCTTGGCGAGGTCGTCAAACCATGAAAGAGTGAAAATTGTTGAGGAAAAAAAATAATTTTATTAATAATAAGCTTGAGAAAGAGGGGGCGGACAAACAATTTTCCACCACTCTTTATAATCAGAAGACACTTGAGGACCAGGAAAAACAATAAGGGTTACAAAAGAATCCCAACTATATTTGACAAAATGGTATGTTTCGGACCACTGAGCATACTTTAGATCGAACTCTGGCACAATGCCTGACGACAACCAAGCTTCAATATGCTTCTGTCTCTACAAGAACTGCTTGACACATCGCTCTGGCTAATAATAGACTGAGAAGAAAGGTCCAAGTAACTTGAATTGCTTGCCATATGCTGTGATCATTGCAAATTTTTTCTTCTCTTGGTTCCTTTTTTCCTTCTCTTTCCCTTTCTAGCCTTTATTTTCCTTTTTCAAGAGGAATAAAAGATAAAAAAGAAGAGAGAAAAGAAGAGAAAGAAGAGAAAGAAGAGAGAGGAACTCTTTTGCAAAGGTCTCACTTGATCTAACTTTTGAAAAATATTTTAAAATTACTCACCTCCGTTTTGAGAATTTGCGAGAAAATGAAGAGACGAGATTCGCTCGTCGGTACGAGGTTCGACCGTTCCTGGTGCCTTTACCAGGGGTAATCGAACCAAGGATCGAACTTATGCCTTTTGCTTTGCCTAAATATTATCTAAGAATTTATTCTATGTCTAAAATACACAAAGAATCATGCTTGTGTAATGCAAATACAGAAATGTATGCTTTTAAGAAGAATAATTTAGAAATTTTGGGATTTTCCAAGTGATTTTGAAATAAATTTGAAGATACTTGGAGAAATGATTCAAAAAGGTTGAAATTGATTTGAAAAAGTTAGACTTTGAATCTAACTTAAAACTTTGAGCAACGGATCTGGAAGAAGAGACTATAAAATTCTAAGTCTCGGAATAATCAAAGTTTGGAAACTAAATCTTGGATAAAGAGAAAAGGAGAATTGGAATTGGAATTTGAATTTAGAATTTTGAGAAAAAAATGAAGTTTCAAAGTCAGAATGGACTTTGAATTTGAATGGATCGATTCCAAAAAAGGAATTCTTAATTTCAAGACCTGAAACAAGAATTTTGAATGGAAAATTGAATTTAGACTTGAAAAATAGTTTTAGAAATAGAAATTGAAATTGGAATCTTGAAATCCAGATAAGATTTGAAAATGAAATTGGGTTTTGAATTGGATTTTGAAATCTGGATTCCTAGATGAAATTGGATCCGAAATCTGGAATCCAAGATGGAATTGGATTTGAAATCTGGAATCCTAAGTGGAATTGGATCTGAAATCTGGAATCCAAGATGGAATTGGTTTTTGCAATCTGAAATCCAAGATAAAATTGGATTTGGAAATCTGAATCCAATGTGAAATTGGATTTGGATATCTAGTATCCTAGATGGAATAGGTTTTTAAATCTGGAATCCTAGATGAAATTGGATTCTAAATCTAGAATCCAAGATGAAATTGGTTATTGAAAATCCAAATGGAACTTTGAAGATGGATCTGGATTTTGAAAATCCAGATTGAATTTAAAAGTGGTCTTAAATTTAGGGAAAATCAAATTTTGAGATTCAGAATCAATCTCAAAACCTTGATTTTAGATAAATGAATTGAATTGAGAATCAAGACTCAATCTTTAGATAGAACTTTAGAGATTTCAAAAAATAAAGAATAAATTTGATTTTAAACTTGAATTTTAAAACCAGAAGATGAATCTGAAAATTCCAAAGTTTAAATTGAACTTTGAAATACGATCTGAGATACTGAAAATTCGAATCCTAAAAATGGAAATGAATTTGAATTTTCAAAGTTGAATTGAACTTTGAAATTGGATTTTGAAATGGGAATTGAATTTTAAATATAGAAGTGAATTCAAAATTTCAAAGTCAAATTGGACTTTGAAATTGAATTTTGAATAAAAATTGAAGATTGATTTGAGAAATGGAGAAGATATTTAAAAACATATCTCAAAATCACTTGAATTTTGAAATAATATGAAAAGAATTTTAAAAATATGATGTAATTCTATCCTAAATGATGAATGAATTAAAGAATTTTAAAAAAAGGGATATTAAAAAGCATATTTCATTCTTTAAATGAATTGAAAGAAGATTGAAAATATAATACATCTTTGACTATGGTCATAAAGTGTATTATATAATAATCGTATTTAAATTCAAATGAAGAATAAAACATATTTTGGTGCCTTTATAGAGTTTGAAATGAAATTAACTCTCAATATATCCTAACTATGGCCATTGATATATATTTTGAGTTAAATTTAGGTTAAACTCTGATAAAGGAAGAAAACATTTAAAAATATGATGATTTTTTAGAAGAGACCCAGTGTGGATCCAATGTTATTCCATAAAAGATGAAAATCCTAAGTTTTGTTCACACCTTGACTATGGCCATTGATGCAAATCGTCAACTTAGGACTTAATCACCTTTTATTAGAATGGTGCACATGCCACTTGTGTTCCCATTTGTGAAATTTTTGAAAGAAAAGAGAAGATATGAAACAAACAATTTAGGATATCTACAATGCTCATACATTCTAATGTAATGCAGGAAAGGTAAATATTCTCATTAACACCTAGCTGTTACAATTTTTGAATTGAATTGAGATTGAATTCCTAAATTAAGAAGGAAAAAGCAATTTCTACCTAATTCCTGCAAAATTCCAAGTTAGCACAAGCAATACAAATAGGGAATATCATATTGGAAACTAACATACATGTGTATGTCTAAAGGATAAATGGAATATGTATGTCTGGGATGCATGGATGGCATTCTAAGTTGATGAAAAAATGGATGTGGAAATATGTAAATGATATCCTAAGCTACTTAGGATATATGTGTGATATATTATGAAAATGCAATGCTTGCATCTAAAAGGGGAATGAGTATAACTTATGCTCATACAAGGCTATGATCAAATGAAGAAGATGTAACATGAAATTCACCCAAGGGTTGTGTTGGTATTAAATAACTCACATAAACAGTCATGAAAGCACACGATGGTTCAACATGGTGTTATGAGATGAAGGCAAACAATGATCATGGTGAAAGCTGAGAGCTAGAAGTTAGTTCATGAATCACTTGTGAAAGTGCAAGGTGACTGATGGAGGAACGTGATCTATGTATGTTGTGTAATAAAGTAGGTATTGCTGCAAAATGAGTTAGAACATTTCACAGGTGGTATTTGGAAGGTAATATGAGGCTAAGGGGGGGGGGGGGGGGGAGCTGTAAGACACAGCAGATGAATGTTGTGTATGCTGCAGTTTGCAGTCGGTGGCGGTAGTGGGGAGTGCTAAGGTGCTGGAAAAAAATTGTGCGAGTGAGAAAAGGTTGTATAGAAAGTAAAGAAGGTGTCAATGATGTTATAAAGGAGGTGGAGCAGTAAGGTGATGGAATTATACAGCAATGTATGGGGACTGCAGTAGGTGCAGCAATATAAACATAGGTAGGTGCTGCTAAGGTAAGTGACGTGTAGCAGTGGAAGGGGTGTTGTAAGCTACGGATGGTGAGCAGCAAAGGTAATGAAGATGTGTGCCTGAAGTGCTACAGCAATGCTTGGCATTGTTGTAGTTTAAGGCAGTGACACAGTGAATGTAGTGCATATGGGTTGGTAAGTGTTGAAGCTGCTAAAAGGGGAAAACTGAATGTAGGTGCACAGTTAATGTGGATATGAGAGGTGGATAGATAGTGATTGTGTGTTGATGATGCATAAATATCATGTTTTATTAATACATTTTCATTGCATAAATGCATCATTTATACGTTTAAAGTCCACACTTAGGTGCATAATGATGTTATAGAGCTATGGTTTGAATTTTATCAAAATCGGACTTAAAACGAAGGAATTATGGCATTTACAGTGTAGCGGGTCAAATCTCGAAGCCGATTTAGAGGATTTGGATCCAAACGTCCATTTGGTTCTTGGATCTGGACCAAAACTGATGTAGATCCATCCCAGCCAACCCAATTCACGTTTTTCATAAATACTTTTCTAAAAAACCCCTATAGAAAGAGGCGCCCAGGAATTATTTTTTTTTTAACACTGTTTCTGAAAAAACGCCCAAAAGAGCCAAATCGTGTATAGAGGGAGGAGACGCCCAGCTTGGAGCTTGTCTTTGCTTTGGTTTTCGTGCCCTAGGGGCACAAATCTTGGTCCAGCCCCTTCTCTTCCCTCACCTCATTCCATCTCCATTGAAGACATGAAGAAAAGCTTGAGATCCAAGCCTTCTACCTTGTCTCTCTTTTACACCTTCTCAGTTCTTCTTCATCCTTGTTGGCTAATCATCGTTGTGGCTGTGTTTTGCAGGTGCAGCAGAGGTGGGAAACACTTTTCTTGCGTGGAAGTGTGAGACACTCCAACAAGAAGGGCCGGCTCTACCTCCATCCGGTCTTCTAAGCCCCCTGATCGAGAATCGGTTCATCCTCTATCTTCGATGGATTTCCAACGTGTTGCAGTTGTACGACATGGTTCCATGGTGTATTTTCAGCATCAACGAGGTCCCTTGCGGTGCGAAGCCAAGCAAAGTCCGCTCTCTTCTTTCCCTCAGTCGTCGGATCGCCCTGGAGGTTGGTTCTCTCATTCCTTTCTTCTAGTTAGAACCTAAAATGTATGTGAGTTATGTGTGCTGTATTTTCTGTATTTTGTCAGCTTTAGAATAGAAATTTCGTGCATAGACCAGCACGTAGTGGTGTTTAAGTTTTTCCTTTTAGTAATCTTGAATTTCTATTGTGTTCTTGGTGTTTTGGGGGTGTGCGTGTGATCTTAACGTTTCTACTGTGTGTCTGCGTTTTTCAGTCTTTCTCAGTCTAATAGATCTTGTCTTGGTCGAATACAGTACCTTAGGAACCATGTCCATGTCATTTCCTGTTTTGTTTATTTTTAGATTTTGATAAAACTAATTGTCGAGTATTGTTTTTCTGGTTTTTTTGGTAGGACGTCCAGCAGGCTGTAGTGTTTAGGTTAAAGGTATTTTGATTAATTAGTTTAACGTGTCTTCATTCTTGTTTAAATTTAGTCTTAATCATGTAGCAGATTTTATATTTCTAAATTTATGTTTTGGATTTAGGTTAGCCGATTACCTTAGGTTGTTAATTTAGCATTTTCTGTGTTGTTTTAATTCCCAGCATGTGAGTAGATTAATTTTTCTGTTTCTTAGTTTTAAAATTTCAGTCATAAACGTGTATCCATGTAGTTACTTTAGATTTTGATTAGAGTCATTAGTTTCATATCTTTGTAGTTGTAATTTAGTGTAGAATTCATATGAGGTTTTGATCAATTCATTTTTAGTAAAATCCTTTAGATAGCAGTTAGTAGATTAGTATTATTTTATGTGTTTGATAATTAAGTTAGTTATAGAATAATTAGAATAGTTAAATTTGTGATTTTCGGTTTAGCTAATGTAGTTAATATAGAATGTCAATTTTTATTATAGGGTTTAATTCAATAGATTTTCCAAAGTCATTTTTCCTATTCATCTCTGTTTGATTATGTGTGTATAGACTAAATGTAGTTATTTTAACCTATAGTAGATCTACTAATTAATTTAGATTAAGAGCGTTTGAGTCATTGAATGTGAGAACCGTTTTTAGTAAAGATCTTGGCCTCTCCAAAAATCATGAATTTCAATTTAGGAAAGTTGTATTAAATTGTGTCCACCAATTTGCAATGGAGTTACATTTTTAAATAGGGAAGTCCCCCTCGAATTTCAAATGCATTTCCAAAAATGCTTACATGATTTTGGTAAAGATTTAAATGCTACATCCTCTTTTAAGACCAGCCAAAATTGTGTTTTGTGTGTTTTAGGAAACGTTTTCAAATGGGTTCTATTGTCTTTAATGAAAGAAATAAAAAACGCATGAACTATAGGCTGGACGGTTTTGAAACTTGAAAAGTTTCCTAATGAGTTGCTAAAGGTAAGAAGAGAGGAGATGATCCTTGCCAAAATCGTATTTCTCATATTTATTGCCTTCTTGGCTCATATTCTGGCTTGACTTAGCATTAACTAGGTGTTAATTAATTAATTTAGTAAGGTTAGCATTAGATTAGAAAAATCGTGTATGCTACTTTAGTTAAGTATATTAGATAGTCGTAATATTAGTGGATAGTCATGAGTGGTTTAATGTAGCTAGATTTAATTATAGTAGTTAGTCATGTTAGAAATAGGATTAGTTTTTAGAAATCGTGTATGCTTAGGTGTTAAGATTAGTTTACATTTAATGTAGGAATTAATTTAGATTTACATTAGTGTTTTAGGAAATAATAATTAATTATTAGTATAGTTAACTAACCTAAGGTAGCGTGCAATTCAAAAGTCCTATCCTAAACCGTCACCTAGTTATCCCCTAACCTTAATTAATGTTAGGTTTAACCTTAGTTAGATAGTTAAAACCAATCAACCCTAGTTGAACCTAAGTGCGTAGCCAAACCTAGTAGCCTATTGACCCTAGTCGACCCTAGTTAGTGTCCACCCTAGTTAGTGAGTAATTTTAGGTATTTAACTAACCTAATTAACCCTAGTCTATCCTTAGTTAATTACTCCTAACCAACCCTTGTCACCCATAGTTAACCTTAGTTGCCTAACCCTACCTAATCTCTAGTCAGCCCTAGGTAGTTAATTAACCTCAAATTTAGTTAATTTTAGTTAGTTACTAACCCTAATTAGTACTAACCATAGTTAATTCTAGGTAGTTATCTAACCCTAGTTAATGTAGCTGTGTATTATTGTTTGTTTTAATTAGATCTTAGATTTAACAATAGGTTAATTAGTTAGTTAGTCGTGCTGTTAGTTAGATTATATTAGACTTAGTTAGATTTGTGATGCAGTTAGATAGTTTAGAATTAGAATTAGTTACTTAGTGAGTTTAGGTTTAGATTAGATTTAACGATTTGTTTAGAATAGGTTTAACATAGTTGTTTAGTGATTTTATTAATTTTTATATAATTAGCTTAATTGTTGTCCTTTCTGTAGTTTAACAGTAGCTTAGGTTTAGTTAGGACTGTTTTTCCATGTATTTTAATGTTGTAATATCATTAGTGGATTCAAAGAGATGAATAGTGCATTGAACCAAAACCCTAATTTTTACCCTCTCAGGCACTCGTTATTGTATGTGGATTTTTCTGAATTTTTCTGAAAATTATTTTTCTATTCTCCACATCTGCATGTTAGTTGTCTACAGACCAAATTTCCGCTCGATCCAAGTTGATTTGGTCTGGTTTTTAAGCGTTTTATGAAAACAACTTTTTCGGATTTTAAAATTTCGGGTCATGCGATTTCCAAGATTATCCCATTTTTTAAACGCTTATATCTGGAGATCCAGAATGTATTTTTCAAATCTGTAAAATGTGTCAGATTCTTGAATCTGTCATTTACAGAATAAAAGCGATTTTGGAAAATTTGGATTTTGTTTGATTCCTCAAATCTGTGTTTTGCAAAAAGCTGTCTGAGTCCACTTTTGCATTCTTTAGGGACAGAACAGTCATTTAGTTATTTGTTTAGTTTAATGTAGTTTTCATGTTTTCTAGTATTGTAGTTAGTTAATTAACAGTAGTTAGAGTAGTTAGCATGTATTTGCTTAGTGAGTTTAGTTAGAAGTTTTAATTCTAGTTTTCTTTAGTTATTTAACTGTAGTTTAATTTCAGAAATAGTTTATAATTAGTTGTAGTTTATAATTATTTGTAGTTTGTAATTTAGATTTACATATTATTTGTGTATTAACTTTGTGTTTTTATTGTGTAGGTTGATAAGTTAGAACAGGTTCACAGGTGTAATTCAATTATGACGTGCAACTGCACTTGTGGTGAAAAGACAATTTTGCCCCTGGAGATCTGCTAAAGACTTAGCCTCCTACTTTAGTTTATTTTCATAGTTTAGATTGTTATTTGATTTAAATTGTAATATTGACATAGATTGTAAACTTTGTTGTATTAATAAAGTGTTATTTTAGAATCATTTCAGAATGTATCCCGTTCCTTGTGGATTCGACCTGTACTCGCCACTTCTGTGGAAAGTCGATTTTTATATCTTTGGTTGACGATTTTCTCTTGTTTTCATTGCAAAATATGTTTTAAAAATATGCATTCCAAAAATATCAACCATGTGCAACAGGGGTTAAAAGTCAGAAAGTAAAAGTTCTAAACATGGCATTCAACATTATCACCAATATCATTATTTTGAATCATGATTATTCTCAGATGCATCCTGCCAAATCTCAGAAATCCACAAAAATGACATACCATATCATGTGAAAATCTCATAAACCCACAAAGATAATGAACAAGAATTGTAACTTACCATGGGCAATGTCCATCTTTTCTTGTCATGACACTATTGGAATCTATGCAACAACATTTATCAAAACAAAGAAGAGCAACAACGAATATGAAGACAAGGATGGAGAACATGAGTTGGTACTTGTCCTAGAATCTTGAGCTCTAAAAGTAAAGTGATACCTTCTTCTGAGCATGTCTCAGCAGGTTCGACAATGAGCTTAATGATGAAATTAACCTCTCAGCAAAAAATTGGTGAAACCAGTTTACTGTGGAAGAACTTTGTGATGGGTTCAACAAAACACAGACAAAAGTCCTTATCTGAGAGTTTTGCAGTGAAAGTATGTTTATTTCAAACCAGCAGTACATGCTATTTTGAACCACTACAGAAATGTTGAGTCATCCACTCTTGTAAATTCTGTCAAGGGTGCTTCCAACGAAAATGTGGTGAAGCAAGGAAGAACTCTCAATAGAGATTTGGTGTGGCAAGTTTGTTCAGTGACCGCAGCAGGTAATGATGTCAATGGAAAAGGATTGATCTCTGCATTACCCTGAATAGGGCCTTCAGTTACTCAATTCTTGTAGCCTGAATCCAATTTCTTGAGAGTTTGATCTGGAGGCAATGTAGCATAAACAAATTATGTGGCTGGGGGGGGGGCATACATTTACTTGTCAGTTTATCCAGAAAAGGCCACAAGAACTCGGCAGGGAAGGTAGTGACCTCTACTTCACAACATTTATGAGAATATTGATCCTATCTTCTGATTGGTTACTGCAATCCTGCAAGGGTCCTACTGCAGTGGGAGGTTCCCCCATTCAACAGCCACTGATGATACACATGCCTGGTGTGCTGAAAAGGTTTCAAAAGTTGCTGGTATTTCCAGCAACTACTCTGCCAAGGGCAAGCAACGTCTTACCAATACTTTGGTGTAATTTTCCAATCGATTGGTGTGGGTAGCTTGACAGATCTTTTGAAATATACAAGGAGCAATACATGTTAGGAACGTGAAATTCTTTTGAGTAAGAATAACATTACACGGCAGAACAGGAGATGATTTAGCATCGTCCACTTTATTTTTTTTTGGTCATTGTTCCAGAACCTAATAAACTTTGGTGAAGTAATCATCAAGAGATTGCACTTTTACCTTAGCAAGAGAGGGGAACTTATAATGACGACCTTGGATGAACATGATGGCCCCACTGACTAGCTAGATCTGAGAGGTCTTCTCAGATTTTGTAACCTATATGGATACTTACTCATCTCGACGCACAGACTTCATAAGGCTCATCTATCCACCTCTATTCTCCAATTTCAATCGACTTTCTTAGGAGCAGAACAACAATAGAATTTCACAATCAATCTGTGCTAATGTTGGATTAGAGGGCACCGATGGAGATGCATATTAAAAAAAAAACATGATGCTGGAAATAAAACAACACCACTGAAAGGGGAGAAGACGATTGGATAAGAATAAAAAGGAAAAAAAATGAAACAGGAAATTGGAGCTTTATGAATGGTTGTGATACACGGATGTTGTGTATGGCATGGTAGATTATCAAAACAAGAAACCCAGATCTGTGGATGATCACAAGCCAACATAGCGCTCAAAATTCAATAGAAGATCAAAACACAGACTAATTATCAAAATGAGATTGAAAATCGGATGCAATGTGGAAACTGCAATAAGAAAGAGGGTCATAAATAAAGTAGAATATAATTTGGATTTGCGATATACAAAGCTGCTAAAGTTCAAAATGGAAAAGAAGGGATGATAACAACAGAACTAAATAATAGATAAATAAAAAAAAATGAGTTGTCGGAATTGATTTGTTCTATTGTTGTTGCACGGGAGTGTGTTGAAGTTGCTATAAGCAACCCAACATCACCCATAGTGCGTTAATGGGGTTAAAAATAGGAAAAACTGAAAGAGAAATCAGAAAAATCAAAGGGGAAAAGGTGAAATAGATGCAGCGATATAATTAAAACTTAAAACCCAGATGGATCGATGATGCCATTGCGAGGCATCGTCGGTCCTCAGTATAAAAAAACAAAAAAAACAAAAGAAATAGAAATCTACCGTGAACTTGAAACATAAATGAATATTGGAAACTAAGAGGCAGATGAAGAAATATGCAAACAGATAATGATGGTAAGAACAAAAGAAATTGAATTCTAAATATGCGTTAAAAGTGTATGAGAAACCAAGAAAACTTAGAGGTAAAGAGAGGAAATCTAATCTTGCTTTGCAGGAATTCTGAAGATAGGAGGAGAGGGATCGGATGGATCCAAAGAAAAGTGTGAAGAATAAGGGATATGGGGGTGAAATGTGATCAATCAGAGAGAGAAGGGTGCGTGAAATGGTGGGGTGAAAACGGATGGCTCAATCGACCCCCCTGAGGGTCGATTTTTTAAGGTAAGGCCGTTAGAACCATTTCATGATGGGTCCTTATTATTTTTGAAATTTTATAAAGAAGGGGCTCTTTAATAAAGTTTTTCAGAAAGGGTTTTTAACACAAGACGATTTTCAAAAGGGGGCTTTCGAGCTATTTTCATTTTGTATTTTCTTTTTTTATTTTGATTTTTTTGTTCTTTTTCTTTGTAATTTCTGTATTTTTTTTGTATTTTTGAAAATAAAACTCTAAAACTACGAGAAAACAAAGGATTTTGAAATATTTTTGTGAAATTTAAAAGTATTTAGAAAAGAAGGGTTTTCTGAGAATTCAGGTTTTGATCTTTAGAATTTTCTTCAGAAAATGGGTTTGGATCCAGATTTGGAGAAAATATTCGAGTTTTGGATCTCGAATTGAGGAATATAGAACAGTGGATCGAAATGAATACTGGATGGATTGTCTGAGCCTTTCAAAGATTATTTTTGTACTTTTATAATTTTAATTTGAAAATTAGATAACAAGGCTCAGATTTAGATTTTGGCATTGGAACCGGATCCAAAATCGAGTCAGATATAGAAAATGGATTCTGATTCCATTGAATTTGAGAAATAACTGAAATTTAGATTGGAACTGACTCAATTTATTCAAAAAATGAGGGCCAGGGGCAAAAGGAGAATATTTACAAAATTCTAAAAAATTTAGGGTGTTCACGTATGCATAGTTGTACCAAGGGAGTAACTCATGATGGTCGAAGTAATCCTATACAATTTTTTCTTCATGGAGATTCTCGATCATGAATCTGTACCAAGCAACGAGTAATGGCTTCTTGTTGTTATATCTGAACGAGCTGGCTCGAGTTGGTACATGTCGGATGAACCAAGCCTGTAGTGCGTAGATACACCCTTCTACTAAGATAGAATCTTTAAGCACGAAGCAGGTCAATCTGCGGTATAAGAAGATAAGTGCGACCATGGCAATTGAGAGACGGTTGGTCTGCTGACTTCTCCATCTTCGCAAAAGTTGTACTATTCTGACATCAACGTAGTTCTGTTCATCCTGAAAGAAGGCTAGTCCTACTGTGCATAAGATCATTGCATGTTTAATGCTTTCACGCGCTGCTCGGGATAAAGAACCGGCTTCTGCAAAAACTCTGTATTATTGGTATAGTTCAAATAGGTCGACATGCTGACTCTCATATGCCTCAATCAATGGACAGGACCTACGTCCAGTCTTACGTGCTAAAGCATCTTGAGGGTCCAATCCCTTGACATTGATCAAGAACTGTTGCTCTATTGGATCATTGGGCTGCCCAGCTGGCTCAGGTAGACCCATAGTGTCTGAAAATTCGTCCAGCAGAAGGGTCATCTCTCCCCATGGGAACCAGAAGGTATAGGTACGCGGATTCCATCGCTCTGCTAAAGCTTGAATCAAACTGTCATTGATGATTTGTTCTTCCACTACTGATGTCAGTTCCAATCTGCAATCACTCAGATGGTCCGGGAACATACGAGAGAAGTTCCTGAGCCAGGAATAGTACCACCAGAGAATGAAAGGTCTGGTGTTCAGAGTTTGATAATCAGGGAGACCTTTCCACACCTCATAGGAGATATGACCCTCAAGGAAGATTGAATCAGGTTGATTGGATGCCATCAGGATAGACTGGAAAATAAAGAATAAGTAAGGATAAGATTTTGAGAGAAAAATCACACGATTTTTAAAGAATTTACAGGCAGGATAAGAACAAGGTTGGAACTTCAAGATCTAGGGGAAAGGAAGGATGAAAACCACCTGGAGTTTTGAAGAAAATAAAGGTTTTGGAAAAATCATCCAAGGTTTGAAAAATAAGAAGGGAATGTCTAGGTAATGCATGAAAACAAAGGAAAATAAGTGGTTGATATTTTGGAAATGGTATTTTGAAAACAATATTTTTCAATAAAAGCTTTGGAAAATCGTCAACCAAAAGTAAATAACCGACTTTCCACAAAGTGGTAAGTACGGGTCGAATCCACAGGGAACAGGAATTACTCAAATATTTCTCAAAAATTGAATTTATTAATCACAAATAACTGTCTACAATCACAATGTTAATAACAATTACAAATTAACACTAAAATGAAATGAAAAAGCAAATAAGTCATCTGTTGCACACCAAGGGTGTTTCTGTCTTTCTGCTAATTATCCAATCTTCGCACTTGGACAATAAACCCTGGAAAATGAATATGCTTTTCAACCTAAAAATACAGAAAAATAAAGAGTTAGTAACTAGTTCTAATAAAACAAGCTAGAAATGAAATTAAACCTAATTTTCAAGAAATTAATAAAACAAATCCTAATTATGATAAAATAATCAAATAAAATGTCAAACTAATTCTAAAATTACTAACCTAAGACTAACAATACTGTATGATTCAGATGCAACACCTAATATGCAGAAAATACCGAAAATAGTACAAAAATGCCGAAAATAATGAAATTACCAATATGCCCCTAACTAGTGTAAAATAGACTTCTGACAGCTTGTCGGAAGATTACTGTTTGACAGGTCAAACGAGATCAGATTTTCTTAAAATTTGTTCTATTCTGTAACTAACAGATTCAAAAATCTGACAGTTTTTACATAATTAAAAAATAATATTTGGAACTCCAGATATAAGCGTTTCAAAACTGGGAAAAATCAGGATATCGCAGGTCTCGAAATTTTCAAATCCGAAAAAACAGTTTTCACAAAACGCTTAAAAATCAAACCAAACCAACTCGGATCAAGCTGAAATTTGGTCTGCAGATAGTTAACACACCAATAAAGTGAATAGAAAAATAATATTTGGAAAATTCGAAATTTTTGCGCATGAAATAACGATAGTGCGACAGGGCAAAAATCGGGTTTTGATTTCAGGGTACTATTCACTCTATAAGTCTATTTTAAACCCTAGAAATGCAGTCTAACCCTAATGCAACGCTAGATGACACTGAATAACAGTGTATATGCAGATGATGAATATAATTATGCTAAATGACATAAAAATGCAATGCACTATGCAATTTACGAATAAAACTAAGTGAACTATTAATGCAAATACAACTAGTTTAAGAAAATATGCTCTCCTAACTAGATGAATGAGAAGCTGTAATTAAGACAAACTAAATACATCTTAAGTAAAAGAAATACAGAATGTAAACATCATGAGCACGTACAATTTAATTAACTTCTAAAATCTAACTAAATCGACTACGTGAAAAACTAAGCTAACTTATGCTAAGGCTAAAATAAATTAAAACTAAAACTAAATAGACCACTAAAAACCAAAGGGTGGTGGGTTTAAGATAGGACTAGGGCTAGGTTCACGCCACACTTGGCTAAGTTGACTAAGATGACTATGCTAAGCAATGACCAAATTGCAAAATAATAAATAAGCATCTAATAAATTAAATATAACGATTAATCTAATAGTTATATACCTAACACGCCTAGAATATTATTTCTAATTAAAATTTATCTAAATAAGGACCTAATTACTAACTAGGGCTGACTCAACTAACCAATTTAATTAACATTAATTTATTCTATCTTACTATAGATGGTTAGGGAAATATGCAAGAGTAAATGCTCAAAAAGAACAATTTTGGAAAGTTAATAAGATCAAAAATCGTCCAGCTTGAGGTTTGCCTTTACTTACCTTAAATATCAATTTAAAAAGGTAAGAGGTGGAAATCGTTCAACTAGGGACAGTTACACCTCTTCAATGTCTTTCACAAACTATTTAGGTAAGTACGCAATTTGGAATAGTCTGATTCAAAATAGCCTCCACAATTTTGGCTTACTAAAAATTATTTTCAAAACAAATAAGTACCTTCTGCAAAACTGTTTAAACCTTTTAGAAAAGATTTGAAACTTCAATGTAACTTTCCAAAAAAAAGAATATTGATTCTATCTTGCACTCAATTTCAAACTTGCCTAACTGGGAGCCAACGATTTTGGAGCAATCAATTTTTCTCAAAACATTTTTCTTTTTGGAGCAATGACTCTACCATTTCAACTTTCCTAAAACCACAACAAAAATGTTTTCTATATTACCTCTAATGAATGTAGCCACTAAATGAAATTACCTATTCTAAGGAAACTTACTAAAATTTTCACTAAAAACGTCTAAAACTAACTCCTCTAATACAATGTATCTAGACACACTAAAAACACTTACCTAAATTCTAACAATCTATCAAAAGCAACCTAGAGCTCGAATTGAGCTCTAATGGCTGCCGCCCCTCCTTGGGGAAGACAACTAGCACAACTAAAACTACAAAGTTAACAATCACAATAAAACTAGAATTTAAGCTAACAAGAAAAACTATAATTGCAAACCTAAATTCAAATAACAAACACAATATTATCAATACTAATTAAACTAGAAATCCACAACTAAAGGAAATCATTATGCTGGAAATACATATTACATAAAACTTGAATATTAAACTAACTACACACATACCTTAAACTCTAAGAATTTAGAATTAACACTAATAACTATATGACACAATTAAAATCTAATTTAACTACACGAAAAGCACAATTATAATATTGAAAGAAAAACTAAAGTCTATAGAAAATAGACAGCCGGCTAGACAACACTTAAAACATGGAAATTCAAACTCAATTTTTGATTTTTCTCAATAAAACAAACCACCTAAAACACTAAAACATCAAAATGAAATTTAGAAAGACCCAATCACGATGAACTTGAATCGCACAAATTTATAAACTGATCAACTGCAATCAAACAACAAAATGCATGACTTACCCAATGGATTCACACGCACTCACTCAATCTTTAATTTTGATTCATCGATTTCATAAAGACCAATCATACGATATGCCTCGAATCAAAACAATCGCAACCCTTAAACAAAAATGAATCCAAAGTACCCAGACCACAACTGAACAATACGCAGACTCCACGAGAAAATAAAAAAATTGCAGACACTACACTTGCTGAAAAACAAATATCGGCTAGAGTTAGTCTAACCGATTTTCTTTTCTTTTTAATTGAAACGATAATCAATCAAACACAACTACTAAACTAATTCAAAATAAACTTTTTGAAATGATTTTTCTGTAGAAACAATACCATAAACACGCTGGACAGAACTTGAAAAATCGGCTAGATGAGGATCTAGCCGATTTTCACGTTTTGGGTGAAAAACGTTGGAAACTCAAGATTCAACTAATTAAAAATAACCACAAACCTATATCTAACGTGCTGGTCTATGCACAAACTCTAGACTAAGGTTGAAATACAAAAAGCACAGCAAACACACAGAAAAGAAAACACGAAAAACAAGCACACACGTTTTAGGCTTTATCTAGAAGAAAAGAGAGAAAAAGACCTACCTCAAGGGTGATCCGACGATCGTGGGGAAGAAGAGAGCAGACAATGCCCTTGGTTTGACATCTTGAACAGTTCGAGAATGCTGGAATATCACCACGAACAGTATTCCCACGGCTGCAACACGTTGGAGATCCACCGAAGATGGAACGGGGGCCGATTCGCGATCGGAGGACTCAGAAAACCGGATGGAGGTAGGGTCGGCTCATCTTGTTGGGTGTTGCGCACTTCCAAGCAAGATTAATGGTCTCCACCTCTGCTACACCTGAAAAAGTACATAAAATGGTGAGAAAAAGCAGCAAGGAAGATAAAGAAGTGAATAGAGATGAAACGGGAGAAAGAAATATGCTTGATTTCCAAGCATAAACCAATCTTCAATGGAGAATGTGATGGAACGATAGGTAGGAAAGGGCTGGAGTTAGAATCACAGCAAGAGGCGCCAATCCCAATGCCAAAGATGCCTAGGGTTTGCTGGAAATTGTATTTTATACTTTTGATAGTTTTCAAAAACAAGGTTATAAAAAATTTTATTCCTATGCGCCACTTTCTAAGGGGTTTTCTGCAAAACTTTTTAAAATGGATATGGATATGCGTGTGGGTTGGATTTTTGGCTTTCTAAAGGTTGATCCAAAGTCCTAATAGCCTAATTGGGATATGGATCCGATCCACCTCGAAATTTGTGCCCAAACACTGAAATAGCCATAACTCTCTCATTTTAACTCTGATTTCTCTGAAATTCGACCCACAACCCCTTACTATCAAAATGCATCTAAACATGGGTTTAAAACCTTAAAATCATTACAAAATGCATGAAAAACTTGTTAACATGTTGTGCATTTCATGCATCATCAATAGGAGATCTTGAAAATCGCCCAGTATTTTTAAAAAACTTGTGGAAAATATAGAAAAATGGAATAAAAGAAGCTAACATTCAATCACCTCCTGCACAGACAAGTATACACATACAGCATACCCTAAAAGTTGACTCTAGATGCACAAATTTTGAAATAGTTATAGGACCCAAATACTAACTCTAAGGCTCAGATCATCTGTGTCCAATCATGCTATGCCTATATACTTGAGCCGAAGCCCGATATACATGGCATAAAATCTATTTCTGCCATTCTAGGCTTGTGTTTTCCAACATTCTTGAGTGTTTGTCGATATACTTTAGACTATGGCCCTTGGTACGTGGCAATCTGAAAGGGACAACCGAGCAGTATTTCTGTGTTTCCCTCGCAGCTTGGAAGGAGTTGCAACTAAATGGTATGCTAAGCATATCAATCCCATCGAGCTCAAAGAGTTCGATAAAGTGGTGAATTTATTTATTGAACGCTTTTTGTTCAATACAGAAGCGCTCCCAACATTAAGTCATCTCTGCAGTCTGAGGCAGAATGAGAATGAAAAAGCACGGGACTTCATTCACAGGTGGAGGTCAGCCTGTAACAAAATGAGAGATCCTATCTCGGAAAGGCACGCACTGTCCTTAATCCTCAACAACTTTTCGCAGCCTTTAAGAGGATTGATCTCCACCGCACCATCCCGGACTTTCATCGAGTTGACTGAACGAGCCGAATGGCTCGAGCTGAGCGTAGAGAATGGAGTCTATGAAGGCTTCACCTTTTCCAAGAGTAATCCCCAAGGTGAGCAAAAGAAGAAAGCTCACTTCACCTTCTCTGCCAACAACAACAACAAAAATTAGTACAAAGGGCAGAAGAAAGATTACTGCTATGGCACAAATAATTCCAACAATAAAGGAGATCAAAAAACAAAGCCTGCTCCTCAATACAGCAAGCCTTCTCAGCAAGACCAAGGGCCGAAACTGCGTGAAAAAGTTAAACATGAAGGATGGAGCTATGACCAAAAATTTACTCCTCTCGACCAATCACTCGAAGATGTGCTCGAGTATATGCTGTCGAAAGAGATGGTCAAGTTGCCTAGACTGGCCGATCCCCCTATGCCTATGGGGAAATGGAAGGATCAATTCTGCAAGTTTCACAGAACAGTGGGACACAGCACTGAGAACTGTTTCGTTCTCAAGAACATTGTGCAGGATCTTATCGATAAAAATCTATTGGTAGAAGGAGAAGAAGAAGAAAAAATGGACATTCTTAAGCAGCCTTTTCCTTCACACACCACAGCAGTAGTATCTGCCCAACCGTTCCTGCCGCATGAGCACATCAAGCCATGTTCTGCACAAGATCTCCAGGTTCAGCACCAGGTGTCAGTACTACGACAAGCAACTCCTGATTCTAAGAAGATGGATCTAATCTCAGTATTGGGCAAGATGAAAATTTCTGAAGCATCTATAAAGTCAGCCCCCAAGACAAAGGGACTTCCTGATTTTCTCAATCAAATCATCAAGCCCAAGCCGGAGAATTCAAGTCAGAAGCCTCTGACCGCTCTGTCCAATGTTTTCATTCTTGACTTGGCCAAGAGTTCCTGCAAGCATTAGCAAGTACTGGACGATCTGCTCAGAAAAATCAAAGTTAAGCCCAGTACCACTTCTGAAGACATGGCACAAATTGTGAATTTAGCTATGACTAATGCGCCGATTACTTTCTCGGATGAGGACCTTCCAAAGCCTCATTCCTTTCACAATAATGCTCTTTACATCGTTGTTCGGGTAAGGGGAATGACAGTACCCCATGTGCTAGTAGATGGAGGCAGCAGCCTTAATATATGTCCTGAAATGACCGCTAAGGCGCTCGGCATTAAGGAAGAAGAATACATTCCAGGTCCTATTACCATCTATGGGTTTGACAATCATGGTCAGACGACCAAAGGCAAGATATTCCTGGAAGTGTTCATCAACTATTATGTGCATTCAGTGCTTTTTCATGTGGTCAATGTTCCACCCACTTACAATCTCTTGCTCGGAAGGACATGGATTCATAATGCTAATGCAGTACCTTCCACCTTACATCAATGCGTAAAATGGTCAAAAGGTGGAATGATTACAACTGTGCTCGGAGAAGACCCGAAAGAAAGGCTCCCACAGCCTATGATACCTCGACCATCATTCACTGCAGATATTCCTAGCATCAGAGAGAATGAAGAAATCAGTCTCAAAGAAAGTTAGGAGATACTCCAGGCAACATCAGAATTATCCCTGCACACTGTAGCTATGACCCGATGGAAAGGTCCCAAGTTCTTCAAGATTGGAGGTCGTGTCAGCTACGACACTGTCAAAGATCATCCATTGTTTCCACAATTCATGAAAGTAAGAAAGGGATTCGACTTACTTCTGAAGCATGGTTATCAACCCTTTAAAGGACTGGGCAAAAATGAAGATGGTCGTGTCGAGCCAATGATCCAAAAGCATCGTCCCCACAGGGCAGGATTAGGGTTTTCCGGCGGGAGCTCACCAAAGAAGACTGTTTTTGTTAAAGGGGCACATTGAGAATCGTTGTTGCATTTCCTTTCTATTCCTTTCAAAATAAATGTCTCAATGTCTTTTATCAATTGAAATCAATAAAATGTCAAGTTTCTTTGTCTATCTGGATGCCATCTGCCTCTTTTGTCTCTACATCCTCATTTTATAACTCAATGTCATTTTATGCATAATTCTTTTTAAATGATGGTTTGTTGTATGATGGATGATTTTTCCTGAATCCCATTTCTTATCCAAAATTACAGAAATGTCTTCCCGAGCAATCAAGAAACTCATTATCAATCCAAAGGCTTTCCAGAAATCGGCAACAATTCACCGAGTCAAAGCAAGCACAGGAGATGACAAGATTGCAAAACAGTTAGATGATTATGCAGAATTTGATCTGTCTCTTCAGGAATTACCAGAGTTCGCCTCAGCTCAGAAGCAAGATGAACCATCCGCTCTAGTACAAGATCCTACTGAAGATGTCAATATCGGCTCGAAGGAAGATCCCAAGATTCTCAAGATCGGTACCAGTTTAAGTCCGGAAGAGAAAGAAAGGCTTACAAAGTTCCTCAAGCAACATGAAGAAGTGTTCGCATGGACATATGAAGATATGCCGAGTTTAGATCCCAAATTGGTCGAACACCGACTCGTTTTGAAGCCAGATGTAAAGCCAGTTAAGCAAAAGCTGAGAAAAATGGATCCTAGAATAGAGCAACAAGTCAAAGAAGGACTTGAAGATCTGCTCAAAGCAGGATTTATTCGAACTATTGACTACCCAGACTGGTTAGCCAATATCGTCGTTGTCCCAAAGAAAAGTGGCAAAGTCAGGATTTGCATAGACTTCAGAGACCTCAACAAGGCAACTCCGAAGGATGACTATCCACTGCCAAGCATTGATCTTCTGATTGACAGCACAGCAGGACATGTCATGTTCTCCTTCATGGATGGATATTCCGGCTACAACCAGATTAAGTTGGCCGCTCGCGACCAGTCTAAAACTTCCTTTACTACGCCTTGGGGCACTTTTTGCTATACAGTTATGCCTTTTGGGCTCAAGAATGCTGGAGCAACATATCAACGGGCGATGGCCGTTATCTTTCATGATCAAATGCGCAAAATCATGGATGCGTATGTTGACGATATTCTCGTGAAATCTAAAGAGGGAGAAGATCACCTCGAAGCCCTTGATCAAGTCTTTAAGAGACTCATTCTTTACAAGTTAAGGCTTAACCCTCAAAAATGTGTCTTTGGAGTCGAATCAGGCAAACTGTTGGATTTTCTGGTCAGTAAAAAGGGAATTGAAGTTGACCCAGCCAAAGCCAAGGCTATCATTGATATGCCACCCTCGAAAAATCTCAAAGAGTTGCATAGCCTTCAGGGACGCATGCAATCAATCCGGCGATTTATTTCCAACTTGGCGATGAGATGTGAACCTTTCAACCACTTGCTCAGAAAAGGAGTGAAGTTCGAATAGGGACCAGAGTGTCAGCTATCGTTCGATCGGATCAAGAAGTATCTTCTCAATCCTCCAATCCTGAAGCCGCCAGAATTGGGAAAACCTCTTCTGTTATACATCTCAGTCAATCAAGTCGCATGTGGCAGATTCTTGGCACAATACAAAGAAGGCAGCCTGATAGAGCACGCCATCTATTATGTGAGTAAGACTTTCATAGACTATGAAAAGAAATACTCTCACATAGAGAAGACCTGCCTAGCTCTGGTATGGATGTGTCAGAAGCTAAGACACTACCTGCTGGCATCTGAAGTCAAAATTTTGTCTAAACTCAATCCTCTCAAGTATATTTTAGAGCAGCCTTTCCTCAGCGGACGAGTCGCAAAATGGCAAGTCTTACTGATGCAGTATGACTTAGAATATGTCTCGCAGCAATCAATCAAAGGTCAAGCAATTGCAGATCAATTGGCAGATTTTCCTCTAGCAGAAGAGGTGAAAGCCGAAGATGACTTCCCTGATGAGCAAATTTGCAATATCCAGCAATCTCCAGTCTGGAATTTATTTTTTGATGGTTCTAAGAACATGGCCGGAATAGGCATTGGGATCTTATTAATCACTCCTGAGAAGGAGATGATTCCATTTTCTCTCAAGTTGGATTTTCAATGTACCCACAATATGGCTGAATATGAAGCCCTGATTCAAGGTTTAAAGTTTCTACTAGACTTCAATGTTAAGAGAGTGCATGCCTATGGTGACTCATTACTCGTTGTCAATCAAGTTCGAGCCGAATGGCAAGTGAAAGATCAGAAGTTATTCCCCTATCAGAAAATTGTTTCAGCTCTTGTCAGCAAGTTTGAAGAATTTCAGTTATTCCACATCAAGAGAGATTTTAATCAAGTGGCCGATAGTTTAGCCAGTTTAGGCTCCATTATGGCATTCAGAAATGGAGAATCTTGTCGCTCTTTTGAAATTGGCAGACTTGACCAACCTGCTTTCCTTCCAGTGGAACAAGTAAACCAGACTGAGCAAAGGAAGAAACCTTGGTATTACAACATCAAAACTTTCATAGAAACCGGCGAATTTCCTCCAGAACTCTCAAAGAAGGAGCAGCGAGCAATCCAGCGCATGTCCACTCGATATTTCATTTTGGCCAATGTCCTTTATCGTCGTGGATTCAGCTCAGAGTATTTCAGATGTTTAGATGAAGACGAAGCCAAAGAAGTCGTGCAAGAAGCACACGAAGGCATTTGTGGTGGCCACGTCGGCTACCAAACCCTTGTCAAGCAAATCATAAGAGCAGGGTACTACTGGAAGACTATGCAACAAGACTGTTATCACTATGTGAAGAAGTGTGTGCAATGTCAAATACATGCACCTTCTATTCATGCTCCGACAACTTATTTACAGTCTGTTGTCTCTCCATGGCCGTTCTCTATGTGGGCCTTCGATGTTGTAGGTCCCATCACTCCTTCAGCTTCAAATGGCCACAAATACTTCCTTGCTGCAACAGAATATTTTACTAGAAGCTATCACTCTTCGTACAGTAGAAGGCCGGCACGTGGTCTCTTTTATTCACAAGAGCATCCTTTGTCGTTTCGGCATCCCGCATGACATTGTATCAGATAAAGGTAGTCATTTCAAGAATGAAAGGATGAAGACATTCTGCTCAAAGTTCAAGATCTATCATCATTTCTCTGCTCCATATTATCCCCAAGGGAATAGTCAGGCAGAGGCCACCAATAAAATTTTAATTCGTATTTTGGAGCGAACCGTAGAAACAGGACGTGACTGGCATGAGAAGATCCACGATGCACTATGGGCTTACCGGACCACTATTCGCACCCAACGAATGCTACTCCATCAGAATTGGTATATGGAACAGAAGTAGTATTGCCGCTACATGTTCAAAAGCCCGCTTTGAAATTTACATCGCTTCTGCAATTACCTCTTGATCAATATCAGCAACAACGACTGGTACAGTTAGACTTGCTCGATGAGAGAAGGCTGAAAGCAGCAGAACATGCTCAATCCTATCGCCAGAGAGTAGCCAGGCAGTATGCGAAGTCTGTCATCGAAAGAAGGTTCAAAGTCAATGATTTAGTACTTTGATCCACAGCTTATCTCAAGCATCATACCGGTGGGAAATGGTCGCCAAATTGGGAAGGCCCATATGTCGTCAAAGAAGCATTACCCCGCAACTCATATCGGCTCATCAACGCCGATGGTGTAGAATTGCCAGATCCCATTAATGCTCGACACTTGAAAAAGTTCTACACCTGAAACATTTAGTCTCCTCTTGTAATCTTCCCGTTTCCTTCAAATAATGATTCAACTCTCTTTCCCAGTTACACTGGGGCATTTTTAAAATTTTGTTCTGTATGCAGGCAGGATAAACAAATTCCTCATTTCACGCACTTGTGCATTCATGTGCATCAATTCATATTCATTTGCATTCAACTACATTAACAACAATCCAATCAGTATTGGGATTTCAACAAACAGTCCCATCACGGTCGCCAAACTTGTTTTCGTCGCAATTTCCAAAACGGAGAAGAGTATTTCAAAACAATTTCCAAAAACCGGTCAAGTTTGAATCGCGAAAGCATTTCCCTCTCTCTTCCGCAAGGAAGGGAAGACGGGAAAAATTTTGCGACGAAAACAGGGGGGCATCAACCCAAATATGTAGCCCAGTTGTGGGGCTTTGTCCCGAACTATGGTTTTGGAAGAAAGCCCAGCAACGTGAAGACCGGGTAAAGATAGGTGGGGTGGTTTTTTGAAAAATGATCACATGCAAGCAAATCAGAAGGCTCTAAGACCTAAAGAAGTAGAATTTTGAAAACTTTGAAGAAGCAAACATTGTTTTCATACAAATCCTAGATTGAGGAGGGTTGTATGAGACCTAAGTCTATGTGAACATGGAAAATTCCTCCTCAGTTTAGTCCTACCAAACCATGCCTAGTCTACATGCAATCCATGTCAGTTGGGTTCAAGTCTAGGCTCCTAGGTTCACATGATATCAGAAAAAAAAAGCTGACATTTTATAGAGCACAATTTTGACAATTTGAGCTAAGTCAAGCATACAATTGATCAGGCAAAGACATCTCCCATCACGGTCGCCAAACCTGTTATCATTGCAAAATTTTACTTTTACAAGTCAAACTGACCTTTCAAAAAGATTTTAAAAATAACTCGCCTCTGTTTTAAAATACGAGATAATTTCGAAGAATGGGACTCGCCTATCGGTACGAGATTCAACCGTTCCTGACACCTTTACCAGGGGTAATTAAATTAAGGATCAACCATCTGCTTTGATTTGCCCAACTTATCTAAATGATGTTCTATTTCCTAAATGCACAAAGAATCAGGCATGTGCTATGAATTTCAAAAAATGCAGACTTGAAAACATGATGTATGCTTCAGAGATTTGGAATACTTAAAAAAATCTTGGAAAGGATAATACTTTGAAAATCATGAATCATGGTGAGAGAACATTTCTCAGGTAAAGGAAAATTGATTTCTGAAGAAATCTTGAAGTTTTGAGAAAATCATCAACCGTTCCTGCCACCTTTAACAGGGGTAATTGAACCAAGGATCAATCTTATGCTCTACTCTATTTAACTTGTCTAAATCATATTCTAATTTCTAAATGCACATAGAATCAGTCATGTGCTATGAATTTTCAGAAAATGCACATTTGAAAACATGATGTTTGCTTTGAATGATTGAAATATTTAGAAAATGTAAATCTTGGAAATGATATCACATGAGAAATCGTGAAATGGGACTTGAAATATACTTCTGAGAGAAATAAAAATCGATTTTGAGGAATCCTTGATATTTGGTGAAAATCGATTCTGAGAGACTTGGTTTCTCTGAATTCAAACTTGGAAATTGAAAATATAATTTTAAATTTTTAACTTGAGAAACACTTGAAATATACTTTGAGATTTTCATATTCTGAGAAAATCGATTTCTCCATATGACTTAGAAAATTTTGAGAAAATGAAATTCTTTGAATTCAAACTTTGAAATTGAAATTCTAACTTAGGGAATTTGAATTCGGAATTTGGGAAATACTTGAAATATCCTTTGAAATTCAATGCTTTTGGGAAAATCGATTTTGCTATAAGACTTAGGGGATTTTGAAAAAATGAACTTCTTTGAATTGAGATTGGAATTGGCAAATGCATGAAATGAATGAATATGATTTTGAGGAATTGGGAAAAACTCTTTGTATTTTTGAGAAATGCAGTGCATTTTGAAATTAGCCTAAGAGTGTAGCCTGAATGTGGCTAATGTGAAGATCATAAATCTAAGTATCATTCGTATTCTGACTATGGCCATAAATATAAATTCCACCAAGTTTATAAACTTCATAGAAGCTAGTGCATGTGCCATTCGTGTAGACCATGGTGAATTTGTAAAAATATGCATGAATCATCATCCATCACACATTAACATCATTTAAGAAAATAAACTATATGCAATGCAACCTAAGCTAAGCAGGAAATGTAAATTCTTATTCCAAAGTTTAATTACAAATTACATCACTATTGAAATTTAAATACATGAAAAATAAAGTCTTCAATGTACCTGCAAAACTAGAAAACTTGGTTAATGAATATATGTTGGCTTTTCTAGATTTATCCAACAATATCAGGAAATTGTTGGATTTTGCTAGATATAAGCCTTTTCCTTGATTCCCTTAAATCAAAATGATAAAATATGAAATAAAATAGAATAAATAAGGAAGATAAGATATGAAATTTCGAAATTGGGGTCCAAATGACCAAAATACCCCTCATAACAAGACTATGGTCTTGAAATTAGGGTTTTTAGAAAGATATTTTGATAAAATGCAAGTTTTGAAATTTGAATGGAATAAACTCAAACCAAATATGCTATGACATGATTAAAAATATGAAATTAGGGCAAGGGATTTCGAAATTTAGGTAAAATTACCAAATTGCCCCCGATAGCAAGACTATGGCCTTGAAATCAGGGTTTTTAGAAATAGATTTTGGTAAAAACTTAGGTTTTATGCACTAAATGAAATCAAATGAGCACAAAATTAAACCTAAAGCATCCTAATATGATTATGAACATGATTAAATCCTAAAAATATATGCTCATGCACGAAAATCCAATAATATCTCAAAAACTGTGATTTTAGCAGTGTTTTGGATCTTTCAGGAACCCAGTTTTGCAATTTGCTTAATTCAGCCATCAAATGGATTCTAAAATCCATAAAAATTGATACCTGCACTTGTTATAACCCTAATGTCGAATTGGAATTATAAAAAATATTTTTTGACATTAAATTAATCCGAAAATTGCATTAAACCCTAAAAATATGCTATTTTTGACCTAATTCACCAACCAGTCTCAGTCCAAGACCTGAATCAGGGGTCAAATCTTCATGGAAATTTATGAAATTTTACAAAGACTAACTAAGAAGAAAAACAGAGATTTCCCAATTTACAGATCAGAAAAATCATCTCCGGTTAGGGAGAAACCCTTCCGGCAATCTGAGCTAACATATTTCACTCTTAACAGGGATTAAAACAGCTATTCCAGATTCAAAATACAGACATAAATAGAAATCCTAAACAAAAATCTCTGAAATTTTAGTGGTAAATAGTAGACAGAAAAATAACAATACTCACTTTTTACAGATCATGAATCGGATCTGTGGTTTGGGATTTATGACTAACACAAGTCTGATTAGGGTTTTGGTAAACCTTAACGAGTTTTAAATTTAAAAACAGATTCCCTAAAAAGGGAAAACTACTAAACAGAGATAAAAAAATCCGAAAATTTTACAGAAGACAGATCTACTCAATGTGAATCCATAGCATTTTACAGATCTAAAATCGGATATGCGATGAGAGAAATATCATAACAGCAAGTTACCTTCTTGATTTTAACCACGATTTTAAAGCTTTAAAAACCCGATTTGATGTCTGATTTTTTTGACAGGGTTCCCGAGATCCAAAACCTCTGATTTTTCTACAGTACCTCAATAACTCATGCATGCATCACATATAAAAAAATCAGAAATAAACAATGAGTTCTTTAATCCGAACTAACATCATCTTTACTGTTCTAAACCTAAAACACACAGAAATTTAAGAAACTTGACAAACCATGCATTAACTAATGTAAATCAATAAAATAAATAATAAAACAGTAAATAAAAATTATTTTTATGATGTAAAACGTAAAATAAACATGAATAAACCATTAAAATAAAATAAAAATAGGGAATCAATGGCTGGAATTTGATATCACCTTTAAAACATAGATTTAACCCATTAAAAAGGGTAAATCATATATTTTATTGGTTAATAATGCAAAGAATCATGTTAAAATCAATTCTAATGGATTAAAATCTCTGTAAATCATCCAAAACAGGGTTAGATCACCTTTTTGGATTGTTCTTGCTAATTCTTGATGGTTCTTGAGGTTAAATCCATGGTTTAATCCATGAAGATGATGGAGCCAATGGCTAAAATTGATTTAAAACATGAAAAAGTATTAAATAAAACTAAAAAATATTAAAAATATTACCTTGGTGCTTGCAGTTGCAATGGAGGAAGGTGGAGGTGCTGGAGAGGAGAGAGAGGCCACGAAAATTTGAGAGAAAAGAGCCCTCCTTTTGGCCCCCCTTAGGTCCCTTTTTATAGTTTTTCAAAAAGTCACTTAATTAGGGTTAATTAAGAGGTTTTTTCATTTTTTTAGGACTTTTTCTAATAAATCCACTAAAGGCAACGATTTTTTGTGGTTTTTTAACCTAGGTGGGACTCTAATTAATCCCTAATTAGCCCCTAACTAAACCTAGAAAACCCCCAAATGTGATGCCACTTGGCATCTTTCACATTTGGGTTTTTAAAACACCTTTAAAAACATTTAAAAACACTAGTTTTAAAAACTAATTTTCAAAATGAGTTTTCAAAATGGTTTTGACTCTTCTAAACCTCTAACACTAACCAAGACATCAACTAACCCTAGTCTAGCCCTGACTTACTCGAATATGGAGCCACCCCGAGTGGGCCCTACTTGAGTTTTTCAAAAAGAGATTTTAAAACTTGAAATTGAAGGAGTTTTCAAAAGATTTTCAAAAGTAAACTTAAAATTAGGATTTTTGAAATGGCATAAGGTCCTAACTGAGTTAGAATTCCTCTGGATATGGTGCCAACTGAGTGGGCCCACATCGAATTTTGAACATTTTTGAAATAAACACTGAAAATGGCTTTGAAAAGGGGTTAAAATTGACATTTGAAATTCAAGATCTTTGAAAATAGGGTCTCAAGCGAACTAGAACTCCAGGTTAGAGTCTTGAACCCTTAGGACTCTGAGATTTTAGATTTTAAAAGCCAAATGAAAGAATTTTCAAAAGATTTTATCAAGAAATGATGAAATAAGTCAGAAAACACAGTCAGGGTTAGACTCCTAACTCAACCGAACTCTAAAATAGAGTCCTGAACTAACTGGACTCTGTAAAATGACCTAAATTTCGAAAACAAACGAAAAAAATTAAAAATGGAAGTAAAACAGACTTCAAAACAGACTCCTGACCGGATCAGGTCTCTGAGACAGAGTCCTGATCGGACTGAAACTTTCAAAATTTTGAGAAATTTGATGAATAGAGGAATTCAGAAGCGACACCACCTCAATGGGTCTCATCTGTGAATTGAAATTGATTAAAATTTGAATTTGAAATGAATCCAGATTGTTTCCTTGAGAAAATATTTCGAAATATAAAGTCCTGGGGTTGGAAAATGACAGAGTATTGAATAAAAACCCCGGTTTTGAAATTGATTTTGGAATAAAAGCTTTAAAATTCAAATCTGGATTGAATGTTTTGAAATAGGAGTGCTGGATATCGAAAATGAGATGCAATGTCATGCAATGCTATGCAATGACATGCAATGATATGCTGAATTCATGCAATGATAAGCAATGACACATGAAATCGATGAATACTGAATGAGGAGGAAAATTTGGGGTGTTTACAGATGCCCCTCTTTGCTGCTAAGCCGGTTGAAAGCCGAGCTTAGTGGCAAAGAAAACACACCAAATTTGGATCATAAAAATGCCCCAGTTAGATGAATCTGACTGGGTATGAAAGAATTAGTTCAAGTGATGATGATAGATATGAAATGAAGAATAAGGAGAAAATTTTGCTTCGAAAAGAAGTGAGATTCAGGTTTTGCCCTTAACCTGTATGGGACAGAAAATACCTCATGTAGAAACGAAGCTCAGGTTTGACCCTTAACCTGACCGGGAAATGAAAATGGAATACCTCATCAAAGGAGGCTCAGGTTTGTACCCTTATCCTGATTAGGTTGAAAATGAAATACCTCTTCAAAGGAGGCTCAGGTTTGTACCCTTAACCTGATCGGGTTAAAAAATGGAATACCTCATCAAATGAGGCTCAGGTTTGTACCCTTATCCTGATTGGGCAGAAAATGGAATACCTCATCAAAGGAGGCTCAGGTTTGTACCCTTATCCTGATTGGGCAGAAAATGGAATACCTCATCAAAGGAGGCTCAGGTTTGTACCCTTAACCTGATTGGGCAGAAAATGGACGGAATCCTCGAAAGAAGAGACCGTGATGGAACCTTCGGATTTCCGCACAATGAATCCGATAGGGGTTTTGCAAAAGGAAGGAAATTGGGTTCCCTAAAGCTTGAAAAGGGATTGATCTTGGACGTCTCATTGCTAAGACTGAATGGCTTTTAAGACAGATGACCTTTTGCGGAAAATTCAGGTTTAACCCTTAACCTGAACGGGAACTGTCTATGGTGGGACAGTGGGGAGCACAGGGAAGTGTGAGAATCTGAGAGCCCAGGCACTCAGATCAAAACAAGAGGGGAAGGATCTTGGACAACTCCCATCATCTGATCCTAAAAGGGATAACAACAACGCCTGGATACATCAAAATAAACATCAAGTTCTCACTTCATGTCAGGATAATTTAAAAAGATTGCCAATAAGATAAAAAAAATTGTAGTTAATTCAAGAATGATAAGCACATATATATGAAAAATATTCCCTCTTTTTTACCTGAAGTATTACCTCCGACTGGGCTTAACTCCGTAGAATCAAGATTCGAATTCAAATTACTTGCAATTGACTTTCCTTCAAGGAGGCTATCAATTTCATTGATATGGACGGAAAAGAATGTATTCTTGATATTGTGAGAGCTATTAGCGAAAGGATATTGATAAAAGAATTTCACAAAATTAAAGAAGATTCTTGATAGATTCGGCAGTCTGATATCCTGGGATTCTTTTCTCATGATGATCTTTCTGCACTCTTTTTTGACAGAATTGGAGCTCTCTTGGATTTTTTGGGAATTACATCATCCTTCATTTTGGAGATGTCCTGGCTTTTCTCTCTTTATTTTTTTTGGAAGGGTACGTCACAAACTCCTTCATCTCAAAGATGTTCCGATCCTTCTTCTCTCTCAAGGATTATATTGACGGTTATTAGCTCATTGGTTGGGAATCTCTTGATGATAGCAGAAATTAAATATCTTTTAGGGTTTGTCGGTAGGCTCATCACACTCGCCTTCATCTCGACGGTGATCTGAACTTTCCCTGGAAGGATCCGTCACAAACTCCGTCATCTTGGAGATGATCCAAATCTTCTTTGGCCCCGGGGGTCGACTCGTCTAATTCGCCTTCATCTTGACGACAGTTGAGAGATCCCTTTTGCAGATATTTAATTGCAGCTTAGGTGATTGAGGAGACATGGAGATTGAGTGGATTTTTCTGTATCACTCAGGATATTTCGACTGCTTTTATTTTCCAAGAATGATCTTAAAAAGTGTGCCATTGACTGCGATCAATATCAATCACTCATGGCTTTGCAACAGCATTGAATTTTCTTTGCTGGCCATATCGCGGATTTATTCTTCATCCTTTTGGTTGGCCAATAGCAAGATTTTGAATTTTGAATCTTTTTTCACAAAAGCTTTGTCCTTTCGGAAGTAATACTAAAGGTATTCTGATGTACAATTTTATGCAGTAAAGATTTTGAGATCGACAACTATTTTTCATGACAAATTGGCAAAATATTCCTGAAATCCTTGGTGAAAGAAATCACTTGAGATCTAAATGACACATCCGTGGCTAGATTCTCCTCTCCTTTCCCCAAAGGAGAGACTCAGAAATTGGAAATGGGATATTGGATGACCTGGAGATCAAAATTGTGATTTGGTCTACTGGAAGCGACATGGGTTCTGTAGGGATTCATCCTAAGAATGACATTGGTTCAATTGAGAATGACATTGGTTCACTGGGAACAACATGAGTTCGATAGGTATTCAGCCTAAGAACGACATTGGTTCAATTGAGAACGACATTGGTTCAATTGAGAATGGCATTGGTTCACTGGGAACGACATGGGTTCAATAGGGATTCAGCCTAAAAACGACATTGGTTCAATTGAGAACGACATTGGTTCACTGGGAACAACATGGGTTCAATAGGGATTCAGCCTAAGAACGACATTGGTTCAATTGAGAACGACATTGGTTCACTGGGAACGACATGGGTTCAATAGGGATTCAGCCTAAGAACGACATTGGTTCAATTAAGAACGACATTGGTTCACTGGGAACGACATGGGTTCAATAGGGATTCAACCTAAGAACGACATTGGTTCAATTGAGAACGACATTGGTTCACTGGGAACAACATGGGTTCAATAGGGATTCAGCCTAAGAACGACATTGGTTCAATTAAGAACGACATTGGTTCACTGGGAACGACATGGGTTCAATAGGGATTCAGCCTAAGAACGTGGATAAGGAGGACTTCAACCTACAAATCATATATCTAAAAAATACCAATCCAAAAGGAGTTCGACCTAAGGACTGTAAAGAATATTGGATCAGGAGGACTTCAACCTACAGATCGAAATTTTTTAGAACGAGATTGGTTCGAAAGGGGTTCAACCTATGAGCCGTATTGGTTTGACAGGCGTTCAACCTACAAATCACATTGACTCTGCAGGGGTTCGACCTACGAACTATCAATTCCATAGGGATTTAACCTAAGGATCACAATTTAAGAAAGAAGTGTTCAACTTATGGGTTTTGAATTTGGAAAATAAAAATTCTTGGTTCATGATTTGAATGGACCATCATAGTTAGCTTTTCAAAGCCTGTTTTCAGGATTAACCCCTTCTCCTGAGCGAGGAAGCTTGATGCAAATGCAGATGAATGCGAATGAATGCCTGCAAATGCAAATGAATGCAAATGTATGTAAAATGATATAAATGGGTGCACATGCGTGCAAAATGAGAGATTTGTTTGATCCTGCCTGCATACAAGATGTTTTGAAGACAATTTTCAAAATAATGCCCCAGTGTAATGGGGGAGTAAGATATTGGATGAAAGGATAAATAATTGATATTTGATGAGAATTCTTTGAGGATAACAAGGTAAAAACTGACAATGAGCTTCTTGGTTGATCAGAGAGGCACTTTGAAAAAGGTTACCCCTTATAAGAAGACATTTAAACATTTGCAAATGAGGAATATAAAAGATGACGCCAGGCCATAAGAAAGATTGACAAATTTATTAATGCATTGAAGAAGGAAATAACAAATTGATAGAAAAACTGGGACTACATTGTCCCTTCAAAATGACAAAATGATGAAAGTGACATAGTCTCGACATTGTCAATTTTTAGAAAACTTGCTCAGGATGGTCGACTGGTATCTTCCTCATCTTCAATAAGGATATTCTTGTCGATGCAATCTTGAATGATATTTTTCAGGACGAAACAATTCTCAGTGTCATGCCCTACTGCCCGATGAAATTTACAAAATCTTTCTTTGAATCTGCCCATGATTGTTGCGGGATCAGCTGCTTTAGGTAAACGGATCATATCTTTTGCAAGCATGTATTCCAGAACACTCTCTAGTGTTTGGTCCAGAGGGGTGAACTTTCGATCCGTACTCCAATCTTTGCGCTTTGGCTTTTCTTGATCTTTCTCTTTATGCTGAGGACTAGATTGAAGAGGCCTATCATTGTTGGAGAACTTTCCTTTTTGGCCCTTGGATCTCTCTGAATAGTGATCATGATTTTTCTTGTTGCTTTTGCTATCATTGGCAGAAAGAGTGAAGTGAGCCTTCTTCTTCTGCTCACTCTGATTGTTACCTTGTGTAAAGATGAAGCCTTCATAAACTCCATTTTCCATGCTTAGCTCGAGCCACTCGGCTCGTTCTGATGAAGGTTTTTGACGGTGCTGTGGAAATGAGACCTTTCAAGGGTTGTGAAAAATTATTCAAGATTAGTGACAATGCATGCCCTTCTGATATCGGGTCTCTCATCTTATTGCAAGCTTACCTCCATCGGTGGATAAAATCTCGGGCCTTCTCGTTTTCTTTCTGCTTCAGGCCACAGAGGTGGCTGAGGGTCGGGAGCGCCTCAGCATTGAACAGAAAACGCTCAATGAACATATTCACCACCTTATCAAATTCTTTCAGCTCTATGGGGTTAATGTGGTCCGAGTACCATTTAGCTGCTGTTCCCTCCAGACTGCGAGGGAAGCAAAGGAAGAGTGCCCAATTGTCACGCTTAAATCGTGAACATTCAGCGAAAAACATGGCGAGATGAGCCTTAGGGTCGCCAGAACCATCAAACTTGATAAATTTTCTGGGGAGATTATCCAGATTGTCGTCCCCATCTAAACCATCATAGAAGTCTTCGCTGGTGAAGACTTTCTTGCCCTTGTCGCGGGCCTGCAGATCTTTGACCATTTTCATGATGTCTTTTAGCTGTGACTGAGTAGGGTCATTAACAGACTGATTTTTGGATTTGTAAGCCGACCCCTGACCCTGAGTCGACCTTTTGAATTCATATTTATTTTCACATTCCTTGTCAGCATCGTCAGCTGATTCTGACTCATCAGATATTTTCTCGTGACGACTCTGCTTTTTGCTGATCTTCACATTCTTGACGGCCTGACCCTTATCTTTCTGTTTAGTTTGAATTTGCTTAGTACTGGCCTCAACTTGCTCTTCCAGCATCTTGGTCATCATCTTTTTGAACATGATATACATTTGGGGATCGATGCCATCATCTGCCTGCTGACCCTGACTCTGGATTGATCGAGGTGAGTCCATCTCTTCTTCTGAAGCTACTGAATATGCGACACCTTCAACTGATGTGGTTTTCTTTCTGGATCTTGTATTGACCATCGGGTATTGCAAATGTTCTCTTGGATGTTGTTGGTGCTCTCTGCAGGGCAGAACTGGTGGTTAGGCTTCTGAAGGAAATTTGGTTTGGAGGAAAATATTTGTTGAGAATTTTGGTAGACAATTGAAATAATATCCCATTAATAGGGATTGAGTCGTCGCTGGGATTACGACAATTGCGTTGCTATTCTTTGCAAGATAAACAACTGAAAATATGCCTTGTTACCTAGGCGAGGTCGTCAAACCAAAGTGAAATGTAAAATTAAGGAATTTTATTGAGGGGAAAAACATGATTTTATCAATAATACACTCGACAGAGGGGAGGGGGATAGACAATTTTCCACCACTCTACAAAATCAGAAGACACACGAGGACCAGGAAAAATAGTAAGACTGACAAAGAAATCCCAGCCATGTCTGGCAGAATGGCATGCTCCGGACCACTGATCTGATGCGAGATCGAATTCTGGCAGAACCCCGGCTAGTGGACGAATCTCTACGCGCTTTTGCCTTTGAGAGAACTGCCTGACACACCGCTCTGGATGATAGTATGCGCAGAAGAATGGGCCAAGTAGTCTGAATCGCTTGCCGTAAGCATAAGTGTATCTGGGAGGTGATTCCTGACGATCAAAGTAGTCCCATACGACTTCTTCCTCCTGAAGGTTGTCGATCAAGAACCGGCATCGCGCAACTGGAAGAAGCTTCTCTCCATTGTATCTGAATGAACTGGCTCGGACTGGCACATGCCGGAGGAACCAAGACTGCAAGGCATAGGTGCACCCTTCGACTAGAATCGATTCTCCAAGTGCGAAACGAGTCAACCCTCGGTATAGAAAAGCGAGTGCGGCCATGGCTATGGAGAGGCGGTTGGTCTGTCGACTTCCCCATCTCCTTAGAAGCTGAACTATTCTGATATCCATATAATTCCGTCCGTCGGGAAAGAAAGCTAATCCCACCGTGCACAGAACCATCGCGTGCTGGATTCTCTCTCGAGCTGTCCTGGACAATGAGCTGACCTCTGCAAATGTCCCATACTGTCTGTAGATTTCGAGCAGATCCACATATTCGTTTCCATCTTCTTCAATCAGAGGCCAAGACTTGCGTCCCGTCATGCGAGCTAAGGCATCTTTAGGGTCCAGACCCTTGACATTAATCAAAAATTGTTTCTCCAATGGATCTCCAGGCTGACCGGCTGGCTCAGGCAATCCCATGATTTCTGAAAATTCATTCATCAGTATTGTCATCTCGCCCCACGGGAACCAGAAGGTAGAAGTGCTCGGATTCCACCGCTCTGCTAGTGCATGGATCAAATTGTCGTTGACTGTCTGCTTTCCCACCGCGGACGTCAGTTCTAACCCACAATCGTCCAAGTGGTCCAGAAACATACGAGAGAAGTTCTTGAACCATGAATAGTACCACCGGAGAAAGAAGGATCCGGTGCTGAGGACTCGATGTTCGGGAAGACTTTGTCGCACCTCGTAGGAGATGTGACCCTCGGGGAAGACTGAATCAAGCTGACTGGATGCCATTGGACTGGAAGACATGGAAATTGGAATAAAACATGGGAAAATACAGGAAATTTGAGGAAAATGCAGGCAGGATAAAATGAAGCAGAAATTCGAGATCCAGAAGAAAGTGGGGATGGAAAATCACCTGGAGTTTTGAAGGAAATTAGAGGAATTTCATGAAAATCGTCCAGGGTTTTAATATTTCATAAAATAGAGTATTTGAAAATCGTCCAAGGTTTAAAACATGGACAGTACATGGACATAGATTGGGGAATTTTGATAAAATCGTCCAGTATTTTAGAAAATTGGGAAAATATGGAAAATAAAAGGAAATGACTATAACATATTCAATCACATTCTGCACAAACAAGTATGCACATACAGCATTCCCTAGAAGCTGACTCTAGATGCACAAATTTTGAAATGGCTGTAGGACCTTAATCCTAACTCTAAGGCTCAGATCATCTGTATCCAATCCAGTTATGCCTATATACTCAAGCCAAGGCTCGATGTACGTGGCATAAAATCAAATTCTCCGGTTCTAGGTTCAAGTTTTCCAACATCCTTGAGCACCTGCCGATATACGTTGGACTATGGCCCTTGGTACGTGGCAGGGGGGTTTTCACCCAAATAAGTGGTCCAGTTGTGAGGCTCTGTCCCGAACTATGGTTCTCGAAGAGAGCCCAGCAACGTGAAGACCGGGACAATATAGGTGGGGGTGGTTTTTGAAAACATGAGCTCATGCAATCAAATCAGAAGGCTCTAAAACCTCAAGAGATAAAGATTTTGAAATATTTGAAGAAGCAATCATTGTTTTCATACAATTCCTAAATTGAGGAGTGTTGTATTAGACCTAAGTCTATGTGAGCATGAATAATTCTCCTCAATATGGTCCTACCAAACCATACCTAGTCTATATGCATTCCATGTCAGCTGGATTCAAGTCTAGGCTCCTAGGTTCACATGATATCATAAAGCAAAGCTGACATTCCATGGAAATCGATTTGGACAATTTGAACTAAGTAGAGCATTAGATTGATCAGGCGAAGACAAGTCCCATCACGGTCGCCAAACCTGTTATCATCGCAAAATTTTTACTTTTGCAAATCAAACTGACCTTTGAAAAAGATTTTTGAAAATAACTCGCCTCCGTTTTTAAAATGCGGGAAAATTCCGAAGAATGGGACTCGCCTGTCGGTACAAGGTTCAACCGTTCCTGCCACCTTTAACAGGGGTAATTGAACCAAGGATCAATCTTATGCTCTACTATATTCAACTTGTCTAAATCATATTCTAATTTCTAAATGCACATAGAATCAGGCATGTGCTATGAATTTTCAGAAAATGCACATTTGAAAACATGATATTTGCTTTGAATGATTGAAATATTTAGAAAATGTAAATCTTGGAAATGATATCACATGAGAAATCGTGAAATGGGATTTGAAATATACTTCTGAGAGAAATAAAAATCGATTTTGAGGAATCCTTGATATTTGGTGAAAATCGATTCTGAGAGACTTGGTTTCTCTGAATTCAAACTTGGAAATTGAAAATATAATTTTAAATTTTGAACTTGAGAAACACTTGAAATATACTTTGAGATTTTCATATTCTGAGAAAATCGATTTCTCCATATGACTTAGAAAAATTTGAGAAAATGAAATTCTTTGAATTCAAACTTTGAAATTGAAATTCTAACTTAGGGAATTTGAATTCGGAATTTGGGAAATACTTGAAATATCCTTTGAAATTCAATGCTTTTGGGAAAATCGATTTTGCTATAAGACTTAGGGGATTTTGAAAAAATGAACTTCTTTGAATTGAGATTGGAATTGGCAAATGCATGAAATGAATGAATATGATTTTGAGGAATTGGGAAAAACTCTTTGTATTTTTGAGAAATGCAGTGCATTTTGAAATTAGCCTAAGAGTGTAGGCTGAATGTGGCTAATGTGAAGATCATAAATCTAAGTATCATTCGTATTCTGACTATGGCCATAAATACAAATTCCACCAAGTTTATAAACTTCATAGAAGCTAGTGCATGTGCCATTCGTGTAGACCATGGTGAATTTGTAAAAATATGCATGAATCATCATCCATCACACATTAACATCATTTAAGAAAATAAACTATATGCAATGCAACCTAAGCTAAGCAGGAAATGTAAATTCTTATTCCAAAGTTTAATTACAAATTACATCACTATTGAAATTTAAATACATGAAAAATAAAGTCTTCAATGTACCTGCAAAACTAGAAAACTTGGTTAATGAATATATGTTGGCTTTTCTAGATTTATCCAACAATATCAGGAAATTGTTGGATTTTGCTAGATATAAGCCTTTTCCTTGATTCCCTTAAATCAAAATGATAAAATATGAAATAAAATGAAATAAATAAGGAAGATAAGATATGAAATTTCAAAATTGGGGTCCAAATGACCAAAATACCCCTCATAACAAGACTATGGTCTTGAAATTAGGGTTTTTAGAAAGATATTTTGATAAAATACAAGTTTTGAAATTTGAATGGAATAAACTCAAACCAAATATGCTATGACATGATTAAAAATATGAAATTAGGGCTAGGGATTTCGAAATTTAGGTCAAATGACCAAATTGCCCCCGATAGCAAGACTATGGCCTTGAAATCAGGGTTTTTAGAAATAGATTTTGGTAAAAACTTAGGTTTTATGCACTAAATGAAATCAAATGAGCACAAAATTAAACCTAAAGCATCCTAATATGATTATGAACATGATTAAATCCTAAAAATATATGCTCATGCAGGAAAATCCAATAATATCTCAAAAACTGTGATTTTAGCAGTGTTTTGGATCTTTCAGGAACCCGGTTTTGCAATTTGCTTAATTCAGCCATCAAATGGATTCCAAAATACATAAAAATTGGTACCTGCACTTGTTATAACCCTAATGTAGAATTGGAATTATAAAAAATATTTTTTGACATTAAATTAATCCGAAAATTGCATTAAACCCTAAAAATATGCTATTTTTGACCTAATTCACCAACCAGTCTCAGTCCAAGACCTGAATCAGGGGTCAAATCTCCATGGAAATTTATGAAATTTTACAAAGACTAACTAAGAAGAAAAACAGAGATTTCCCAATTTACAGATCAGAAAAAGCATCTCTGGTTAGGGAGAAACCTTTCCGGCAATCTAAGCTAACATATTTCACTCTTAACAGGGATTAAAACAGCTATTCCAGATTGAAAATACAGACATAAATATAAATCCTAAACAAAAATCTCTGAAATTTTAGTGGTAAATAGTAGACATAAAAATAACAATACTCACTTTTTACAGATCATGAATCGGATCTGTGGTTTGGGATTTATGACTAACACAAGTCTGATTAGGATTTTGGTAAACCCTAACGCGTTTTAAATTTAAAAACAGATTCCCTAAAAAGGGAAAACTACTAAACAGTGATAAAAAAATCCGAAAATTTTACAGAAGACAGATCTATTCAATGTGAATCCATATCACTTTACAGATCTAAAATCGGATATGAGATGAGAGAAATATCATAACAGCAAGTTACCTTCTTGATTTTAACCACGATTTTAAAGCTTTAAAAACCCGATTTGATGTCTGATTTTTTTGACAGGGTTCCCGAGATCCAAAACCTCTGATTTTTCTACAGTAACTCAATAACTCATGCATGCATCACATATAAAAAAATCAGAAATAAACAATGAGTTCTTCAATCAGAACTAATATCATCTTTACTGTTCTAAACCTAAAACACACAGAAATTTAAGAAACTTGACAAACCATGCATTAACTAATGTAAATCAATAAAATAAACCATAAAACAGTAAAAAAAATTATTTTTATGCTGTAAAACGTAAAATAAACATGAATAAACCATTAAAATAAAATAAAAACAGGGAATCAATGGCTGGAATTTGATATCACCTTTAAAACATAGATTTAACCCATTAAAAAGGGTAAATCATATATTTTATTGGTTAATAATGCAAAGAATCATGTTAAAATCAATTCTAATGGATTAAAATCTTTGTAAATCATCCAAAACAGGGTTAGATAACCTTCTTGGATTGTTCTTGCTGATTCTTGATGGTTCTTGAGGTTAAATCCATGGTTTAATCCATGAAGATGATGGAGCCAATGGCTAAAATTGATTTAAAACATGAAAAAGTATTAAATAAAACTAAAAAATATTAAAAATATTACCTTGGTGCTTGCAGCTGCAATGGAGGAAGGTGGAGGTGCTGGAGAGGAGAGAGAGGCCACGAAAATTTGAGAGAAAAGAGCCCTCCTTTTGGCCCCCCTTAGGTCCCTTTTTATAGTTTTTCAAAAAGTCACTTAATTAGGGTTAATTAAGAGGTTTTTTCATTTTTTTAGGACTCTTTCTAATAAATCCACTAAAGGCAACGATTTTTTGTGGTTTTCTAACCTAGGTGGGACTCTAATTAATCCCTAATTAGCCCCTAACTAAACCTAGAAAACCCCCAAATGTGATGCCACTTGGCATCTTTCACATTTGGGTTTTTAAAACACCTTTAAAAACATTTAAAAACACTAGTTTTAAAAACTAATTTTCAAAATGAGTTTTCAAAATGGTTTTGACTCTTCTAAACCTCTAACACTAACCAAGACATCAACTAACCCTAGTCTAGCCCTGACTTACTCGAATATGGCGCCACCCCGAGTGGGCCCTACTTGAGTTTTTCAAAAAGTGATTTTAAAACTTGAAATTGAAGGAGTTTTCAAAAGATTTTCAAAAGTAAACTTAAAATTAGGATTTTTGAAATGGCATAAGGTCCTAACTGAGTTAGAATTCCTCTGGATATGGTGCCAACTGAGTGGGCCCACATCGAATTTTGAACATTTTTGAAATAAACACTGAAAATGGCTTTGAAAAGGGGTTAAAATTGACATTTGAAATTCAAGATCTTTGAAAATAGGGTCTCAAGCGAACTGGAACTCCGGGTTAGAGTCTTGAACCCTTAGGACTCTGAGATTTTAGATTTTAAAAGCCAAATGAAAGAATTTTCAAAAGATTTTATCAAGAAATGATGAAATAAGTCAGAAAACACAGTCAGGGTTAGACTCCTAACTCAACCGAACTCTAAAATAGAGTCCTGAACTAACTGGACTCTGTAAAATGACCTAAATTTCGAAAACAAACGAAAAAGATTAAAAATGAAAGTAAAACAGACTTCAAAACAGACTCCTGACCGGATCAGGTCTCTGAGACAGAGTCCTGATCGGACTGAAACTTTCAAAATTTTGAGAAATTTGATGAATAGAGGAATTCAGAAGCGACACCACCTCAATGGGTCTCATCTGTGAATTGAAATCGATTAAAATTTGAATTTGAAATGAATCCAGATTGTTTCCTTGAGAAAATATTTCGAAATATAAAGTCCTGGGGTTGGAAAATGACAGAGTATTGAATAAAAACCCTGGTTTTGAAATTGATTTTGGAATAAAAGCTTTAAAATTCAAATCTAGATTGAATGTTTTGAAATAGGAGTGCTGGATCTCGAAAATGAGATGCAATGTCATGCAATGTCATGCAATGCTATGCAATGATATGCTGAATTCATGCAATGATAAGCAATGACACATGAAATCGATGAATACTGAATGAGGAGGAAAATTTGGGGTGTTTACACTTATAGAACTTCAATGAAATAAATTTGCCTCATATCCATGACTATAGTCACAAATATGGATTAAATGTATCTCATTTGATTCTAAAAGGAGAAAATATTTATAAAACTTTGAAATATGCAATGGTTTTTGAAAATAGCCTAAGAGTGTAGGCTCATTGTGGCTTAAAGGAAGATGGTAAATCTGGATTCCGTTTTTATTCTGACTATAGCCATAAATACGAACTTGATCGAGTTCACCAACTCCCTAGAAGCTAGTGCACGTGCCATTTGTGTAGACCATGGTGGAATTGAAATATGTGCATGAATGACAAACATGACAGTTATATATCAAAGTTTAAACTATATGCAATGCAAACCCTAATCTAAGCACAAATTTAAATTCTTATCCCAAATTTATTTATATTTTACATCACTAATTAAATTTAAATAAAGAAAGATAAAAGAAATACATCCTTGAATGTCTCTGCAAAACTAAAAAACTTGTTAGTTAAGATATGTTGGCTTTTCTAGATTTATCCAGTAATATCTAGAAATTATCTAGATTTATCAGCCTTTTTCCATGATTTCCCTGATATAAACATAATAAAATATGAAATAAAATTGAAAAAATAATAAAGATAAATAACTTTGAAATTCGGAATTCGAGGGAAAATGACAAAAATACCCCTAAAAACAAGACTGGCCTTGAAATCAGGTTTTTTTTCAGAAAATATTTTGGTAAAACTTTGGATTTTGAAATCAAATAAAGTCAAATAACTACAAAATCGAGTGTGAAGCACTCTTATATGATTAGAAGCATTAAAAAACCCTAAAAATAAGGACTTTTATGGAAAAAATGGAAATATCGCAAAAATCATGATTTTGTCAGTGTTTCGGGATCTTGTGGGCATCCTGTTTTGCAATATAATCAATTTAAGCATCAAATGAGATCCAAAATCAATAAAAATTGACATCTGCACTCCTTATAACCCTAAAGTTAAATTGAAAATAGAAATATCAAATTTTGACATAATTTTAACACAAAAAATATAAAAAAAACCCTAAAATATGCTATTTTTACTCGCAGACATGTACCTATCGCAGTGTTAGACCCGAATCAGGGGTCAATTTACCATGAAAATTTATAAAATTTTACAGAAAAACTAATAGATAGAAAAATAGAGATTCTCCCTTTACAGATTGGAAAAATCATCTCTGGTTAGGGAGATATCATTCTGGTAATCCATACTTGAATTTAACAAATATAAAATCTATCAAAATAGATACTTCCAATTTTAAATATAAGGAAAAATAATAGGCCATATCATAAAATTCTAAAATTTTAGCAGTGAATGGCAGACATGCAGATAAGGAATTTGCCTTTTTATAGATCATTGATCGGATCTTTGGTTAGGGAGATACGATCAATGCAAGTTAGCTTAGGGTTTTAATAAAGCATAACGGGTTTTAAAAAATTGATCCTAATTTCTAACAAAGGAAAAACAGCAGACAGTGACAGAAAAATATACGAAAATCACAGTAAATAATAGATATTAACACAAAGCTACTGCAATTTACGGATCCCAAATCGAATCTTGGATGACCGAAATATAACCTCTGCAATTTATACCTGAATATCAATAGCGCTTTTAAGTAACAGAAATCACGATCCGACTTTGTATTTTTCTAATAGGGTTCCCGAACCCCAAAACCTCTGATTTTTTTACAGAGACATACTGACAAATCCATGAATTAAACATAAAAAAAATAGAATTTTCTAATAGAGATTTAAATATGAAGTAGCATGATTTCTACAGATCTAAAATCAGAATATACGAAAATCCAATAAAACACTAAAATAACTAATCTAAACCTGGAAACAAATAAAAAAAATACATAAACATCATAACAAAAATTGATTTAATGCTAGAATATATAAAATAAACATTAATATGACAAGAAAATAAAAAAAACATAGGGAACACATGCCTGAAATTAATTTTTCCTTTGAAAATATGGATTTAGCCCATTTAACGGGTAAATCACATATTTCATTGGTTAAGAACATAAAGAACCGAAATATGAATGATTCTAATGGATTAGAATCCTAGAAAAACTCATCAAAATGAGTTAGATCATCTTCTTGGGTCGAACTTGGGGTTCTTGGATGGAATTCATGGTTAAAAACCATAAAAAAGGGGTGCCCATGGTGGAATCCATAGTAAAACACATAAATAAACAATAAAATTTATGAAAAAACTATTAAAGCATCCAAACTTGGGGCTGCAGCTGCAATGGAGGAAGGAGAGGGTTGTAGAGAGGAGAGAGAAGTTCCAAGAAAGAGGTGAGAGAGTAATAGGGGTTGACCCCCCTATGGGCTTCTTTAAATAGAAATTTATTAGGTTTTTTAAATAAAGAGTCCTAAAACATATGGATTTCTAAAGGGGAGCGATTTTCATGGGGGATTACTATCTTACCGCTAACCCTAATTAAGCTAATTAACTCCTAACTAGACTCCTAATTAACCTAAAAAGACACCAAATGTGGCACCACCTAGTTTGGGCCCACATTGGTTTTTAAAACTTTAATTTAAAACTTTTAAAAACCACTAGTTAAAAACCTAGATAAAATAGATTTTCAAAATTGGTTTTGGCTCTTCTAAACTTTTAATCTAACTAGAACACTGATTAACCCTAGTCTAACCACTTGAATTTTCAAAAATGATTTTAAAACTAGAAAATAAAGGATTTTTCAAAAGAGATTCAAAAGTAGATTTGGAATTGAAAGTTTTGAAATGACACAGAGTCCTGACTAGGTCAGAACTCCTCCAGATATGGCGCCAACTAAGTGGTCCCTATATCAAAGTTTCAAAATTTTTGAAATAAAGACTGAAAATGGTTTTGAAAAGGGGTTAAGATCAACAACTAAAATTCAAAGATTTTGAAAATAGAGTTCTAAACGAACTGAAACTTTGGACCAGAGTCCTGAACCAATTAGGACTCTGAGATTTTAGAATTTTGAAAGTCAAATGAAGAAGTTTTTGAAAGATTTTATCAGAATTGGTAAAATAAGTTAGAAAATGCAGTCAGGGTTAGAGTCCTAACTCAATCAGAACTCTGAGATAGAGTCTTGAATCAACTAGAACTCCATAAAATGACCTAATTCTTTTGAAAAACAAGTTAAGAATGTGAAAATGGAGGTAAAACAAGATTCAGAATAGAGTCTTGATCAGATGAGGACTCTGAGACAGAGTCCTAATCGGACTGAAACTCTAGATTTTGAGTCTTTTCTGAAAAACAGATGAAAGATTTTGCAAAACCAATAAAAATAGCAACAAATAGTGAGATCAAGACAGAGTCCTAATTCAACTGGGAATCTGGGAGAAGAGTCCTAACTTGAATAGAACTCTCAGAATTCTGGATTTTTTAAGAAAACAGATGAGAGGATTTTGGAAAATAGGTAAAAATGAGGTAAATATTGAAGTCAGGTTCAGAGTCTTGATCTAACTAGGACTCTAAGGAAGAGTCCTAATCCGACTAAAACTCTGATAATTTTTGGCTTTTCAGAAAGCAAATAATGAGATTTTAAAAAGGACTTTTGAAAACCAGTGAAAATGAAGTGGGAAGATGAACTCAGGATAGAGTCCTGATTTGATCAGGACTCTGAGATAAAATCCTAGAATTTTAAAACTCTGTGATAGAAGCGTAATTTTGAAATTTGGAAAGATAAATGAAGAGATTTTGGAAAGATTCTCTTAAAATTGAAGTCAGGGTCAGAGTCCTGATCCAACTGGGACTCTTTGAACAGAGTCCTGATTTAACTAAAACTCTGAGTTTTTGACTTCTCTTTGAAAGATTTTGTTAAAAATAGGCATAATAGTGATGAAAGATAGAGTTCTAATCTGACTGAAACTCTGGAAAAAGAGTCCTGATCCAGTTAGAACTCTGAAATTTTAGCTAAAACAGAAGATTTTGAAAATCAGATGAGAAGGTTTTGAAAACAGGTGAAGAACATGAGTAAAGGGTGAAATCGGGATAAAGTCCTGATTCGATTAGGATTTTGGGAAAGAGTCCTAATTCAACTGGGACTCCAGAATTTTGGCCAAAACAAAGGATTTTGAAAGATTTTCTCAAAAACCGGTAAAATGGTAGTAAGGTAGAGTTCTGATCCGACTGGGACTCTAGAAAAAGAGTCCTAATCCAACTAGGACTCTGAGATTTTGGCCAAAAATGGAGGAAATGGACAAGGGATATGACTACCACTGACTTAAAACCAAAATAGAATTTTGAAAAAGGTTTTAAAAAGATGAAAATACAGAGTCCTGATCCAACTAGGACTCTGTGATTTTTTAGAAATGTTATAAATGAAAGAATCTAAAAGGCACACCACTTAGATGGGTCTCATCTGGGGATTGATGGGTCTCATCTGGGGATTGAAATTGAGTTTAAAACAAATCCAGATTATTTTTCTGAAGAAAACAATATCCTAGGGGTTAACAATTAGAAAATATTGATGCAAAAGCCCAGGTTTGTAAAATTGATCTTGAAAGACAAGCTTTAAAATCGAATCTGGATTGAAAGATTTTGAAAACAGGAGTACTGGATCTCGATAATGAGATGTGATGGCATGCGATGCAATGTAATGAAATGATATGCCAAATGCATCCAGTGATATGCAATGGCACATGAAATGCAAACACTGAATAAATGTGGAAATTTAGGGTGTTTACAGTTGACCCCTACTATTTTTCTCATCCTGCGAGGGTTGCCTTCTTCTTGCGCCGAGCTTGTCAGGCAGGAGCAGACCCTTGCCTCCCCTTGGCATTATGTTGGAAGGGGTTCTCTTCTGCCACATGGTTCTCGACAAGCTCCCTGCCTCTGCTATATCGTGTCATCACTGGGTTGGAATCGGGTACCAAGATGTGTGTGCCATCACTGGGTTGATGCATGGGCAGCGTGCAACCTTAGGGTGTTGTTATCATCGCAAAATTTTACTTTTGCAAGTCAAACTGACCTTTGAAAAAGATTTTGAAAATAACTCACCTCCGTTTTAAAAATGCGGGATAATTCCGAGGAATGGGACTCGCCTTGTAAGGTCCACAATAATTTTGAGGAAATATTATGCAAAGTGTTGTGGTGATTGAAAATTTCTTGTTTGATTCATGAGCTTTTCATTTTTGTACCTTTGTAGAGACACGAAATTGAAAATCGCATCAGTTTAATGTAAATAGCAATTGAAGAAAAACTGTGATGAATTAACCTCCAAAAATTTTAGGGCAAGTTTATTATACGTATATTTGGGTTGTCCCAAAATTTGAGGCCCAAACAACAGAAAAACCTTGTCAGTGCATGTGATTTACGGGAGATCGCTTAGTAAAATAACGAGGGCCTAAACGAGAGTCATTTCGTACAAAGAGGAGACTTTCCTCTTGGATAGGCTTTGGTAAGATACTTGCATTAAAAATTTAAAATAAAAACAATATACATAATGTAGATTATTTAAATCTCACTTAATAAAAAGAATTATAAAATGTTCTTTTTTTTTATTGTTGGTCAAGGGTCGATCGAGCCCATTGTCGTCTGCTTAGGACCTACATGGGACGAGTTTGGCCATGAAACCAACTGGTCAAGTTGACCAGCTGAGAGGGTGGCAGGTTCGTAATTTGTGTAAGGGATCAGTTTCAAAGGGAGGGCCACAATTGGCCCTAAACAAAACAAAAAAAAAGTAAAAAGAAAATGTAAATTGATGAGAAGGAGGGGTGGTCGGCTATCCTTTCTTGGAGGATGCATGGAGGCACCATAACGATGTTGGGAGGAGTCATTGGCCTTGGGATTCAAGAGAATCCCAATGACTCTTCCCAAGAGGAGGTCATAATGAGGGTAGAAACACCCCATTGGGTGCATGGGGAGGCAGCCCCATGGCACCCTTGTAAGTTTTAAAAACCTTTTCAAATCCTAAGCACTGGATGGAGGAGCTGGGCGGCAGTGGGAAATCGTGACCCACTCCCAGCCCCTCATCTTGGTGAGACAAATCCCCACCATCCGTACTCCCACCTACCACCTTAAAAACCCTTTTTGGAAAAATTCAGAGCCCAAAAGAGCGATTATGTTTTTTAGTCTCTCACACTCTCACTCTCTCTTCCCTCTCATCTCTCCCTTTCTCACTCTCTTTTTCCCCATCCGTGTGGTAGGGTGTGGCTTAGTCACCCTTGGCGTGGAACCTTTGCAATCAAAACCCTCCTCTTCCAGAAAATCCAAGGTGAAGTTGCATCTACATGTATTTTGTTTCATTGGAAGAAATTGGTAAATAGCTATCATGAAACTATGGAATTGATGCACCTTTGGATGCTCGACTCATAGTGGATTAGTTATTTTAGTTCTTGTTTTGGGTATTGAGAACCCTCTTTTCCGTTGCATGGAATGTGAGGGACTCAAAAACCACCAACTACGCTTTCGGTTTGAAGGTTTGGTTTCATTCCATGGTTAAAAAAAAAATATGCATAGGGTTTAGTATAGTTTTATGCCTCTTAGTGTCGGAGATGATTTTTTTTGGATAAGAAATATCTTTGGTTTCTTGTTGAGGTGACTCAATAATCGAATGCCACATTTCCCCTAGATGCAAGAATTAAACCATGTTATTGCTTAGCTTTTGGTGGGATTTCATCTCGATTTTCTTGCATCTTGTCTTTGAAGCTAATTTAAGTTATGTTTCTTTGTTGTTGTAGGGTGTATTCGATTGGTCTGTCCCCTATTGAGACAGACCTAGTTAGGTGCATCCTGGCCCAAAGACGGCTTGGCCAGGTGTTCCCAGCTCCCTTGGCCATTTGAGGCGCTTATGCTTTTCCCCTTTGGCACATGTGGCAGACCACCAGGTACCCAAGGCATCAGGTAACCTAGTCGGCCTAGGCGTTGGTCTCGGCCTATGTCCTATGATGGAGCCTGGTCCGAGCCATGGGTTAAGACCAGGGGGTCTGTCAGACCTAGTGGTCTGGTCTAGAGGGCCAGACCATAGGCCCAGCCGCCTTCTTTTCGACTTAGGCTCATAGAAGTCGTCGGGTGCTAGGCGCACCCGGACAACCCTATTCTGGGACCACTGTCCCTTTTGTCTCACCTGTCTGGACTGAACCAAGGGTTCAGTCCAGAGCATATTCAGGCTTGTGCGGTCTAGTCCAGAGGACCAGACCCATTTGTCTTTATTGTTTTTTTCGTTTCAGTTTGACCTTGGTGCCATGATGGTCGTCGGGTGCTAACCGCAGCCGGATAGCCCCTCAGCTCCATTGTTCTATAACAGTGTGACTGGTCTGAACCACGGGTCCAGATCAGTCTTGTTATCAGCCCTATGGGGTCTGGTCCGGAGACCTGTGCGGTTTGCCTTGGCCGTTGGCCCTTGGTAAAGTGTTGCAGGGTGTTGCACCCACCCGAGCGCACTTGCTTTCGAGTGTCCCATTGTGGATCTGTTTTAAGGGTCTGGTCTAAAAGACCAGACCACAACCCATTGGGTTGTCTTGGTTGGTTCGCGGTACCGAGAGATGGAGCACCCCGGGCAGCTTCGCTAGGTTAGTGTGCTCCTCGCACCAAGTGACGCACTAGGCTGAACCGAGTGGTCTTGAGGCGACCCAAGGTCTCAGCCACTATGATATTTGTATAATGTGTAAATGAGATGTTCAAGCATATATATATATATATATATATATATATATATATATATATATATATATATATATATATATATATATATATATATATATATAAGTATAGGGTAGGATGATGTAGGTCAGCTACCTATGGGAAACTAGTCGGACACATGGCACCTTCGTGCTTTGTCCAAGTATTCCCGCGATAACCCTTAGACTCTCGTGTGAGTTTGTGCCACGTAGGTGTTATACCTTGTAACCGTCCAGTCGGATGGACCCAAAATTTTGACTGTGAATTCATAGTAAACCCCATACTTTCCTTGGTTTCTATTTCAATCGTTAGTATGTGTATTCGGGTGAGCTTTGTGCCACCCCCACGGACATAAAGTCATTTCGTCTGTTATAAGACTTAAAATTTTTTTCATCATATCATCGTTGGGTCCGTAGGTGTGGCACCCAACCGTGGAAATGCTAATGTTATTCCCATAAGTTGGGAATATCTTAGATTCCACTCTTGACACGTAAGTGTGTTGAATGACATAACCCAGAGAGGTAAAAGCATACGCATGCCTTTTGTGATGTAATGCATCGTCTCACCCACAAGAGCGGTGACACACTAGGTAATGATGATATGAGTCACACATGTATGGGAATCACTTAGATTTCCATTTTAACGCTTGAATGGACCGAGACCATGGAGCTTTTCTATGTGAGTGGCCTCTACGTAAGAATTGCCAAATCTTAACATTATAATTCCAACTACTTGAAAGATGAACTTAAAGATTTGCAACATCTATTTCTAAACTTAATGAACTTGCAAATATATTCATAGTATGTGCATGCCTCTTGAAATTATAGAATTGTACACTCACACGCACATTATCATTATGTTTCTTAGTTATGTAGTTGTATCATGCCTCTGTTTCTTATATTGTGCAATTGACTTAAAAGCATGTGGTACATAGTTGCACCTCGCACGTAGCACATCTTGAAACTCTTACTGCTTAGTGCGTACCGCGACTGGTACATTGTGAGACTCGTGCTTGAGGCATTGAAGAGTGCACAAAGTGCACCTTATTCATGTAATGAAATGATTGATGCAAAAAACCTGAACACCATAGGGTATGAGTAGCACTGTTGTGGTTTAGACTTTGTTGGAGTCTCTGGGTGATGGCCCTTTGTTCATGAATGAACTCACTTATGACTATACCCTAATTGTGAAAGAAAATAATATGGTGTTATGATCGCTTTCACGAGCAATGAGCTCTTGTTAGCTGTGTGAGGCTGAGCACGTGGATGGGCAGGCTAAGTTCTCATTGCGTACCCCGCGGGGACCATGAGGCATAAATTTCTCGAAAGGAGGTATGACTGAATTATGAGCCTAAGAAAGTTAAACCCGCTTCGCCCCATTCACAGATGATTCACCTTAGAGAGGGTGGATGGTACAACCTTGAGTGACTTGTCGTTACTACGATACTTGTTTTGACAAGAGTTGTAGCGTCTTTTGACCTCCAGTCACTCGGAGTTAGGGAGGTTGAGATGATCTTTCAAGATACCTCACAACTGCAGTAGAATGGATTACAATCCTTACCTATGCGAGAGTTTCTCTCAGTTGCGTGCTGCTTGCATGGGGTTTACTCGGTCTGTAGCATCCCTGATTACCACATTAGAAATTAAATAATAGACGTCGGGTGCATGACTCACAGAATGCGAGATTCCTTTGCGTACCCGAAGGAGTAATAAGAAGAACTTAAATACTAACCAATCATAGCTGACGTACTAGAGATGTTTCTTTACTTGTTCACTGTTTTAGTACTTGTTTTATTCCTTTACTTTTCCCTAGCTGCTTATATTTGGTAGTTGCTCAGTTCTGTTACCTGTTTTACTTTGTTAGCACTTGTTACACATGCACTTACCTGACACATACACATATATCTGTTATTCACCTATTTCACATTATTGCTTCCTGTTTCTCCTTGAAGAAATGAGATATGTTGTTGTTGATTCTTCACCACTTCGCAAGAGTACTGACCCCGTTTTATGGGGATGCAGGTGATGAATAGGTACAACAGCGATGCAATGACACATGGTGGAGGCTTGGGGACCCACACTTAGCTGCAGATCCTGCTCCTGTTTGGTTTTGGGTTTTGAAGGGATGTTCTCCCTATATTTTTGACAGACTTGTAGTACTTTGTCTCCTTTTTGTAAATTTTAAACTGATGGGTTATACACCTCTTTAAACTGGAGATTTGTACTTATTTTTGTATGATAGACATGTATGCTTGACTTACCTATGGTCCGCTCAGGCTTGCGTCCTTGTTACCTAGTTACCCCCTTTCCCCCTTGCTTTCTGCTGTTTTCGTAAAACCATTTCAAAAAAAAAAATCCCAGAATTTTTTTTTTCAAGGTTTTTCCAAGGTCGGGGTTTGGGGCACCACAGAGACTGGTATCAGAGCAGTGTTTAAGTGTGGTCCAAGACTTCATCGTGCATCATCCATCTCATTGTAAGTATGTTTAAATTTTTGTTTTTTGTATGTTCTTTACTTCTTAGTTAGGATGGTATGCTTGGTTCTATGTGTATGGGTTAGATGTCGATAAACCCAAGCTACGAGAAGATTTTGGACACTCTTCAAGACTTAGTCTGAGGCAAGGAGTCTTTTGTTAGAGTTGTGCAACACCTAGCTCGTGGTATGTTGGCACAACAGGCACCTTCGTGTGTCAGGTGTCTAGTGGATCACACGGGGCAGATTTGTCCCTGTGAGTTGAACGATCTCCCGTACTGTGGTCTTCGGGGCATATCAAAGAAGAATGTCAGACGAAGCTTCAAGATGAGCTCTGGAAGAGCAATGCCGACGACATTGATGATGTAACCTCGGTCACTGGACCAATAATTGTCGAAGTAGACAGTCAGGAAGGAGACAGGCGTGGATCGCTAGGCTCTCCTTAGTACTCTCCAGAATCTTATCCTTATGGGGTTTCATCAGAGTATGTGCCAGATCCTCCTGTGCCACCAGTACTGATGGAAGTCCAAGAGATATCTGATACACAGTTGAGAACTCTTGCTTCTCCTCCTCGTATCAGGCCGCGACGTTGTGGAAGCTGAAAAGACTATCGAGACTTTTATACTAGCAGGCCTTGATGATGTCCTGTTATTATGTTGTCAGAGACACTGAGTCAGTGTTCCATTTTTGGAGTCTTGCTTAAGTTATTGGTAGTATTTTGGATAACCCTGTCTGGATGAAGGGTATTTCTGTCATGTAATGCATGAAACTTTCTTATTAATGCAGTGAAATTTCCACATTTAAGAACTTGTCTCGTTGCTTACATGATTTTTACTTGTTTAAAGATGGTGTGGCATACGCGTTCGGACGACCTGATGGAGACGCTCAACAACCTCACTGAGGTGGTTGGCCGTCAGGCTGAGACTATGCGGAACATGGGCAATCACATCTTGTAGACCACCCAAGGACAAGGGACACCTGCCCAAGTTCCCGCTACTGCAGTTCCATACAAGCAGTTCATGGGTATGAACCCTCCTTCTTTCGATGGGAAGTCAACACCAGAGGCAACAGAAGACAGAGTGCGAGAAATGGAACGGATTTTTCGTGTCTTACAAGTGAACGACGATCGGAAGGTTGATTTTGGGATGTATCATCTTCGAAAAGATGTTGAGAGGTGGTGGGCTACCACCTGGGAGATCAAATTTGATAATCAGTCAGTCACGTGGGAGCAGTTCGTGGAGACCTTCTTTGCAGCATATTTCTTGGCTCATGAGAGGAGCAAGAAGATGCAAAAACTCCTTGACCTACAACAAGGAAATTCTTCATTGGCAGAGTATGTCACTCGTTTCCGCAGTCTTGAGAGATATTGTCCCAACCTCTATGCTACTAAGAAAGATCAAGCATTAAAATTTACTCAAGGTTTGAAGCCTATTTTACGCACTAAGGTGTATACTCGTGCACCTATGACTGTTAATGAGGCTCTTGAGACAGCCTCGCTTCTAGAACATGATTGATTAGAGTCCTAGAGGACCTTAGCTTTCAGAAGATAGCAACAGCAGCAAGGCCAAAAGAGTTGGGCTAAAAAGTGTCAATTTCAGAAACACCAAGGTGGAAAAAAATTCCATCCACCTTCAAAGAAGAACAAAAACAACAATTATAACCAATAGCAACAGTATCAGAATCAATGAACCCAGTACTAGCAGCAGCAGCGCCAGTATTAGCAGCCTTAAAGGTAGATCACAGCAGCAATGGGATGTCCAAAGTGTCCTGTCGACCTTGCCCTCGCGATACTGGCGGATATATCTATTGTGGCAAGATGTGCCACTATATAAAGGATTGTCGGAAAAAGCAGCCAGATGATCAAAGGAGGAATGCACCAGGAACATCTCAGCCAGTGCAGCAGAGACAGCCTCAACAACATCAGCCGCAAAAGCAGCATCAACAGAAGCAAGGCAACCAGAAAGCCATTGCAGAACGTGCCTACGCAGCAACAGTGAAACAAGTGACCAAAGGAGAGTTGGTCTAAGGTACTATTTCGGTTGCAGGACATACAACTTTTACGTTATTTGATTGTGGTGCTTCGCATTCCTTTATATCTATCAGATTTGCTAGGACATTGCCTTTGACCGTAGAGTCCTCGAATTACCCGTTGGAGGTTCGTACTCCGATAGGTGATCAATCTTTTTATGATTTCTATTTTGAGCATCGAGGTGTCAGTGGCAGGGCAGAACTTGCCAGCTAACGTGATCCTGCTAGACATGACTGAGTTTAATTTCATTCTAGGCATGGATTGGTTATTTGAGTATCATGCTCAAGTTTTTTGTTGAGAAAGCAAAGTTGTTCTTTTTCAGCCTGATCGTTCTGTTTTGGAAATCAAGCTTCCTCGACCCTTGCAAGATAGCCATTTGATTTCTTCCTTCAAAGCTCAGAAGTATTTACAGAATGGGGATAATGTGTTTTTGGTCAGTATTACCTTAGTTGAACCTGAGATAGTCCTGATTGAAGACTTAGATGTGGTTCGAGAGTTTTTCAACGTGTTTCCAGAGTAATTGCCTGGTTTAACCTCTGAAGCGAGAGATCAAATTTTTGCATCGAGTTGTTTCCTAGAACTACTCCTATTTCTAAGGCACCTTATCGTATGGCTCTGATAGAGCTTGAAGAATTAAAGCGGCAGTTGGGAAAACTTTTGGAACAAGGTTTTATCCGACCCAGTGCATCCCCTTGGGGTGCACCAGTGTTGTTCGTAAAGAAGAAAGATGAATCTTTGAGGTTGTGCATTGACTATCGGATGCTCAACCAAGCGACGATTAAGAACAAATACTCGTTACCTAGGATCGAAGACCTTTTCGATCAATTGCAGAGAGCAAGGATCTTCTCGAAGATTGACCTCAGATCAGGTTATCATCAACTTTGTATTTGAGAGGAGGACATTGCAAAGACAACTTTCAAAATGAGATATGGCTTATACGAGTTTGTGGTGATGCCTTTTGGCCTCACGAATGCACCAGCTGCATTCATGGATTTGATGAACCAGATTTTTCATCCATTTATGGATACGTTCGTGATCATGTTCATTGAGGACATCTTGATCTACTCAGAGAGTCTTGAGCAGCATCAAGAACATTTGTGTATCATTTTGAGTATACTTTGTGAGCATCGTTTGTTTGCCAAGTTCTCCAAGTGCGAGTTTTGGTTTGATCAAGTTATGTTTTTGGGTCACGTAATATCCAAGGATGAAGTGTCAGTTGATCCAGCAAAGGTTGAAGCAGTTTTAGGCTGGAAGAAGCCTCATAATGTTTCAGAGATTCGTAGTTTTCTCGGGTTGGTAGGATACTACCGACGATTCATTCAAGACTTTTTTAGGATTGCCTTACTGTTGACAAATCTTTTGCGTAAAGGCATCAAGTTCGAGTGGAATGGCGCTTGTGAAGACAATTTCCATATCTTAAAGTCAAAGCTGACAACCTCGCCGATGTTAGCTTTACCTTCAGGCAGAGGTGGTTTTGTGGTGTACACAGACGCCTCTGGTGCAAGATTGGGTTGCGTGCTAATGTAGCACAACAGGGTGATTGCTTATGCTTCAAGACAGTTGAAGACTCATGAGAGGAATTACCTAACACACGATTTAAAGTTAGCAGCAGTTATGTTTGCCTTGAAATCTTGGCAACATTATTTATATGGAGAATCGTTCGAGGTCTTTTCAGACCACAAGAGTCTCAAGTACCTGTTCTCTCAAAAGGAGTTGAACATGAGACAACGACGTTGGCTCGAGTTTATCAAGGATTATGACTTTACGTTATCTTACCACCCTGGTAAGACGAACGTAGTGGTAGCTGCGCTTAGTCGCAAGTCAAGTGGTGTTCTGGCTAGCCTCGTGTGGAGTCAGAAACTAATTGAAGATTTTGTAGTTTGGAAGCCTTTTTCGGTTGGTAGTGGATTGATCAGATTGTCTGGTCTGACCATATGATCAGAGTTTTTGCCTAGAATTATGGAGGCTTAGAAGCTTGATGACCAGTATGGTAAGTTCCTATCCCTAGCAAGACAAGAAGATACATTCTTCAGTGTGTCAGATGATGGTGGTATTTGTATGAGAGATCGACTTTGGGTTCAGAGCGATCCTGAGCTGAAGAAGGAGATACTAGAGGAAGCTCACATGTCAAGATATACGATTCATCCAGGTGGAACAAAAATGTTTAATGATTTGCAACGAAAATATTGGTGGAACGGTATGAAGCACGAGATAGCAGCGTATGTTGCGAGATGCTTGACTTGTCAGCAGGTCAAGGTGGAGCATCAGTGACCTAGTGGTTCCACGCAAAGGATTGAGATTCCTCAGTGAAAGTGGGAAGATGTTACGATGGATTTTGTGGTAGGGTTACCGCGAACAAGACGTAAGCATGACGCAATTTGGGTAGTCGTGGACAGACTCACCAAGTTTGCCCATTTCATACCTATCGGAACCAGTCAGTCTCTTGAGAGCTTAGCTGACCTGTATGTCAGAGAGATCGTACAATTACATGGTATGCCAAGATCGATTATTTCTGATCGTGATCCCAGGTTCACATCACGACTGTGGGGTCAGTTGCAGTCTGCTTTGGGTACGAAGTTAAAGTTCAGTATGGCTTTTCACCCTCAGACGGATGGACAATCCGAGCGGACTATTCAGACGTTGGAAGATATGTTGGGAGCTTGTATGCTCGATTGGAAAGGTGAATGGGATTCACACCTATGTTTGGTTGAATTTGCATATAATAATAGTTATCACGTTAGTATCGGTATGACTCTGTACAAAGCACTGTACGGGAGGCCTTGCCGATCACCGTCTTATGGGGACGACATCAGCGATAGATCCAGAGAGTTGCCAATTATTCTTCAGCACTACACTCAGCAAGTGCAGAAAATCTGAAAACGTTTGAAGGTAGCACAAGATAGACAAAAAAGTTATGCCGATAAAAGATGACATGAATTATCGTTTGAGGTTGGTGATATGGTTTTTGTCAGAGTTTCACTGACCAAGAGTGTGTTCTATTTCGGTAAGAAAGGGAAGTTGAGTCCTAGATACGTTGGACCGTTTAAAATTTTAGCAAGGATTGGTGAAGTGGCATATTGTATTGAGCTACCTCAACAGTATGCCCACATTCACAATGTTTTCATGTGTCTATGCTAAGGAAGTACATTCCTGACCCATCACACATCATTTGTTACGAAGATGTTGAAGTTCAGGAAGATCTGACATTGACGGAACGACCTATAGAGATTTTTGATCGATGAGATCAAGTGTTGCATACTAATACTATTCCGCTAGTTAAAGTACGATGGCAGCACCATGGCATCGAAGAATGCACATGGGAGCCAAAAGCGAGCATGAGAGAAATATCTGGATCTTTTTATAACCTCATTTGGGTGATTTCACGGACAAAATCCTTTTCAAGGAGGGGAGGATGTAAGGTCTATGACAATTTTGAGGAAATATTATGTGAAGTGTTGTGGTGATTGAAAATTTCTTGTTTGATTCGCGAGCTTTTCATTTTTGTACCTTTGTAGAGACACGAAGTTGAAAATTGCGTAAGTTTAATGTAAATAGCGATTGAAGGAAAACTGTGATGAATTAACCTCCAAAAATTTTAGAGAAAGTTTATTATATGTATATTTGGGTTGTCTCCAAATTTGAGGCTCAAACGACAAAAAAACCCTGTCAGTGCATGTGATTTATGGGAGATCGCTTAGTAAAATAACGAGGGCCTAAACGAGAGCCATTTCATACGAAGAGGAGATTTTCCTCTTGGATAGGCTTTGGTAAGATACTTGCATTAAAATTTTAAAATAAAAATAATATATATGATGTAGATTATTTAAAACTCACTTAATAAAAAGAATTATAAAATGTTCTTTTTTTTTTACTATTGGTCAAGGGTCGATCGAGCCCATGGTTGTCCACTTAGGACATACATGGGACAAGTTTGGCCATGAGATCAGCTGGTCAAGTTGACCAGCTGGGAGGGTGGCAGGTTCGTAATTTGTGTAAGGGACAAATTTCAAAGGGAGGGCCACGATTGGCCCTACCCAAAACAAAACAAAAAAAAAAGTAAAAAGAAAATGTAAATTGATGAGAAGAAGAGGTGGTCGGCTATCCTTTCTTGGAGGGTGCATGGAGGCACCATAATAACGTTGGGAGGAGTCATTGGCCTTGGGATTCAAGAGAATCCCAATGACTCTTCCCAAGAGGAGGTCATAATGAGGGTAGAAACACCTCATTGGGTGCATGGGGCGGCAGCCCTATGGCACCCCTGTAAATTTTAAAAACCTTTTCAAATCCTAAGCACTGGATGGAGGAGCTGAGCGGAAGTGGGAAATCATGACCCACTCCCAGCCCCTCATCTTAGTGAGACAAGTCCCCACCGTCCATACTCCCACCTACCACCTTAAAAACCCTTTTTCAAAAAATTGAGAGCCCAAAAGGGCTATTTTTTTTAGTCTCTCACACTCTCACTCTCTCTTCCCTCTTATCTCTCCCTTTCTCACTCTCTTTTTTCCCAGCCGTGTGGTAGGGTGTGGCTTAGTGACCCTTGGCGTGGAACCTTTGCAATCGGAACCCTCCTCTTCCGAAAAATCCAAGGTGAAGTTGCATCCACATGTATTTTGTTTCATTTGAAGAAATTGGTAAATAGGTATCATGAAACTATGCAATCGATGCACCTTTGGATGCTCAACTCTTAGTGGATTAGTTATTTTAGTTCTTGTTTTGGGTATTGAGAACCCTCTTTTCTGTTGCATGGAATGTGAGGGACTCAAAAACCACCGACTATGCTTTCGGTTTGAAGGTTTGCTTCCATTCCATGGTTTAAAAAATATATATATGCATAGGGTTTAGTATAGTTTTATGCCTCCTAGTGTCGAAGATGATTTTTTTTGGATAAGAAATATCTTGGGTTTCTTGTTGTCGTGACTCAATAATTGAATTTCACGTTTCCCCTTGATGCATGAATTAAACTATGTTATTGCTTAGCTTTTGGTGGGATTTCATCTCGGTTTTCTTGCATCTTGTCTTTGAAGCTAATTTAAGTTTTGTTTCTTTGTTGTTGTAGGGTGTATTCGGTTGGTCTGTTTCCTATTGAGCCAGACCTAGTTAGGCGCATCCTGGCCCGAAGATGGCTCGGCCAGGTGTTCCCAGCTCCCTTGGCCATTTGAGGCCCTTATGCTTTTCCCCTTTGGCGCATGTGGCAGGCCACCAGGTACCCAAGGCATTGGGTAACCTAGTCGGCCTAGGCGTTGGTCTGGGCCTATGTCCTATGACGGAGCCTGGTCCAAGCCATGGGTTTAGACCAGGGGGTCTGTCAGACCTAGTGGTCTGGTCCAGAGGGCCAGACCATAGGCCCAGCCGCCTTCTTTTCGACTTAGGCTCATAGAAGTCATCGGGTGCTAGGCACACCCGAACAACCCTATTCTGGGACCACTGTCCCTTTTGTCTCACCTGTCTGGACTGAACCAAGGGTTCAGTCCAGAGCATATTCAGGCTTGTGCGGTCTGGTCCAGAGGACCAAACCCATTTGTCTTTATTGTTTTTTTCGTTTCGGTTTGGCCTTGGCGCCATGATGGTCGTCGGGTGCTAACCGCATCCGGATAGCCCCTCAGCTCCATTGTTCTATAACAGTGTGACTGGTCTGAACCGCGGGTCCAGATCATTCTTGTTATCAGCCCTATGGGGTCTGGTCCGGAGACCTGTGCGGTTTGCCTTGGCCGTTGGCCCTTGGTAAAGTGTTGCAGGGTGTTGCACCCACCCGAGCGCACTTGCTTTCAAGTGTCTCGTTGTGGATCAGTTTTGGGGTCTAGGCTAAAAGACCAGACCACAACCCATTGGGTTGTCTTGGTTGGTTCGGGGTACCGAGAGATGGAGCACCCCGGGCAGCTTCGCTAGGTTAGTGTGTGCCTCGCACCCACTATGACATTTGTATGGTGTGTAAATGAGATGTTCAAGCATATATATGTATCATATATATATATATATATATATATATATATATATATATAAAGTATAGGGTAGGACGATGTAGGTCAGCTACCTATGGAAAACTAGCCGGACACATGGCACCTTCGTGCTTTGTCCAAGTATTCCCGCGATAACCCTTAGACTACAATGTGAGTTTCTGCCACGTAGGTGTTATACCTTGTAACCGTCCAATCGGATGGCACCAAAAATTTGACTGTGAATTCGTAGTAAACCCTGTACTTTCCTTGGTTTCCATTTCAATCGTTAGTATGTGTATTCGGGTGAGCTTCGCGCCACCCCCACCAACATAAAGTCATTTCGTCTGTTATAAGACTTAGAATTTTCTCATCATATCATTGTTGGGTCTGCAGGCGCGGCACCCAACCGTGGAAATGCTAATGTTATTCCCATAAGTTGGGAATATCCTAGATTCTACTCTTGACACGTAAGTGTGTCGAATGACGTAACTCAGAGAAGCAAAAGCATACGCATGTCTTTTGTGATGTAATGCATCGTCTCACCCACAAGAGCGGTGACACACTAGGTAACGATGATATGAGTCACACATGTATGGGAATCACTTAGATTTCCATCTTAACGCTTGAATGGACCGAGACCATGGAGCTTTTCTATGTGAGTGGCCTCTACGTAAGAATTGCCAAATCTTAACATTATAATTCCAACTACTTGAAAGATGAACTTAAAGATTTGCAACATCTATTTCTAAACTTAATGAACTTGCAAATATATTCATAGTATGTGCATGCCTCTTGAAATTATAGAATTGTACACTCACACGCACATTATCATTATGTTTCTTAGTTATGTAGTTGTATCATGCATCTGTTTCTTATATTGTGCAATTGACTTAAAAACATGTGGTACATAGTTGCACCTCGCACGTAGCACATCTTGACACTCTTACTATTTAGTGCGTACCTCGACTGGTACATTGTGAGACTCGTGCTTGAGGCATTGAAGAGTGCACAAAGTGCACCTTATTCATGCAATGAAATGATTGATACACAAAACCTGAACACCATAGGATATGAGTAGCACTGTTGTGGTTTAGACTCTATTGGAGTCTCCGTACGATGGCCCTTTTGTTCGTGAATGAAATCACTTATGACTATACCCTAATTGTGAAAGAAAATAATATGGTGTTATGATCGTTTTCACGAGCGATGATCTCTTGTTAGCCGTGTGAGGCTGAGCACATAGATGGGCAGGCTAAGTCCTCGTTGCGTACTCTGCAGGGACCACGAGGCACAAATTCCTCAAAATGAGGTATGACTGAATTATGAGCCTAAGAAAGATAAACCCGCTTCACCCCATTGACAGATGGTTCACCTTAGAGAGGGTGGATGGTACAACTCTGAGTGACTTGTTGTTACTACGACACTTATTTTGACAGAAGCTGTAGCGTCCTTTGACCTCCAGTAACTCGGAGTTAGGGAGGTCGAGGTGATCTTTCAAGATACCTCACTACTGCAGTAGAATGGATTGCAGTCCTTACATATGCGAGAGTTTCTCTCAGATGCGTGCTGTTTGTATGAGGTTTACTCGGTCTGTAGCATCCCCGGTTACCACATTAGAAATTGAATAACAGATGTCGGGTGCATGACTCACAGAATGCGAGGTTCCTTCGTGTACCCGAAGGAGTAATAAGAAGAACTTAAATACTAACCAATCACAGCTGACGTACTGTAGATGTACTTATTTTTGTATGATAGACATATATGCTTTACTTACCTGTGGTCCACTCAGGCTTGCGGCCTTGTTACCTAGTTACTGTTGAGAAACTCGGTTTTGATGTCACATAATATGATACACTGTCTTATTTGATTTTGTATGATATGATAATATGTTCTCTTGAAATAATGTTATATTATGACTGAATATGTTTTGCCTTAAATCTAACGAGTATTTGATGCAAGGATATCTCACCCAATAAGGATGGAGACTTCCTGTTCAAGTACAACTATGGTGCAATCATACTCCTTGAAGAAAAAGCTTGATGAGCCATGCTTTCCTAAAGTTCAAATGAAGAAATCGGCTACCTCAAGATGAAGATTTTTTTCTTCTTTAGAGTCATATGTAACAGAACCTTCAGGAACTTGCATATTGCATATTACATACTCATTCATACATACTATATCATAAAAGTATACGATAGTTTCAAAAAGGTTCTTTTTTGAAAACCAATAAGTGTACCTTCTTACAACCTTTTATGAAAAAAATATATTGTCATATAATAATTGTACCTTCTTACAACCTTTTATGAAAAAGACATTTTGTCATTGTACCTTACACTATATACAAGACAACATAAAATCGGCTACATAAGAAAAACAAATAAAATATGTTTTTGAAAAGACTTTAGTTATCTTCTTTAATGAAACATTTTTTAGGAAGAAGACAAAAACATAAAATCGACTACATAAGAAAAACAAATAAAATATGTTTTTGAAAAGACTTTAGTTATCTTCTTTAATGAAATATTTTTTAGGAAGAAGACAAAAACATAAAATCGACTACATAAGAAAAACAAATAAAATATATTTTTAGTTATCTTCTTTTATGAAATGTTTCTTAAAACAAGAAGAAGACAAAAACATAAATCGGCTACACAAAAGAAAAACAAATAAAATATGTTTTTCTTTAAAAGGACTCTAGTTACTTTTTCTCATAACCATAGAATGTCGACTTACTTGAAGTCATCATTCTCTTTACAAAGCATTAAATGCCTTCTGTAACAAATCCTTGTTAAATATCCTTCTCAAAGAATGTCGACCTTCCTTTTGGTCCTCATTCTCTCTGGAGACTTTGAAATACACAACATAAAGAAAACACTTGACATGACTATGTACAAATAAATATCTCAAAACACTCATAGTACTTACACTCATTTAAAGCAAAGAAGTACTAATGTACCTCAAATCATTAATTAGAATAAAGACAAAACTACAACCCAATGTTCAATGTACTATTGTAAGAAATAGACTTTTTACATGAAATATGTATTACTTAAAAACAATACAACGACTAGTGTACCCTCTATCTTACTCTTCTGGAAAAAGGTATTCTCGATCTTCTCTAAAAGATATTGTTGAAAAGACATAACATTTCATATTTCAAAAAGTTACAATTCCAAAATGTAACGACTACTTTTTATAAGCTATATAAACACACACACATAAACTATTCAACAGAGAGGAATGAAATAGATGTGTGAGCTTACAAAGAGAAAAATATTCTATTCGTGATTTGAAAAGAGAGCCTTGAAAAAGAAAGAGAAAAAGAAAAAGAAAGAAAAGAGAAAAAGTCAAGTCCAACTCTTTGACAAAGAGTATCCTCTGAGTGACAAACAGAACATTCTTAAAATCCTTCATTCGTGCATTCATATCATTCTGAAGGTTCTATAGGAAGTATTGTAACTCTGTTTATTCACTGTACTCCTTCTTTGTTTAAAGAAGTAGACCTCTGTGAAAGAGGGTGTTGCCCTTCTCTGTTGAGAGAAGAAGACCTCTTGGGAAGAGGGTGTGCCCCTTCTCTGTTGAGAGAAGAAGACCTCTTGGGAAGAGGGTGTTGTACTATTTATCCGGTAACTCGGATGTTATAGTGGAATCTCAAGTGGTTTGCTTGGGGACTGGATGTAGGTCTGGATATTGACCGAACCAGTATAACTTCTGTGTTTTATGTGTTGTGCCTTATTGCTTAATTATTTTATTTTATCGATCATAATCATATTTCACTATTCACCCCCCCTCTAGTGGAATTTCATTTGGTATCAGAGCAGGTTTGCTGGTTTCGACGTAACAAGTCTTCCAGCACAAATGGCATCTACCTCTTATGCTCGTGATATTGAAGGTCAACACGCATCTCGTCCTCCCTTCTTCAATGGCTCCAACTATGGATATTGGAAGTGCAGAATGGCTATCTTTCTCAAATCCATAGACTTTGCTGTATGGAAAATTGTTGAGCATCCATACACATCTCCATCCGCAGACTATAACTTATGGTCTAATGAAGAAAAGAAAATGGCAAACTTAAATGCAAAGGCTATGAATGCCTTATATTGTGCCATTGATCAAAATGAATTCAACAGAATATCTATATGTGAATCTGCATATGACATTTGGCATTCTTTGGAGGTGATTCATGAAGGAACCAACAAAGTTAAAGAAGCCAAAATATCATCTCTTGTTAGAAAATATGAGTTGTTCAAAATGAACAAAGATGAACTCATCACAGAGATGTTTACCAGATTCACCAACATCACCAACGATCTGAAATCTCTGGGTGTAACATATTCCCAGACTGAAAAGGTGAAGAAAATCTTGAGATCTCTCACAACTGATTGGGAGAGAAAGACCACTGCTATTGAAGAAGCTCAAGATTTATCTAAGCTTACATTGGACGACTTAATAGGCAATCTTATGGCCTATGAAGTCCACATGAAAGAAAGAAGGGAAGAAGAGCAACCAGTAAAGAAAACTCTAGCTTTCCCAGCCCTATCTGAGAATGAAGACTCAGATAAAGAATCAGAAATTGCGCTACTTTCCATAAAATTCCAGCGCTTCATGAGAAGGAACCGGCTTCCAAACAGGCACAAGGAAAGAAAAGATCTTAAAGAAGATCCCATGTGCTTTCAGTGTAATAAGCCAGGGCACTTAAAACGTGATTGTCCCCTTCTCAAAAGAAAGTCCAAGACTGAGGAACCAAAGAAAAGGTTCTTCAAGAAAAAGGCTCTGCATGCTCAATGGGATGATTCAGAACCATCCACTAGTGAAGAGTCAAGTGATGATGAAGCCGAAACTGCAAATATGTGCTTCATGGCAAACGAAAGTTCGGTAAGTGAAATCTCTGATTTTTCCTTTGAAGAACTTCTAGATGCTTTTCAAGAACTATTTGAAGAATCTAGAAAATTGAGTTTCAAAAATAAAGCTTTAAAATCTGAAAATTCAGAGCTTTCTCAAGAGAATGAAAAACTCAGCAGTGAAAATTCTGAGTTGAAAAAGAAAAATCTTTTGCTTATATCTGAAATTTCTTCTACTAGCTCCAAAACTAAAGATATGCAAGTAGAAATTTCAGAGCTAAAAAGTAAAACTGAGAACCTCATGAAAACGGTTTTCATGTTTACTAAAGGTAAAGAGAACTTGGATAAACTCTTATCCTCTCAGAAGGTCTCCTTTTACAAGAATGGGATTGGCTATTCTCATTTCAAAAAACCTTCTTGTATAAATCAAAAGACCACTTTTGTGAAAAGTTCATCTGAACCAAATAAGGAGTATTATATTGATAATCTTTTCAACTCCTCTAAAGAGATAGACAAACTCAAATCCAAATGGATATAGGTTCCAAAGTCTAACAAAAAAGGACCCGATTGGGTACCAAAAAGAAGATTTACTTAATGTTTTGCAGGCTCCAAAGAAGAACAGATGGATACTAGATAGTGGATGTTCGAAGCACATGACAGGACATCCAGACCTTTTTGCTGTTCTTCATCATAAAGAAGGAGGAACCGTCACCTTTGGAGATAACAACAAAGGTTTGATAATTGGTATTGGAAATATTTGTAACATAGACAAACCTCTTATCAAAGACGTTCTCCTTGTTAAAGGCTTAAAACATAACCTACTAAGTATCAGTCAAATGTGTGACACAGGTTATAATGTTAGCTTTAATCATGATGCATGCCTCATAGCTGACACAAATGAAAACATCATCTTAAAAGGTATAAGAAAGAATAATATATACGAACTATACCTAGAAAACATCACAGAACATTGTCTTATAGCTAATAATGACACTCAACATCTATGGCACATGAGAATGGGCCATGTCAATTCAAAATACATGTCCAAACTAGCTAAAAATAAATTAGTACGTGGGTTACCCAACATATCTTTTAAAAAGGATTATTTTTGTGATGCATGTCAAATAGGAAAATTGTCAAAATCTCCTTTCAAATCAAAAAATGTCATCTCAAGTAAAAGACCTTTAGAGCTTCTCCACCTGGACCTTTTTGGTCCTTCTAGGGTAGCTAGCCTTAATCATAATAGATATGTTTTTGTCATTGTAGATGATTACTCAAGATTTACTTGGGTAATATTTTTGAAAAACAAAAGTGACACGTTTTGTCAATTTGAAATCTTATGTAAAAAATTACAAAACGAAAAATCATGTTCTATTGTTAAAATCCATAGTGACCATGGAGGAGAATTTGAAAATGAACTCTTTGAAAATTTTTGTAACTTGCATGGTATTTCTCATAACTTTGCCTTCCCTAGAGCTGCACCTCAAAATGGGGTAGTAGAAAGAAAGAATAGAACCCTTCAGGAATCTGCCAGGACTATGCTCCAACACAACAATCTTGTAAAATCTTTTTGGGCAGAAGCTGTTAATACTGCATGCTACATAACAAATAGAGTTCTCATTAGACCCTTATTAAATAAAACTCCCTATGAACTATTCTATGACAGAACTCCAAGAATAGACTACTTCAAAGTCTTTGGATGTAAATGCTTTATCCTAAACACAAAAGATAGCCTGGATAAGTTTGATGCTAAATCTGTTGAAGGCATATTCTTAGGATATTCAAGTCATAGTAAAGCATACAGAGTTTTCAATAAGTGTCATAATACTATTGAAGAATCTATGCATGTTAGTTTTTGTGAATCTATTGATCAATCTGTTCATATACAAACTAATGATGATGTTGAAAGTACAGATTTATTTTTAGATAACACAGCTAAGTCTAATGAAGATGATCACCAAAGAACCTTTGTCGATATCAAAGATCATCCTCAAAAGCAGATTTTGGGAGAACTAACAAAGGGGGCTCAAACTAGAGCTCAGCTAGAACGGATTGCAAACATGGCATTCATTTCTCAACTTGAACCAAAGAAGATTGATGAAGCCATCATTGATGAGTTCTGGATGCTAGCCATGACTGAAGAACTGAATCAATTCCAAAGAAATGACGTTTGGGATCTTGTGCCGAGACCAAAGGATCATCCAATCATTGGGACAAGATGGATCTTCAGAAACAAGCTAGACGAAACAGGTAATGTTATAAGAAACAAGGCCAGACTAGTAGCTCAAGGATACAACCAGGAGGAAGGTATTGACTTTGATGAAACATTTGCTCCTGTTGCTAGACTTGAATCTATTAGAATGCTCTTAGCATATGCAAGCTGTATGGATTTCAAATTATTTCAAATGGATGTTAAAAGTGCTTTCTTAAATGGTTTTATAAATGAAGAAGTCTATGTAAAACAACCTCCAGGATTTGAAAATGAACAATACCCAGATCATGTTTTTAAACTCAAACGTGCGTTGTATGGTTTAAAACAAGCACCTCGTGCTTGGTACGAAAGACTTAAAACCTTTTTATTAAAAACTGGTTTTCTGTTGGCAAAGCAGATTCTACACTATTTGTCAAAGTAGTGGATAATCATACACTAATTGTTCAAATCTATGTCGACGACATCATCTTTGGATCTTCTAACAGCACTCTCTGTGAAGATTTTTCTAAGTCCATGCAGAAGGAATTCGAAATGAGTATGATGGGAGAACTCACCTACTTTCTTGGACTGCATATTAAGCAAACCAAGGATGGAGTTTTCATCAACCAATCTAAGTATGCTCATGAACTTCTGAAGAGGTTCAACATGAACTCAACTGCTTCAAAATCCACTCCTATGAGCACTACTACGGTGTTGGACAAAGATGAAGATGGTAAGACTGTTGATACAAAGGTATACCGAGGTATGATAGGATCACTTCTTTATTTAACTGCTAGCCGTCCAGATATAATGTTTAGTGTTTGCTTGTGTGCTAGATTCCAGTCAAATCCAAAAGAATCACATCTTAAAGCTGTAAAAAGAATAATGAGATATTTAAAAGACACAGTTGATTTTGGATTATTCTATTCAAAATCCTCTACATTTGATCTAATCTCATACAGTGATGCTGACTTTGCTGGAAGTAAATCTGACAGAAAAAGCACAAGTGGAACATGTCACATGCTAGGGCACTCACTGGTATCATGGTTCAGTAAGAAACAGAATTGTGTATCATTATCAACTACTGAAGCCGAATACATTGCTGCTAGCCTAGCTTGTACTCAAGTTATCTGGATGAAACAAACATTAAAAGATTTTGGTTTAAATTTTGAAAATACAACTATTTTTTGTGATAATACAAGTGCCATAAACCTATCTAAGAATCCTATTTTACACTCACGAACTAAGCACATTCAAATAAGACACCACTTCTTAAGAGAACAAGTCTTAAACAACATAATTAAACTAGAATTCATACCCACTAATCTACAGTTAGCAGACATATTCACTAAACCATTAAAACATGAAGACTTCACACGAATTAGAAGGGAACTAGGAATATGCAAACTAAGTGACTTATAAATTAATTACACTTAATATAATACTTCTTATAAGTCTTGTTTAAATCGTATTTTAAATTGCTTTCCTTATTATCGTTTTTAGTTAGTCAAACTAAGTTTCCATATTCACGTATTCTTATAAGACACATTCTTTATGTCATTCAAACTTGTCATCTTTCAAGTACACATCCATTATAACTCCTTGTCCTATCTCCTTTCTCTCATATCCATAAGAACTAATTATATTAAAAGCCATCATAACGATGTTCACATCACTCTACTCCTTTATTATTTTTGTCCTTTTATAAAAACTTTTCTTACGATAAATGGTCCTACTTAGTTTATGAGAACTTATTACTCTTCATTAGTTAAAATCAAATGACTATTTAGTTCCTTTAAAAGATCTAGTTGCTATATTCTCACGTAAATTATTTTTTACTATATCATATGTTATATCATAGCCCTACAAACTATCTATTATCATCTCTTTCCTATACATATTAAGCCTCCATTCTTGTCAACTCTTGTTTTAACCTAACCTTGTCGAGTTTCTTTAAGAATATAAATAATAATTCATATCAATCATAACCTCATGTCTTTCATCAACTTTTTTTATTACTTCTTTATCCTTCACAAAAATCCATATATGTCATCTCACCTCTCTCTATGACAACTCACATTTATTACTCTTCATTCATAAATATTTCTTTGTCTCCTCATTTCATCTCTCGAATACGTTTTTTTTATTATACATTTTTGAATCCGACTCCTACATGTCTATTCTTATTTCAATTCTTATATATTTTTTTTAACTCTTTCTCCTTTTTGTCTCATCATCTCTCTCACCACTAGTCTAAGTCCAAATATGTCCTTCTCATATCCACGTATACTCTTAAAAAATTACAAATATTAATCATAAAACATGTTTTTTTAAAATGTCATATCTTTCAAAGTACAACATCACATGATCACCCTATGACCTTTCTTTCCATCCGTGACCTTGTATATCTCTCTAAAATCGAGAACCTTTATTTATTCTATCTTTACTTTATGTCATATCTAAATCAAGTAAATGTTGTCCTTTATTTTCTTTCTCTCCTCTCTAGATATCCACATCATCTTTTTTATGTCTTTAACTCTCCATTCACGAATTTAGAATCCCTTCACATAGAATAACAAGTTGTTTGTCTTGTTAGGCCATTATTCTCAAAGATCAATCATTTTGTTATTCAACATGACACCCCATACTCTATTAATGGGTTCTCTTACTAGTCGATAAACTCACCCATAGTAAAATTTATATATTTCAATAACTATGTCCTCCTCAATCTAATATAATACACTATCCTCAAACATTGATTTGATTTGTCATTCACAAGTCTATTAACTTACTCCTCACGGATTTCCTTATTTGACTAAAATCTAAAAATTACTCACTTCCAATGTCATTCATTTCATGTCAACAATTATTTTCTTCCTTCTATTTAATCAATTGGTTCATCTCTTACCATTCCATTCGAACTTTTCTATCCTTATACAAACTTTCTCTCGGTTCTAGCTCATTTCTCTCCTAGTGCTTCAATTTCAAGACACTCGAAAATGGCTTCCTCCTCTACCAATGTGATCACCTCCGCAGATCTAAGATACCCCGACCTTATTCACCACTTTCAGTACATTAGCACCTTGCCAATTCAAACTGGCAAACTAGTCAACTTCGACGCCTTCACATCCTTTGATCTCCATACCTCTCTTCAAGATTTTGTTCCCATCTTAGGAACGACTAACTCCATGACCTACTATCCTCATCTCATCAAAATTTTCTATACTAACCTCTCTGTAGACCGTGACCACACCACCATTACATCCATGGTACATGGAAAACTCATCTCCTTCAATATCTCTCAACTAGGCTGCATTCTAAACCTTTCCTCCTATGGCATTGAGCTTCCTAACATAGTTCCGATAGATCGAACTGTGTTTAAGAAAGTCCTTCTCTCCACTCGCTGCACCCATTTCCCATGGCATACGGGCAATCTCAAACCTCATGCTCTAATCCTCTCACACATCCTCTCATCCAATGTCTTTCCAAAGCTTCCTTCCAAGGGTTTCGTGGCAAACAAAATCTCCCTTCTCCTATATGCAATCTTCTGCAACTTTCCCATCAACTGGTCCAGTATCATTTTCAATAACATGATCAATTTTCGGGCCTTCCACTCTCTTCCTTTAGGGTACTTCATCACCCATATCCTTCAGCACTTCCAGGTGCCGCTCCACCAAGACATCATTCACCGGTCTGATCATGCTTTCGATGACTCATACCTCCCTGAGGAAGGGTCCCCTCGAGATCACTCTGACGATGAAAGCACCAGTGAAGCTGATCCCCCCGCAAGCTCTGACCCCGACATCTTCTCTACCCTCGTCGACATCCAAAATACCCAGGCTCTACTTCTCAGAAATCAAGCCTCTCTGCAACAAGCCTTTGACTCCTTGACAATGGGCCAAGATTCACGTCGCCGTCGCCGCAAGCTCAATACCACTGACTCTGACTAAGACTCTATTTTTATTATAGTTGGTCTGTAATAACTTTTAAATACTTTCGGTCTGTAATAATTTTTTTTCTTACTCTGATCCCTCCTTTTTGTCCATGACAAAGGGGGAGAAAACCTGTCTCTTTAAACATTATTTCACCTTTTTTATCATATTATTATGCATAATGTCTTTTTGACAGGGGGAGCATATTTTGTCATCATCAAAAAGGGGGAGAATGTTGAGAAACTCGGTTTTGATGTCACATAATATGATACACTGTCTTATTTGATTTTGTATGATATGATAATATGTTCTCTTGAAATAATGTTATATTATGACTGAATATGTTTTGCCTTAAATCTAACGAGTATTTGATGCAAGGATATCTCACCCAATAAGGATGGAGACTTCCTGTTCAAGTACAACTATGGTGCAATCATACTCCTTGAAGAAAAAGCTTGATGAGCCATGCTTTCCTAAAGTTCAAATGAAGAAATCGGCTACCTCAAGATGAAGATTTTTTTCTTCTTTAGAGTCATATGTAATAGAACCTTCAGGAACTTGCATATTGCATATTACATACTCATTCATACATACTATATCATAAAAGTATACGATAGTTTCAAAAAGGTTCTTTTTTGAAAACCAATAAGTGTACCTTCTTACAACCTTTTATGAAAAAAATATATTGTCATATAATAATTGTACCTTCTTACAACCTTTTATGAAAAAGACATTTTGTCATTGTACCTTACACTATATACAAGACAACATAAAATCGGCTACATAAGAAAAACAAATAAAATATGTTTTTGAAAAGACTTTAGTTATCTTCTTTAATGAAACATTTTTTAGGAAGAAGACAAAAACATAAAATCGACTACATAAGAAAAACAAATAAAATATGTTTTTGAAAAGACTTTAGTTATCTTCTTTAATGAAATATTTTTTAGGAAGAAGACAAAAACATAAAATCGACTACATAAGAAAAACAAATAAAATATATTTTTAGTTATCTTCTTTTATGAAATGTTTCTTAAAACAAGAAGAAGACAAAAACATAAATCGGCTACACAAAAGAAAAACAAATAAAATATGTTTTTCTTTAAAAGGACTCTAGTTACTTTTTCTCATAACCATAGAATGTCGACTTACTTGAAGTCATCATTCTCTTTACAAAGCATTAAATGCCTTCTGTAACAAATCCTTGTTAAATATCCTTCTCAAAGAATGTTGACCTTCCTTTTGGTCCTCATTCTCTCTGGAGACTTTGAAATACACAACATAAAGAAAACACTTGACATGACTATGTACAAATAAATATCTCAAAACACTCATAGTACTTACACTCATTTAAAGCAAAGAAGTACTAATGTACCTCAAATCATTAATTAGAATAAAGACAAAACTACAACCCAACGTTCAATGTACTATTGTAAGAAATAGACTTTTTACATGAAATATGTATTACTTAAAAACAATACAACGACTAGTGTACCCTCTATCTTACTCTTCTGGAAAAAGGTATTCTCGATCTTCTCTAAAAGATATTGTTGAAAAGACATAACATTTCATATTTCAAAAAGTTACAATTCCAAAATGTAACGACTACTTTTTATAATCTATATAAACACACACACATAAACTATTCAACAGAGAGGAATGAAATAGATGTGTGAGCTTACAAAGAGAAAAATATTCTATTCGTGATTTGAAAAGAGAGCCTTGAAAAAGAAAGAGAAAAAGAAAAAGAAAGAAAAGAGAAAAAGTCAAGTCCAACTCTTTGACAAAGAGTATCCTCTGAGTGACAAACAGAACATTCTTAGAATCCTTCATTCGTGCATTCATATCATTCTGAAGGTTCTATAGGAAGTATTGTAACTCTGTTTATTCACTGTACTCCTTCTTTGTTTAAAGAAGTAGACCTCTGTGAAAGAGGGTGTTGCCCTTCTCTGTTGAGAGAAGAAGACCTCTTGGGAAGAGGGTGTGCCCCTTCTCTGTTGAGAGAAGAAGACCTCTTGGGAAGAGGGTGTTGTACTATTTATCCGGTAACTCGGATGTTATAGTGGAATCTCAAGTGGTTTGCTTGGGGACTGGATGTAGGTCTGGATATTGACCGAACCAGTATAACTTCTGTGTTTTATGTGTTGTGCCTTATTGCTTAATTATTTTATTTTATCGATCATAATCATATTTCACTATTCACTCCCCCTCTAGTGGAATTTCAGTTACCCCTTTTCCCCCTTGCTTTCTGTTGTTTTCGTAAAACCATTTCAAAAAAAAATATTTCTCAGAATTTTTTTTTCAAGGTTTTTCCAAGGTCGGGGTTTGGGGCACCACACGCCTGTCGGTACGAGGTTCAACCGTTCCTGGCAGCTTTACTAAGGGTAATTGAACCAAGGATCAAAAGTGTGCTTAACTTTGCTCAACTTGTCTAAATCATGTTCTATTTCCTAAATGCACAAAGAATCAGACATGTGCTATGAATTTTCAAAAAATGCAGGTTTGAAAACATGATGTTTGCTTAGAATAACAGAAATACTTAGAGAATTTTTGGAGAATATGTCACTTGGAAAATCGTGGATGTTGGTGAGAGAATATTTCTGAGGAATATGAAAATCGATTTCTGAAGAATCTAGAGGTTTTATAAAAAACAATTTCTGAGGAATTTCAAACAACTTTGGAAAACTTGATTTCTCTGAATTCAGACTTTGAAATTGAAGATATTATGACTTGGAAAATCGTGATTTGAACTCGAGGAATACTTGAAAATATCATTTAAAAGCTCAGAGTTTTGAGAAAATCAATTTCTGAGTAAGACTTAGAAAATTTTGAGAAAATTGATTTCTCTGAATTAAATTTGGAATTTACCATTTGAATGAAATGAATGAATATGGATTTGAAATACATTGTTTTAAAGAATTAGAAAATCTTTTTTTATTTTTGAAAAATGCAGTGCATTTTGAAATTAGCCTAAGAGTGTAGGCTGAATGTGGCTAATATGAAGATCACAAATATGGGTCTCATTCATATTCTAACTATTGCCATAAATATGAATTCCACCGACTTTGTTAACTTCCTAAGAGCTTGTGCACATGCCATTCGTGTAGACCATGGTGAATTTATAAAAATATGCACATGAATGACAAGCATAACAGTTATATATCAAAGTTCATATTATATGCAATGCAAATCCTAATCTAAGCAGAAATTGAAATTCTTATTCCAAAGTTTACATTTAATTTATATCACTAATTGAATTTAAATAAATAAAAGAAAAGAAAAGTAAAGTCTTTAATATCCCTGCAAAACTAGAAAACTTGTTAGTGAAGATATGTTGGCTTTTCTAGATTTATCTAGTAATATCTGGAAATTATTGGATTTTGCTAGATATAAGCCTTTTTCCATGATTCCTTGAGATAAACATAATGAAATAGGAAATAAAATTAAAGAAATATAAAATGAGATTTGAAAATTCAAAATTGGGGTCAAAATGACCAAAATACCCCTGATAGCAAGACTATGGCCTTGAAACCGAGGTTTTTCAGAAAGATATTTTGTAAAAATGAGGTTTTGGAATTCAAATAAAAATAAATCAAACATAAGGTGATGTGGTATAATTGAAAATAAGAAAATCCAAGTTAGGAATTTCGAAAATGAGGTCAAATGACCAAATTACTTTCGATAGCAAGACTATGGCCTTGAAATCAGGGTTTTCATAAAATATTTTGGTAAAAACTTGGGGTTTAGGGTGTAAATAAAATAAAATATACATAAAATTGATCATGAAGTGTCCTAACATGATTTTAAACATAACCAAACCCTAAAAAACATGAAATTATACACAAAAAACTGAAAATATCACAAAAATCATGATTTTGGCAGTATTTCAGGATCCTACGGGCACCCTGTTTTGCAATTTGGCTCATCCAAGCATCAAATGGGTTCCAAAATTCATAAAAATATGCACCTGAACTTGTTATCACCCTAAAATTAGATTGGAATAATAAAAATATATTTTTTCCATTATTCCAATTCAAAAATTGCATTAAAACCCTAAAATATGCTATTTTTACCCCCGAGCACATATCAGTTTCAGAGTTAGACCCCAATCAGGATCCAATTCACCATGGAAATTCATAAAATTTTATAGAACAATAGTAGACAAAAAAATAGAGAATCTCCTGTTTACATATCAGAAAAATCATCTCTAGTTAGGGAGATATTGTTCCGGCAATCTGGACTTAAATTTAATGAATATAAAATTGATTAAAACAAGTATTTCTGGCTGCAAATACAAGGAAAAATAGCAAACTTCATCAAAAATTTCTAAGATTTCATCAGTGAATAATAGACATATAAATAATAAACTTCCTATTTTACATATCATGAATTGGATTTACGGTTAAGGATCTATGATCAACACAAGTTGAATTAGGGTTTTAGTAAATCATAACGAGTTTTAAAACATGGATCTGACTTTCTAATAGAGAACAATAATCAAACAGTGACAAAAAATTATAAAAATTTTACAGTAAATATCTGACATTAACACAAAGCCACTGCATTTTACGGATCTTGAATCGGATATCAGATGAAAGAAATATCACATCTACAAGTTATACTTGAATTTGAACAATGATTTTAATCAACAACAATCCTAATTCAACTTTGTATTTTTATGACAAAGTTTCTAAATCCCAAAACTTTTGATTTTTTTACAGAGACTCACTGACACATCTATGAAATACATATAAAAAAATCATAAATTGTGAACAAATATTTAAATATGAAACAGCATGATTTCTACAGATTTAGAATCAAACACATGAAAATCTAAGAAAACCCTAAAAAAAACATGATTTAACCATGAAAAACAATAAAAAATACCTAAACAGCAAAACGAAATCTATTTTAATATTGAAACATATGAAATAAACATTAATATTCTAAAAAAATAAAAAGAAAACAGGGAATCCATGTCTGGAATTAATTTTACCTTTGAAATCATGGATTTAACCCATTTAACGGGTAAATCGCATATTTCATTGGTTAAGAACGTAGAAAACATACCTATCATCGATTCTAACGGATTAGAATCTTGGAAAACATTCCCAAATTGAGTTAGATTACTTTCTTGGGTCAATTTTAGGGTTCTTGGAAGAGAATCCATGGTTAAAACCATGAAAGAGGGAGCACCAATGGAGAAATCTATTGAAAAACACCAAAAAAATAATAAAAACTATCAAAAATCACTAAGGAATTCTACCTTGGATGGTGAAGCAATGGAGGGAGAAGCTGGGAGGAGAGAGAAGGTCCAAGAACTGCTAAAAAAACCTTTGGGGTCGACCTCCCCTCTAGCTTCTTTAAATAGGAAAAATTAGGTCTTAATTAGGGTTTTTACTTAATTCCAGATTTACCCCTTTTTAAAACCTATCTCAAGTAATAAGTGGGGGGCGATTTTTCCTAATTTGATTTGGCTCTTGACCTTCCTAATTAGACCCCTAACTAACCTAAGACTCCTAATCCTATTAAAATGACTCCAAATGTGGCACCACCCTCTGTGGGTCCACATCGGTTTTTTAAAGCTTTAATTAAAACTTTTAAAAACTAATAGTTAAAAGCCAAAGTTAAAATGGATTTTCAAAATCATTTTTCACTCTTCTAAATCTCTAATCTAACAAGAACTATGACTAACCCTAGTTTAACCCTGATTTTATCAAATGTGGTGCCACCCCGAGTGGGCCCCACTTGAATTTTCAAAAACGATTTTAAAACTTGAAAATGAGTAGGTTTTCAAAGGAAATTCAAAAGTAAACTTGATATTGAAGGTTTTGAAATGATACAAAGTTCTGACTAGGTCAGAACTCCTCCGAATATGGCACCAACTAGGTGGGCCCCACGTTGAATTTTGAAAAAATTAAAATAAAGACTGAAAATAGCTTTGAAAAGGAGTTAAAATCAATAAATAAAATTCAAAGGCTTGAAAATGGGGTCCCAATCGAACTGGTACTCTGGACTAGAGTTCTAAAATTTTAGGACTCTAAGATTTTAGGATTTTGAAAGCCAGATGAAAAAGGTTTTTGAAAGATTTCATCAAACTGGTAAAAACAAGTCGAAAAATACACTCAGGGTTAGAGTCCTAACTCAACTGAAACTCCGAAATAGAGTCCTGAATTAACTAGACTCTGCAAAATGACCTAATTTTTGAAAAACAAATAGAAAGGGATGAAAACAAAAGTAAAAACAAACTTAAGAATAGACTCCTAACTGGATTAGTACTCTGGGACAGAGTCCTGATCGGACTGAAACTCTAGATTTTTTTTTGTATTTTCTGAAAAACAAATGAAAGAACTTGTGAAAACAGTGAAAATAACAAGTATTGAAATCAAACAGAGTTCTGATCCAGCTGGGACTCTGGGGACAGAGTCCTAAATGAACTAGAACTCTCAGAATTTTGGATTTTCTAAGAAAACAAATAAGAGGATTTTGAAAAACAAGTGAAAACTAGATAGAATTGAAGTTTGGTTCAGAGTCCTGATCTGATTAGAACTCTAAAGAGGAGTCCTAATTCGACTAGGACTCTGAAAATTTTTGGTTTTCTAAGAAGTAAATGGTGAGATTTAAACCAAGCTTTTGAAAACCAGTAAAAATGAAGTGAGAAAACAAACTTTGGATAGAGTCCTAATTCGATCAGGACTCTGGGATAAAACCTCAGAATTTTGAAACTCCCTTATAAAGGTATAACAATTTTGATTCCTGAAGGGTGTTTTCATCGCAAAATTTTTAACCTTTGCGAGACAAACTGACCTTTGAAAAAGATTTTGAAAATAACTCGCCTCCGTTTTTAAAATACGAGATTATTCCGTAGAATTGGACTCGCCTGTCGGTACGAGGTTCAACCGTTCCTGCCACCTTTAACAGGGGTAATTGAACCAAGGATCAATCTTATGTTCTACTCTATTCAACTTGTCTAAATCATATTCTAATTTCTAAATGCACAAAGAATCAGGCATGTGCTATGAATTTTCAGAAAATGCACATTTGAAAACATGATGTTTGCTTTGAACGATTGAAATATAAAATGTAAATCTTGGAAAATCGTGAATTGGGGTTTCAAATATACTTCTGAGAGAAATAAAAATCGATTTTGAGGAATCCTTGACATTTGGTGAAAATCGATTCTGAGAGACTTAGTTTCTCTGAATTCAAACTTGGAAATTGAAATTCTAACTTAGAAAATTTGAATTTGGAACTTGGGAAATACTTGAAATATTCTTTGAAATTCAATGCTTTTGGGAAAATCGATTTTGCTATAAGACTTGGGAGATTTTGAGAAAATGAACTTCTTTGAATTGAGATTGGAATTGGCAAATGCATGAAATGAATGAATATGGATTTGAGAAATACTTTTTGTATTTTTGAGAAATGCAGTGCATTTTGAAGTTAGCCTAAGAGTGTAGGCTGAATGTGGCTAATATGAAGATCATAAATCTAAGTATCATTTGTATTCTGACTATGGCCATAAATACAAATTTTACCAAGTTTATAAACTTCATAGAAGCTAGTGCACGTGCCATTCGTGTAGACCATGGTGAATTTGTAAAAATATGCATGAATCATCATCCATCACACATTAAAATTATAAAAATAAACTATATGCAATGCAACCTAAGCTAAGCAGGAAATGTAAATTCTTATTCCAAAGTTTAATTACAAATTACATCACTATTGAAATTTAAATACATGAAAAATAAAGTCTTCAATGTACCTGCAAAACTAAAAAACTTGGTTAATGAAAATATGTTGGCTTTTCTAGATTTATCCAACAATATCAGGAAATTGTTGGATTTTGCTAGATATAAGCCTTTTTGCCATGATTTCCTTAAATCAAAATGATAAAGTATGAAATAAAATTGAATAAATAAGGAAGAGAAGATATGAAATTTCGAAATTGGGGTCAAAATGACCAAAATACCCCTAATAACAAGACTATGGCCTTGAAATTAGGGTTTTTAGAAAGATATTTTGATAAAATGCAAGTTTTGAAATTTGAATGGAATAAACTAAGCTAAATATGATGTGACATGCTTAAAAATATGAAAATTAGGGTTAGGGATTTCGAAATTTAGGTCAAATGACCAAATTGCCCCCGATAGCAAGACTATGGCCTTGAAATCAGGGTTTTTAGAAATAGATTTTGGTAAAAACTTAGGTTTTATGCACTAAATGAAATCAAATGAGTACAAAATTAAACCTAAAGCATCCTAATATGATTATGAACATGATTAAACCCTAAAAATATATGCTTATGCACGAAAATCCAAGAATATCACAAAAACTGTGATTTTAGCAGTGTTTTGGATCTTTCAGGAACCCGGTTTTGCAATTTGCTTAATTCAGAGATCAAATGGATTCCAAAATTCATAAAATTCGGTACCTGCACTTGTTATAACCCTAATATCAAATTAGAATTATAAAAATATTTTTTTGACATTAAATTAATCCGAAAATTGCATTAAACCCTAAAAATATGCTATTTTTGACCTAGTTCACCAACCAGTCTCAGTCCAAGACCCTAACCAGGGGTCAAATCTCCATGGAAATTTATGAAATTTTACAGAGACTAACTAGGAAGAAAAACAGAGATTTTCCAATTTACAGATCTGAAAAATCATCTTTGGTTAGGGAGAAACCCTTCCGGCAATCTGAGCTAAAATATATCACGTTTAACAGGGATTAAAACGGCTACTTCAGATTGAAAATACAGGCATAAATAGCAATTCTAAACAAAAATCTCTGAAATTTTAGTGGTGAACAGTATACAGAAAAATAATAATACTCACGTTTTAAAGATCATGAATCGGATCTGTGGTTTGGGATTTATGACTAACACAAGTCTGATTAGGGTTTTGGTAAACCCTAATGAGTTTTAAATTTAAAAACAGATTCCCTAAAAAGGGAAAAATACTAAACAGTGGTCAAAAAATCCTAAAATTTCACATCAGACAGATCTACTCAATGTGAATCCATAGCATTTTACAGATTTAAAATCGGATATAAGATGAGAGAAATATCATAACAGCAAGTTACCTTCTTGATTTTAACCACGATTTTAAAACTTTAAAAACCCGATTTGATGTCTGATTTTTTTGACAGGGTTCCCGAGATCCAAAACCTATGATTTTTCTACAGTAACTCAATAACTCATGAATGCATCACATATAAAAAAATCAGAAATAAAAAATGAGTACTTCAATCCGAAATAACATTATCTTTACTGTTCTAAACCTAAAACACACAGAAATTTAAGAAACTTGAAAAACCATGCATTAACTAATGTAAATCAATAAAATAAACCATAAAACAGCAAATAAAAATTATTTCTATGCTGTAGAACGTAAAAAAAACATGAATAAACCATGAAAATAAAATAAAAACAGGAAATCAATGGCTAGAATTTGATATCACCTTTAAAACATAGATTTAACCCATTAAAAGGGGTAAATCATATATTTTATTGGTTAATAATGTAAAGAATCATATTAAAATCAATTCTAATGGATTAAAATCTCTGTAAATCATCCAAAACAGGGTTAGATCACCTTCTTGGATCGTTCTTGCTGATTCTTGATGGTTCTTGAGGTTGAATCCATGGTTTAATCCATGAAGGTGATGGTGCCAATGGCTAAATCATGCTTAAAACAATGAAAAATATTAAATAAAAACTAAAAATTAAAGAAAATAATTACCTTGAGGTTGCTGCAATGGAGGAAGGGCTGAAGAGGAGAGAGAAGCTCCAAGAATCCAATAGGAGAGAGATGGGAAAATCGACCCCCCTTATGGCATCTATTTATAGAAAAATTTTTAGGTTTAAAAATTGACAATTTTGAAAATTTTGGACTCTAAAGGGGGGGGCGATTTTTGGGTGGAGTTACCTATATGCCCTTGACCTAAATTATCCTAATTAATCCCTAATTAACCCCTAGCTAAACCTAAGAATCCCCCAAATGTGGCGCCACTTGGCGTTTTTCCACATTGGGTTTTTAAAACACCTTTAAAAACCTTTAAAAACACTAGTTTTAAAAACTAACTTTCAAAAATGAGTTTTTCAAAATGGTTTTGACTCTTCTAAACCTCTAACACTAACCAAGACATCAACTAACCCTAGTCTAGCCCTGACTGACTCGAATATGGCACCACCCCGAGTGGGCCCTACTTGAGTTTTTACAAAAAGATGATTTTAACACTTGAAATTGAAGGAGTTTTCAAAAGCTTTTCAAAAGCAAACTTTGAAATTGAAATTTTTGAAATGGCATAGGATCCTAACTGAGTTAGAACTCCTCTGGATATGGTGCCAACTGAGTGGGCCCACATCGGATTTTAAAAATTTTGAAATAAACACTGAAAATGGCTTTGAAAAGGGGTTAAAATCAATATTTGAAATTCAAGGTTTTTGAAAATAGGGTCTCAAGCGAACTGGAACTCCGGGTTAGAGTCCTGAACTCTTAGGACTCTGAGATTTTAGATTTTAAAAGCCAAATGAAAGAATTTTCAAAAGATTTTATCAAGAAATGATGAAATAAGTCAGAAAACACAATCAGGGTTAGACTCCTAACTCAACCGAACTCTAAAATAGAATCCTGAACTAACTGGACTATGTAAAATGACCTAAATTTTGAAAATAATCGAAAAAGACTGAAAATGAAAGTAAAACAGACTTAAAAACCAGACTCCTGACCGGATTAGGACTCTGAGGCAGAGTCCTGATCGGACTGAAACTTTCAAAAATTTGATAAATTTGATGAATAGAGGAATTCAGAAGCGACACCACCTCAATGGGTCTCATCTGTGAATTGAAATCGATTAAAATTTGAATTTGAAATGAATCCAGATTGTTTTCTGAGAAAATATTTTGAAATATAAAGTCCTGGGGTTGGAAAATGACAGAGTATTGAATAAAAACCCAGGTTTTGAAATTGATTTTGAAATAAAGCTTTAAAATTCAAATTTGGATTGAATGTTTTGAAATAGGAGTGCTGGATCTCGAAAATGAGATGCAATGACATGCAATGCTATGTGATGCAATGAAATGGTATGCCGAATGCATGCAATGATATGCAATGACACATGAAATATAAGTACTGGATGAGGGTGAAAATTTGGGGTGTTTACAGATGCCCCTCTTTGCTGCTAAGCCGGTTGAAAGCCGAGCTTAGTGACAAAGAAAACACACCAAATTTGGATTATAAAAATGCCCCAGTTAGATGAATCTGACTGGGTATGAAAGAATTAGTTCAAGTGATGATGATAGATATGAAATGAAGAATAAGGAGAAAATTTTACTTCAAAAAGAAGTGAGATTCAGGTTTTGCCCTTAACCTGGATGGGACAGAAAATACCTCGTGTAGAAACGAAGCTCAGGTTTCACCCTTAACCTGACCGGCAAATGAAATACCTCATCAAAGTGAAGCTCAAGTTTAACCCTTAACCTGATCGGGCGGAAAATGAAATACCTCATCAAAGGAGGCCCAGGTTTATACCCTTAACCGGATTGGGCAGAAAATGGAATACCTCATCAAATGAGGCTCAGGTTTGTACCCTTAACCTGATCGGGCTGAAAAATGGAATACCTCATCAAAGGAGGCACAGGTTTATACCCTTAACCTGATTGGGAAGAAAATGAAATACCTCATCAAAGGAGGCCCAGGTTTATACCCTTAACCTGATCGGGCAGAAAATGGAATACCTCATCAAAGGAGGCTCAGGTTTATACCCTTAACCTGATCGGGCAGAAAATGGAATACCTCATCAAAGGAGGCTCAGGTTTATACCCTTAACCTGATCGGGCAGAAAATGGAATACCTCATCAAAGGAGGCTCAGGTTTATACCCTTAACCTGATCGGACAGAAAATGGAATACCTCATCAAAGGAGGCTCAGGTTTATACCCTTAACCTGATTGGGTAGAAAATGGAATACCTCATCAAAGGAGGCTCAGGTTTATACCCTTAACCTGATCGGGCAGAAAATGGAATACCTCATCAAAGGAGGCTCAGGTTTATACCCTTAACCTGATCGGGCAGAAAATGGAATACCTCATCAAAGGAGGCTCAGGTTTGTACCCTTAACCTGATCGGGCAGAAAATGGAATACCTCATCAAAGGAGGCTCAGGTTTGTACCCTTAACCTAATCGGGCAGAAAATGGAATACCTCATCAAAGGAGGCTCAGGTTTGTACCCTTAACCTGATCGGGTAGAAAATGGAATACCTCATCAAAGGAGGCCCAGGTTTATACCCTTAACCTGACTGGGTGAAAAATGGACGGAATCCTCGAAAGAAGAGACCGTGATGGAACCTTCGGATTTCCGCACAATGAGTCCGATAGGGGTTTTGCAAAAGGAAGGAAATTGGGGTCCCTAAAGTTTGAAAAGGGTTTGATTTTGGGCGTCTTATTGCTGAGACTAGATAGCTTTTGAAATTGCCTTTTGCTGAAATTGGTAGCTTAACCTCAAGCCGAAATTGGACTGTCTATAGTAGGACAGTGGGGACATAGGGAAGTGTGCGAATCTGAGAGCTCGTGCGCTCAGATTATACCAAAGAAGGGAAGGAATCTTGAAAACTCCCGTAATCAAGTCCTAAAAGGGATGGTGTCAGGATGTGCCAAAGATGAACCTCAAGCTCTCGCTTCATGCCAGGATAGCTAGAAAATATTGTCAAAATGTTGAAAATTGTTGTTGATTCAAAATAATTGAAAATGATGCACATTGGTGTGAAAATATTCCCTCTTTTCTACCTGAAGTATTACCTCTGACTGGGCTTAACTCCGTAGAATCAAGATTCGAATTCAAATTGTTTGCGATTGGCTTTCTTTCAAGGAAGCTATCAATTTCCTTGATATGGACGGAAAAGAAAGTATTCTTGATATTGCGAGAGCTATTGGTGAAAGAATATTGATAAAAGAATTTCACAAAATTAAAGAAGATTCTTGATAGATTTGGCAGTCTGATATCCTGGGATTCTTTTCTCATGATGATCTTTCTGCACTCTCTTTTTAGTAGATTGGAGCTCTCTTGGATTTTTCGGGAATTACATCATCCTTCATTTTGGAGATGTCCTGACTTGTCTCTCTCTTTTTTTTTTTTTGGGAAGGGTACGTCACAAACTCCTTCATCTCAGAGATGTTCCGATCCTTCTTTTCTCTTAGGGATTATCATGATGATTATTGGTTCTTTGGTAGGAAATCTCTTGATGATAGCTGGAATTAAATATCTTTTAGGGTTTGTCGGTAGGCTCATCACACTCGCCTTCATCTTGACGGTGATCTGAACTTTCCCTGGAAGGATCCGTCACAAACTCCGTCATCTTGAAGATGATCCAAATCTTCTTTGGCCCGGGGGTCGACTCGCTTAATTCGCCTTCATTTTGACGACAATTGAGAGATCCCTTTTGCAGATATTTAATTGCAGCTTGGGTGTTTGAGGAGATATAGAGATTGAGTGGATTTTTTCTGTATCACCCAGGATATTTCGACTGCTTTATTTTTCAAGAATGGTCTTTAAAAATGTGCCATTGACTGCGATCAATATCAATCACTCATGGCTTTGCAACAACATTGAATTCTCTTTGTTGGCCATATCACGGATTTATTCTTCATCCTTTTGGTTGGCCAATAGAAAGATTTTGAACTTTGAATCCTTTTTCGCGAAAGCTTTGTCCTTTCGGAAGTAATACTGAAGGTATTCTGAGGTAATAATTTTGTGCAATAAAGATTTTTGAAATCAACAAATATTTAATGACAAATTGGCAAAAATTTTCTTGAAATCCTTTTGTGAAATTGAGCTTTTGAAGCACAACGCAACACATCCATGACAAAAATTCTCTTCTCCTTTCCCCAAAGGAGAAGATTCAGAAATTAGAATTGGGAATTACTCCTCTCTTCCCTGAAGAGGAGGTGTTTGCAAAATAAACTTTCGAAGAGAAATTAAGCTTTCGTCAAAACTTCCTAACATTAGGCTTCTCTTATGGAAAGGGGGCCGAAATTGGTGAGGTTGGTAAATTGGTCATGAAGGAACGAGTTCATCACACTCTCCCTGAAAAGAGGGTCCTTCATGATGAAATGGCCTAGTCTGAAATTATGGGGCCACAAGGAAAGTGAGTCTCCGTCGAGTCTCTCCCTATAAAAAGGGTTCCTTGTGTAAAATTTGGAATTTTGTTTTGCAAACGGTTCACAAAGACACGAGTCCCTTCAAACTCTCCCTAAAAAGGGGCTAAGTGAATGAATTGGATAGCATGCGAAAAGAGCGAGCTCCCTCGAACTTGTAAACACCCCAAATTTTCACTCACCTCCCCAACATTTCCACCAAGCATCAACATCCAGCCTCTGAAATCGCTGGAGGGCAAAATGGTCATTTTCTGAGCCCGGACCTTGCAAAAGTCTAAATTTCATCTGAAACTCTCAAAATTTCTCTAATTTTAACTCAGATGTTCAAAATTTTATTCCTGACAGGAGACAGACAGCTCCAAAGTCTTGGGTCAAGATTATATTGCATAAGACATGACATTGCATATCATTGCATGAGCATTTCAAATCACTGCACTGCACAGCATGTCATTTCGAGGTCCAGAACTCTTGATTTCAAAATTTTCAATCCAGATTCGAATTTTAACTATTTTCAAAATTGATTTCAAAACCCTGGGTCTTCAAAATTATCAATTATTTCCATTTTACCCCCAGGACTCTGAATTTCAAAATATTTTCTCAGGAAAACGATCTGGATAGTTTTCAATATGGATTTCAGCCACTTCATCTCAGATTTTGCCCCTTTTTACAAATTCAAATATCCTCCTTTTACAAAATCGCCCTACAAGGGCCAACTCTTTCCAAAATTCCTGTTTTGCCCATTAGTCCAGATTTTATAAAAATTCCAAAAAGAGGTTTTGTTGTTTTATCCTTATTTTAATAAAGAAGCAATGTGGGACCCACACTGAGGTGGTGTCACACAAGCTTTTCTTTTGAAAAAATTGAATTTTGAAAAACCCAAAAATATAGGAGCCTTGTCCCCTGGATTGGTGCCACTTGTCCTTTCTCTCTCCTCTCATTTACCTGCCATGTGTCAGCATAGGGTTCACCTAGAGTTGGCGCCACATGTCACCTTCTCTCTTCTGGCATCCTTTGACACGTGTCAGTGTGGAGCCACCTTAAGATGCCGCCACATGTCATTAGTCATCCTCTTCATTTTATGCCACGTGTCAATGTCTACCATCTTCACCCTGTGCCATGTGTCATTCCAAGGTCACCATGAGATGCCACGTGTCATGTATTGTCCTGTTCAGAAAAAGTAGAACTTGTCTCCCCTGAGGTGGCACCATTTGAATTATGTCTCCTGCATGTGACACATGTCACTCTCTCCTTTCCTCAGGAAAAGCAGGTGACACGTGTCAATCTCTGCTCCTTTCAGAAAAAGCAGAGGACACATGTCTCCCTCCTATTTTTCTCAGAAAAGTAGATGACACATGTCATCTCCAGCTTCCTTTAGAAAAAGTAGAAGACACATGTCACTCCCTGCTTTTCTCAGAAAAAGCGACACATGTCACCCTCTGCTCTTCTCAGAAAAAGCAAGGGACATGTGTCTCTCTCTGCTTTCTTTAGAAAAAGTAGATGACACATGTCATTTTGTGCCTCCTTCAGAGAAAGCTAGAATTCAAATATTCAAACTCCAGGCTGAGGTGGCGCAAATCCTGAACTTCACCTTTTCTATTTTGTGTGAGATGGTGCCACGTGTCCCTTTCCCTCATTTTCCTCCCTCTTGCCACATGGCATTGTAGGAGCCACCCTGAGGTGGCGCCACATATCCATCCTCCATTCCTCCAGGGCCAACATCCATTTGAAATTCAAATTCTCCTCTGAGGGGGCGCCATTTGAGAAGGCCTCTCCAGACAGCTGACACTTGTCCGCCACATGTCCAGACCTCCCTGCATCAGAAAAAGTAGAAAACCCCCCCCTATGAGGTGGCGCATTTTGCTTCCTCCCTTCATGTTCTCCTGCCACATGGCATCGTAGGAGCCACTCTGAGAAAATGCCACATGTCAGCCTCTCCTTTCTTGCAGAAAAGTAGAATTTGAATTCTTCTAAGGTGGCACAGTCTGCTTCCTCCACTCCTATCTCTCTGACACATGTCAAGCACCTCCAGAGATGGCGCCACATGGCATGCTCCTACTGCTTCCAACTTTACACCTCAGAACACCTTTTGAGGTGGCGCCAATCCAGAGTCCCACTTGGCTTCAAATTTTATTTTTATTTTATTTTTAATAAAAGTAGCCCACCATGAGGTGGCACCACCTGAGGACTCCCTACAAAAAGCAATTTTGAATTTCAAACTCCAAAAGAGCACCCTCTGAGGTGGCGCCATCTGGGAGCTTCCTGCAGAGAAAATCAAGCAAACCAAATTTTGAAAAATTTCAAATCCTGCTGAGGTGTCTCATCCACAAAATTCTCATTTTTTTATTTTCTCAAAAATCAAAATAGCACCCCTGAGATGGCGCCACATGGAGGGCTCAGATTGAGCCTGTTTGAAATTCAAAATTTTTCAGAAAATCTATAAAAACAAGGCTCCACGCCCAGCATAGGGAGACCATTTTTGTGAACTTGAAAATTCGACCTAGCCTTCCTGAAAATCCGATTTTTTGCACTTTGGAATTCATGCCCTTTGGCTCAGTGAAGAAGGTGTAGTGGGTCGATTTTGGTGAACCATCCGAAGCCCGGAGCGAAGGACGAAGGAAACTCGTGATAGCCGCCCTTTTAAAGAGCTTCTACGCTGCGTAACGAAGCAAGGTGCACCTCTTTTCCCCTTGATTTGATTCCATAATTCGATTCGGGAGTCGTTTGAAGAAAGAGCTCATCCGAGAGATGGATTGAGCTATTCTCATAAAACGACATATATAAAAATATTTAATTATACTTCCTTGATGATTTTTAGCATTCATGCATTTAGATAGGTTTAATTTGCATTTTATTTAATTAATTTAGCACGTTTCATGAATTAATTAGAATTAATTTAGCATTTATTTCAATTCTGCTCATTTTCAGTAGTTCTCTGTTTTTGTCAGTCAGTCCATACGTCATTTCATGTATTTATTTTTTATTAAAAATACCAAAAAAATCACTGATTGCGCCCTTAGGTGTCCCTAGAATCGTGAAAAAAATTTGAAAGCATTTGAATTTGTTTACTATGGTAAACATTCAAAATGGCATGACGGGTTTTGTTACCCGGGATGCGTTTTGAAAATCATTTGCCGAATTGTAAAATCGAGATCGCCCTCATGGGAGATTCGATTTTTGATCCAAAAAATGTTATGAACGCGAGAGAATGTCTAGTTTTTAATACGAGTTTATCATATTTTTATTATGTTTTTTTATGTCTGACAAAAATCCGAGAGTTCTGGACATGTGTCAGAGCCTGATTTGGGCCTCTGAGATCTTGGATCTACTTAGGGCTATGGTTTCTATTTGTGTGTTGCTCAAAATCCAAAACTGTAAAAAGTAAAAGTTATGTCTGAGGTGTCTTCTGTTCTCATCTGAAAGCCTGTGATTTTTAGAACAGCGTTGATACCCGCTTCGGATTTTTCTTGTCAGTCCTCTGTTTGGTCACATTGGTCTGTTCTGTCAATTTAGGAATACAAAGTTATATTTTTATCCATGTTTATGTTGATCAAATGCCAATGTTATGAACATGAAAGTTGTTCATGTAGGTGTCGTGAGTAGCTCTGATTAATTTCATAAATTTCCATGGCTGATTTATATTTTTTTAGCATTTTACATCAGATTAGGGTGATTTTTACCTCTGTCAGAACTAAATCTCTGTTATTGAACTAACCATGGCTCAAATCCCGAGGCTGTAAAAACCAAAAATGTTCCATTTCGGGTACTTTAACAGTCTGCAAAATATTAGAAGTTTTTATGGTGTAAATATTGCATTATCATATTAAGCATTGCATTTGGTTCGGATCCATAGGCAAAATCCACCATTTTAGGACTTTCTTTAAAGTTTAGCATTTAAATCATATCATTTCGTGATTTTTAACATTCTAGGCTGTTTATCAGAGTAAGTAGATGCTTCATACCGAATTTGGTGCAATTTGGAATCCATTTGAGGTTCGGATTAGCCATAATACCAAAACAGGGTCCCGCAGGACCCGGATCCAAGTGAAAAACAAGCGAAATTCGGTATTTTGGATAAATTGCAAAATGTCAAATTCCGATTTTACAGTCCTAATGTGTTTAGCAGCATGTCATCATGCCTCATACTGCATTTTATCATCATTGGATTCAATTTGAATTTCGAAATCTCAATTTTACCAAGTTTTCCTTCAAAAAACCCTGATTTTAAAGATGTAACTTTAAGTTTAGGGGTATTTTGGTCATTTTGACCCCAATTCCGAATTTCAAACTGTTTTCCACTGAATTCCCTGCATTTACATCATTTCAAATATCAATTGGAAAATCTTGGAAAAACCCACATATTTGAGCTAACCCTATTTCAAGTTTGGCAGGAATAATAAAAAAAAGGAGCTGAAATCTGCAAATTTCTTTTATTTCCTTTATTTAGTGATGTAATAATGTAAATTTTGAAATAAGAGAGTTAATTTCCTGCTTAGACTAGGATGCATATCATATAGTTTGAATTTATGCAATATCCTGCTTATATGATTCATGCATTGTTATTTCAAAAGCACTATGGATGTTCACGAATGGCACGTACACCAACTCTTAGGGAGTTGATAAACTCGGTGGAATCCATATTTACGGCCCTAGTCGGAATATGGACGAGACCCAAATCCATCATCTTTCTACTAGTCACATTGAGCCTACACTCTTAGGCTATCTTAAAATGCACATCATATTTCCAAAGTTTTCAAAATCATGTGCATTAAATCAAATAAACTCTGAACATATTCATGGCCACAGTCAGAATATGTGAAGGATTTACTTTGACTTAATACACATTTTTCCAACAAATTTTCTTAGAAAATCTTTCAAAGTGCATTCATTCACTCATATCATTGGCATCATGAAACCATTGGTTTTCTCATGATTTTCTTAAGAAAGTGGCATTCTTAAGAAATCGATTTCTCAAGAAACTCTAAGAATTTTCCAAAATCAGCTTTCCCCAAGTCAAGTTTTCACAGTTTTCCTTGGAAAATGTTATTTTCTTAAGAGCTTCAAAGGAGTTTTTCAATATTTCTCCAAGATCAAAAAGCGATTTCCAAGTATTTCAAAGGTAAAATTCTCAGGATTTCGATTCCCAAGTTTTGAATTTCCTTCTCCAATGAGTTTTTCCTATAAATTTTCCATCATTTTCCTAAGAAAACTCTCAAAGTCCATGTTTTCCTAAGAAGTGTTTCCCTTTTCAAAGGTTCACCCTTTTCTCAAGAATCACTTCCATTTTCCCAGGATTTTCAACCATTCATGATTTTTCCACAACTTCATGAACTTTCCTGTGATTTCAAAAACCCCTTTTTCACAAGAGTTTTCCTGAGAAAGTGACTTTCAGCTTTTTCCTGAGAGAATCTTTTCAACTCCAAATATTTTCCAAGCATACATCATGTTTTCCCAAGCTGCATCTTCCAAAATCTCATAGCACATGCCTGAATTCTCTGTGCATTTAGGATAGAACATAACTTTGATAATTTCGCTAAGTCAAGCACAATTTTGGTCCTTGGTTCGATTACCCCTGTTAAAGGCGGCAGGAACGGTCGAACCTCGTACCGACAGGTCGAGCCCCATCCCATGGATTTTCCCGCAATTTTCAAAACAGAGGCGAGTATTTCAAAACAATTTCCAAAATCCGGTCAAGTTTGAAGCGCGGAAGCGTTTTCCCTCTCTCTTTCGCAAGGAAGGGAAGGTGGGGAAAAATTTCGCGACGATAACAGAACTCTCCCTATACAAAAGGGTCTCTCGCAAGAGAAAATTTTTTGGAATTGGGTATTAGGTGACCAAAAGGTCGAAATTTGGAAATTGATATTTGAAATTTGATATTTGAAATTGGAAAATTGGAAATTGATATTTGGAAATTGGAAATTAGAATTTTGGAATTTTGGAATTTGGAAATTGATATTTAGAAATTGGAAATTGGGAATTTTGGAATTTGGAAATTGATATTTGGAAATTGGAAATTTGGAAATTGATTGGCTAAAAAGGTCGAAATTGTGAATTGGTTTACTGAGAATGACATGGGTTCTATTGAGAACGGCATTGGTTCCGCAGGGGTTCGACCTACGAATTATCAATTCCATAGGAATTCAACTTAAGGATCATAGCTTAAGAAGGAATGATTCCAACTTGTGAGCTTTGGAATGGACCAGGTGCTAAACTGGGTTTTTGAGGGAAGATTCGAATCAGAATTCAACTCTTCAAGGAAAACTAGATGAATTGGATTTTGAAAGAAAATTCAAGTCGGAACTTGCATTTTCTAGACCAACTCTGTAGGAAAAGAAAACTCGAGTCGAAACCCGAATCTTCGAAGGAAAACCAAGTCCCTTATGGAAGGAAAAGAAATCCGAGTCGGAGCTCGAATCCTGAAGGACAACTAGATCGGTTGGAAGGAAAAGAAATTCGAGTCGGAACTCGAATTCCGAAGGAGAACTAGGTTAATTAGAAGGAAAGGAAATTAGAGTCGGAACTCGAATCCCAAAGGAAAACTAAACCGGTTAAAAGGAAAAGAAATTCGAGTCGGAACTCGAACTCCTGAAGAAAAACTAGATCGATTAGAAGAAAAGGAAATTCGAGTCGGAACTCGAATCCCAAAGGAAAACTAAACCGGTTAGAAGGAAAAGAAATTCGAGTCGGAACTCGAACTCCTGAAGAAAAACTAGATCGATTAGAAGAAAAGGAAATTCGAGTCGGAACTCGAATCCCAAAGGAAAACTAAATTAGTGGACACTGAATTTTAAAGTGTATCAGTGCAAACACCGGATTTTGAAAATATGCCAATACAAGCATTATGTTTTGAAAAATTACCAGTACGAATACCGGGTTTTGGAAGATTACCAGTACGAGCACTGGATTTTGGAAGGTTACCAGTACGAGCACTGGATTTTAAAAGGTTACCAGTACGAGCACTGGATTTTAAATGGTTACCAGTACGAGCACTGGGTTTTGGAAATTTACCAGCACGAACACTGGATTTTTGAAAAATTACCAGCACAACACTGGATTCTGAAGAATTACTAATTGATTTTGATGGAAAATTTTCAATCTTCACCCTCACGATGACTTGGACAACTGTCGGGGTCTCAGGATTTATCCCTTATCCTGAATGGGTAATCGATGCAAATGCAAATTGATGCAGATGAATGCATGCAAATGCAAATGGGTGCACATGCGTGCAAAATGAGAGATTTGTTTATCCTGCCTGCATACAGGATATTTGTAGATAAAAACAAAATTTTAAAATGCCCCAGTGTAATTGGGAAAAAGAATTTTGATTATTATTGAAGAAAATTTGGAAGAATTACAAATAATAGGGAATTGTTCAAGTATAGAATTTTTTCAAATGTCGAGCATTGATGGGATCTGGTAATTCTATTCCATCAGCATTGATGAGCCGATATGAATTGCGAGGTAGTGCCTCTTTGACAACATAAGGACCTTCCCAATTTGGCGACCATTTGCCACCCGGGCGGTGCCTGAGATAAGCTGTTGATCTGAGCACTAGATCATTGACCCAAAATTTTCTCTCAATGATAGATTTTGCATATTGTCGGGCTATCCTTTGGCGATAGGATTGAGCATGCTCTGCTACTCTGAGCCTTCTTTCATCGAGCAAATCAAGTTGTACCAGTCGCTGTTGCTGATACTGATCAAGAGGTAATTCTAGAAGTGATGCAAATTTCAGAGCAGGTTTCTGAACATGTAGAGGTAGTACTACTTCAGTTCCGTAGACAAGTTCTGACGGAGTAGCATTCGTTGGAGTTCGAATGGTGGTTCTGTATGCCCATAATGCATCATGAATCTTTTCATGCCAGTCACGGCCCGTTTCTAAAGTTCGCTCCAGGATTCGAATCAGAATCTTGTTGGTGGCCTCTGCCTGACCATTCCCTTGAGGATAATAAGGAGCGGAAAAATGATGATGAATTTTGAACTTTGAGCAGAATGTCCTCATTCTCTCATTCTTGAAATGACTGCCATTATCCGACACAATATCATGCGGTATACCGAAACGGCAAAGGATATTCTTATGGATGAAAGAAACCACGTGTCGACCTTCTACTGTGCGTAGAGTGACTGCTTCTACCCACTTAATAAAATATTCTGTTGCGGCAAGAAAATATTTATGACCATTGGAGGCTGAAGGAGTGATGGGGCCTACAACATCGAAAGCCCACATGGAAAATGGCCATGGCGAGACGACAGATTGCAAGTATGTCGCTGGCGCATGAATAGAAGGCGCATGCATCTGACATTGAATGCACTTCTTCACAAAACGATAGCAATCTTGTTGCATAGTTCTCCAATAATATCCTGCTCTGATGATTTGTTTAATGAGAGTCTGATAGCCAACATGACCACCGCAAATGCCTTCATGTGCTTCTTGCACAACTTCTTCGGCTTCTTCTTCGTCCAAACATCTGGAATACTCAGAATTGAATCCACGACAATAAAGGATGTCGGCAAGAATAAAATATCGAGCAGACATGCGTTGAATTGCTCGCTGCTCTCTCTTTGATAATTCTGGAGGAAAATCGCCAGTTTTAATGAAATTTTTGATATCATGATACCAAGGCTTCTTCTTCTGCTCAGCCTGGTTTATCTGCTCTACTGGGACGAAAGCGGGTTGATCAAGTCTGCCAATTTCAAATGAGCGACAAGATTCTCTACTCCTGAAAGACATGATGGATCCCAGATTAGCTAAACTGTCTGCAACTTGATTGAAATCTCTCTTGATATGAAAAAGTTGGAATTCTTCGAATTTGTTGGCAAGAGCTGAGACAATCTTCTGGTAAGGAAGTAATTTCTGATCTTTCACTTGCCATTCGGCCAGAACTTGATTGACGATTAACAAAGAATCGCCATAAGCATGCACTCTTTTGACATTGAAGTCCTGTAGAATTTTCAGACCTTGTATCAAAGCTTCTTACTCGGCCATATTGTGAGTGCACTGAAAATCCCGTTTGAGACAAAAGGGGATCATCTCCTTCTCTGGTGTAATTAGCAGAATTCTGATTCCTATGCCTGCCATATTCTTGGAACCGTCGAAGAATAAATTCCAAATTGGGATTGTTGAATATTGCAGATCCGCTCATCGGGGAAATCATCCTCAGCTTTAACATCCTCTGCTAGAGGAAAATCTGCTAATTGGTCTGCAATTGCTTGGCGTTTGATAGATTGCTGAGAGACATATTCCAAGTCGTATTGCATTAATAGGACTTGCCATTTGGTGATTCGTCCGCTGAGAAATGGTTGTTCAAGAACGTACTTGAGAGGATTTAATTTAGATAGAATTTTGACTTCAGATGCCAATAGATAATGTCTCAATTTCTGACACATCTATACCAGAGCTAGGCATGTCTTCTCTATCTGAGAGTATTTCTTCTCATAATCAATAAAGGTCTTGCTCACATAGTAAATGGCATGCTCAATCAAACTGCCTTCCTCATATTGTGCCAAGAAACTGTCGCAAGCAACTTGATTGACTGAAATGTATAGCAATAGGGGTTTCCCTAATTCTGGCGGCTTTAAAACAGGAGGATTGAGAAGATATTTCTTGATGCGTTCGAACGACTGCTGACACTTTGGTCCCCATTCGAACCTCACTCCTTTTCTGAGCAAATGATTGAAAGGCTCACATCTCATGGCCAAATTAGAAATGAATCGCCGAATTGATTGCATGCGTCCTTGAAGGCTACGCAATTCTTTGAGATTAGTCGGGGGTGACATGCCAATGATAGCTTTGGCCTTAGCGGGATCCATTTCTATCCCCTTCTTGCTGACCAAGAAGCCTAGAAACTTGCCTGATTCGACTCCAAAAACACATTTTTGTAGATTGAGTCTTAGCTTGTAAAGAATGAGTCGCTTGAAAACTTGATTGAGAGCTTCGATGTGATCTTCCTCTTCTTTGGATTTCACCAGAATATCATCGACATATGCATCCATGATTTTGTGCATCTGATCATGGAATATAACGGCCATAGCGCACTGATAAGTGGCTCCAGCATTCTTGAGCCCAAAGGGCATGACTGTATAACAGAAAGTGCCCCATGGCGTGGTAAAGGATGTTTTGGATTGGTCACGAGCGGCCAACTTGATTTGATTATATCCGGAGTATCCGTCCATAAAGGAAAACATAGCATGCCCGGCTGTGCTATCGACTAGGAGATCAATGTTTGGGAGCGGATAGTCATCCTTTGGAGTGGCTTTATTGAGATCACGGAAGTCGATACAGATTCGCACTTTCCCATTCTTCTTAGGAACTGCTATGATATTCGCCAACCAATCCGGATAATCAATTGCTCGAATGAATCCTGCTTTAAGCAGATCCTCAAGTCCTTCCTTGACCTGTTGCTCGATTCGAGGATCCATTTTTCTCAACTTCTGCTTGACTGGTTTCGCCTCAGGTTTCAAAACGAGGCGATGTTCCACCAATTTCGGATCTAAACCTGGCATATCCTCATAAGTCCATGCGAATACTTCTTCATGCCGCTTGAGGAAATTAGTGAGCCTTTCTTTCTCTCCTGGGCTCAAACCACTGCCAATCTTGAGAATTCTAGGATCGTCTTCTGATCCGATATTGATATCCTCAGTCGGATGATGGCTCATCTTGCTTCTGAACCGATGCAAATTCTGGCAGTTCCTGAAGAGCTGAATCGAACTCTGCGGATTCTTCTGACTGCCTTGCAGTCTGACTACATTCTGTTCTTATTCTGACCTGATGAATTATCGCTGATTTCGAACAAGCTTTTGGATTAAAGACGAGCTTCTTGATAGATCGGGAAGACATTATGAAAATTGGAGGATAAATTGATTTAGGGAAATTGCTCATCATGAAATAAATTGCTTTTATTGAAAATAATTGGAAAGATAAAAAAAATAATTTCAATTTTGTGAAGATTTAATATTGAGGAGTAAAGAGACAAACGGCACCAAGATAGACAAAGGAAACTGGCAACTTTATTGAAAGATAGAATTAATCAAAATGACAATGATGAAAATGAAATGGGATATCATCCCGACAAAATAATAGAAAAGGAAAGACAAAGGAATTCTTCTAATGCGCTCCCTTAATGAAAACAGTCCCTTTCTGAGATCTTCGGCCATTAAAGCCCAATCCGGTTCTTTTAAGGCAGTGCTGAGGAATCACTGGTTCAAGACGACCATCTTCATTTTTGACTAGGCCTCGAAAAGGCTGGTAGCCGTGCTTCACTAGTAAATCAAATCCCTTCTTAGCTTTCATAAATTGGGGGAATAGCGGATGATCCTTAAGTGTGTTGTAATCAATTCGTCCTCCAATCTTGAAGAACTGTGGACCTCCCCATCGGGTCGCAGCCACTGTAAGCTCGGGTTGCTCTACCGTATGCATTATTCCTGAATCCTCTTCGAAGCTGACCTCTTCAATACCCCTAATGCTAGGGATATCAGTAGTGAAAGAGGGCCTGGGAACCATGGGCTGTGCTAGCCTCTGCTCCGGATCTTCGCCTAAGACTGTCGTGATCATACCACCTTTTGACCACTTGATGCACTGATGAAGAGTACACGGTACTGCGTTTGTGTTGTGGATCCATGGTCTCCCGAGAAGTAGATTATAAGTGGGCGGCACATTGACCACGTGAAAGAGAATTGAATGGACCGAGTAGTTGTAAACACCCCAAATTTTCACTCACCTCCCCGACATTTTCACCAAACATCATCATTCAACCTTTGAAATCACCGGAGGGCAAAATGGTCATTTTATGAGCCCGGACCTTGCAAAAGTCCAAATTTCATCTAAAACTCTCAAAACTTCTCTAATTTTAACTCAGATGTTCAAAAATTTATTCCTGACAGGAGACAGACAGCTCCAAGTCGTGGTTCAAGATTCTATTGCATAAGACATGACATTGCATGAGCATTTCAAATCACTGCACTGCACAGCATGTCATTTCGAGGTCCAGAACTCTAGATTTCAAAATTTTCAATCCAGATTAGAATTTCAACTCTTTTCAAAATTGATTTCAAAACCCTGGGTCTTCAAAATTATCAATTCTTCCCATTTTACCCCCAGGACTCTGAATTTCAAAATATTTTCTCAGGAAAACGATCTGGATAGTTTTCAATATGGATTTCAGCCACTTCACCTCAAATTTTGCCCTTGTGACAATTTCAAATATCTTCCTTTTACAAAATTACCCTACAGGGGCCAACTTTTTCCAAAATTCCTGGTTTTACCCATTAGTCCAGATTTTATGAAAATTCCAAAAAAAAAAGTTGTTGTTTTATCCCTATTTCAATAAAGAAGCAAGGTGGGACCCACACTAAGGTGGTGTCACACAAGCTTTTCTTTTGAAAATTTGAATTTTAAAAAACCCAAAAAAATAGGAGCCTTGTCCCCTGGATTGGTGCCACTTGTCCTTTCTCTCTCCTCCCATTTACCTGCCATGTGTCAGCATAGGGTTCGCCTAGAGTTGGCGCCACATGTCACCTTCTCTCTTCTGCCATCCTTTGACACGTGTCAGTGTGGGGCTACCTTCAGAAGCTGTCACATGTCATCCCATTTATCTGCCATGTGTTAGGTGCCATGTGTCATTTCAAAGAACACCAGGAGAGGCCAAGTGTCATAGGTTGTCCTGTCTAGAAAAAGTGGAGCTTGTCTCCTCTGAGGTGGCGCCACTTGAAGTGTGTCTCCTGCAGGGGACACGTGTCAACCCCTCCCTCCTTCTAGAAAAGCAGCCTGACACATGTCTCTCCCTACTTTTCTCAGAAAAGTAGGAGACATGTGTCACCCCTAAATTCCTACAGAAAAGGTAGGCTTGTCTCCTCTGAGGTGGCGCCATTTGGAGTGTGTCTCCTGCAGAGGACACATGGAAATCTCTCAGTTTCTCAGAAAAAGTAGACGCCATGTGTCGTTTTCTGCTTTCTTCAGAAAAACTAGAATTCAAAAGTTCAAATCTCCACATAGGTGGCGCAAATCCTGAACTTCTACCTTTTCCATGTTGTCTGAGATGGCGCCACATGGCCTGGCCCTCCTTCTCTACCCTCTGCCATGTGTCATCTTCTGCTTCTTTCAGAAAAAGCAAGGTGACACATGTCTCCTTCTAACTCCTTCAGAAAAAGTAGAGGACACATGTCTTCTCCCTACTTTTCTCAGAAAAGTAGGAGACACATATCACTCCTGGCTTTCTTTAGAAAAAGCAAACCATTCAAATGTTCAAACAGGGCCTAGGTGGCGCAAATCCTGAGCCATGATTTTTCCAGATGGTCTATGAGGGCGCCACATGTCACTTCCCTCCTTTTCCTCCCTCTTGCCACATGGCATTGTAGGAGCCACCCTGAGGTGGCGCCACATGTCCATCCTCCATTCCTCCAGGGCCAACCTCCATTTAAAATTCAAATTCTCCTCTGAGGTGGCGCCATTTGAGAAGGCCTCTCCAGACAGCTGACACTTGTCTGCCACATGTCCAGACCTCCCTGCATCAGAAAAAGTAGAAAAACCCCCCTATGAGGTGGCGCATTTTGCTTCCTCCCTTCATGTTCTCCTGCCACATGGCATCGTAGGAGCCACTCTGAGGAAATGCCACATGTCAGCCTCTCCTTTCCTGCAGAAAAAGCAAAATTTCAAACATTTGAACTCCCCCAGAGGTGGCGCCACATGGCATGCCCCCACTGTTCCAACTTTACACCTCAGAACACCTTTTGAGGTGGCACCATTCCAGAACTCCCACTTGGCTCCATTTTGATTTTTATTTTATTTTTAATAAAAGTAGCCCACCATGAGGTGGCGCCACCTGAGGACTCCCTACAAAAGGTGAGTTTGAATTTCAAATTCCAAGAGAGCACCCTCTGAGGTGGCGCCATCTGGGAGTTCCCTGCAGAGAGAATCAAGCAAGCTTTTGAAAAATTCCAAATTCCCCTGCTGAGGTGTCTCACCCACAAAATTTCCATTTTTTTTTATTTTTCTCAAAAATCAAAATAGCCCCATGAGGTGGCGCCACCTGAGGGCTCCCTGCAAAAGCCAAATTCGAATTTCAAACCCCCAGATAGCACCCCCTGAGATGGCGCCACATGGAGGGCTCAGATTGAGCCTGTTTGAAATTCAAAAATTTTCAGAAAATCTACAAAAACAAGGCTCCAAGCCCAGGAGAAGAGGGCATCTTTGGAGACCATTTTTGTGAACTTGAAAATCTGACCTAGCCTCCCTAAAATCTGATTTTGAACTTTGGAAATTGTGCCCCCTTTGGCTCATTGGAGAAGGTGGAGTAAAGTTCGTGCAGTGGCCAATTCGATTCAAGCATAGGTCGATTTTGGTGAACCATCCGAAGCTCGGAGCGAAGGACGAAGGAAGCTCGTGATAGCCGCTCCTTTCAAGAGCTTCTACTCTGCGTAACGAAGCAAAGTGCACTTCTTTTTCCCTTGATTTGATTCCATAATTCGATTCGGGAGTCGTTTGAAGAAAGAGCTCATCCGAGAGATGGATTGAGTTATTCTCATAAAATGACATATATAAAAAGTTTAATTATGCTTCCTTGATGATTTTTAACCTTCATGCATTTAGCTAGGTTTAATTTGCATTTTATTTCATTCATTTAGCATATTTCATGAATTAATTAGGATTAGTTTAGCATTTATTTCAACTCTGCTCATTTTCAGTAGGTCTCTGTTTTTGTCAGTCAGTCCACACGTCATTTCATGCATTTGTTTTTTATTAAAAATCCCAAAAAAATCACGAAATGCGCCTTAGGTATCCCTAAAATTTTGCTAAAAATTCGGAGGCATTTGAATTTGTTTACTGCGGTAAACATTCAAAATGGCAAGTCGGGTTTTGTTACCCGGGATGCATTTTGAAAATCATTTGCCGACTTTTAAAATTGAGATATCCCTCATGGGAGATCCGATTTTCAATCCGAAAGATGTTCTGAGCTCGGGAGAATGTCTAGTGTTTAATATGATTTTCTCAGATTTTTCTGATGTTTTTTAATGTGTAACAAAAATCTGCGAGTTCGGGACACGTGTCAGAGCCTAATTTGGGCCTCTGAGATTTTGGATCGACTTAGGGCTATGGTTTCTCTTTGTGTGTTGCTCCAAATCCAAAACTGTGAAAAGTGAAAGTTATGTCCGAGGTGTCCTATGTTTGCATCTGAAAGCCTGTGATTTTTAGAACAGTTTTGTTACATGCTTCGGATTTTTCTTGTCAGCCCCCCTGTTTTGCTACATTTGTCTGTTCTGTTGATTTAGGCAGAAATAGTTATATTTTTATATGTGTTTCCGTTGATCAAATGCCGAAGTCATGAACATGAAAGTTGTTCACGTGAGTAGCTCTGATTAATTTCATAAATTTCCATGGCTGTTTGATATTTTTTTAGCGTTTTACATCAGATTAGTGTGATTTTTACCTCTGTCAGAAATAAATCTCTGTTATTGAACTCACCATGGCTCAAATCCCGAGGCTGTAAAAACCAAAAATGTTCCATTTTAGGTCTTTTAGCAGTCTGCAAAATATCAAAAGTTTTTATGGTGTAAATCTTGCATTATCATGTTAAGCATTGCATTTGGTTCGGATCCATAGGCAAAATCCACCATTTTAGGACTTTCTTTGAATTGTAGCATTTAAATCATATCATTTCGTGATTTTTAGCATTCTAGGCTGTTTATCAGAGTAAGTAGATGCTTCATACGGAATTTGGTGCAATTTGGAATCCATTTGAGGTTCAGATTAGCCATAATACCAAAACAGGGTCCCGTAGGACCCGGATCCAAGTGAAAAACAAGCGAAATTCGTTATTTTGGATAAATTGCAAAATGTCAAATTCTGATTTTACAGTCCTAATGTGTTTATCAGCATGTCATACTGCATTTCATCATCATTGAATTCAATTTGAATTTCGAAATCCCAATTTTACTAAGTTTTCCTTCAAAATACCCTGATTTTAAAGGTGTAACTTTAATTTTAGGGGTATTTTGGTCATTTTGACCCCAATTCCGAATTTCAAACTGTTTTCCACTGAATTCCCTGCATTTACATCATTTCAAATATCAAGGAAGCATGATCATAGGGTTTATATCCAATTAAATCCAATAATTTCATAATATTATTGGAAAATTTTGGAAAAACCCACATATTTGAGCTAACCTTATTTCAAGTTTGGCAGGGACATTCAAAAGAAGGAGCTGAAGTCTGCAAATTTCTTTTATTTCCTTTATTTAGTGATGTAATAATGTAAATTTTGGAATAAGAGAGTTAATTTCCTGCTTAGGCTAGGATGCATATCATATAGTTTGAATTTATGTAATATCCTGCTTATGTGATTCACGCATTTTATTTCAAAAGCACTATGGATGTTCACGAATGGCACGTGCACCAACTCTTAGGGAGTTGATGGACTCGGTGGGATCCATATTTACGGCCCTAGTCGAAATATGGACGAGACCCAGATCCGTCATCTTTCTACTAGTCACATTGAGCCTACACTCTTAGGCTATCTTAAAATGCACATCATATTTCCAAAGTTTTCAAAATCATGTGCATCAAATCAACTAAATTCTGAACATATTCATGGCCACAGTCAGAATATGTGAAGGATTTATCTTGACTTAATGCACATTTTTCCAACAAATCTCTTAGAAGATCTTTTCAAAGTGCATTCATTCACTCATGTCATTTGCATCATGAAATCATTGATTTTCTCAAGATTTTCTCAAGAAAACTTCATTCTCAAGAAATCGATTTCTCAAGAAACTCTAAGGATTTTTCAAAATCGGTTTTCCAAAGACAAGTTTTTCCACAGTTTTCCCTGGAAAATGATATTTTCTTAAGAGATTCAAAAGAGTTTTTCAATCTTTCTCCAAGATCCAAAATCGATTTACAAGTATTTCAAAAGGTAAAATTCCCAGGATTTCGATTCCCCAAGTTTTGAATTTCCTTCTCCAATGAGTTTTCCTATAAATCTTCCATCATTTTCCTAAGAAAACTCTCAAAGTCCAAGTTTTCCTAAGAAGTGTTTCCCTTTTCAAAAGGTTCATCTTTTCTCAAGAATCACTTCCATTTTCCCAGGATTTTCAACCATTCATAATTTTCCCAAGTCTTTATGAACTTTCCTGAGATTTCAAATCTTTTTCATCTGAGTTTCCTGAGAAATTGACTTTCAGCTTTTTCCTGAGAGAATCTTTTCAACTCCAAATATTTTCCAAGCATACATCATGTTTTCTCAAGCTGCATTTTCCAAAATCTCATAGCACATGCCTGAATTCTCTGTGCATTTAGGATAGAACATAACTTTGATAATTTCGCTAAGTCAAGCACAATTTTGGTCCTTGGTTCGATTACCCCTGTTAAAGGCGGCAGGAACGGTCGAACCTTGTACCGACAGGTCGAGCCCCATCCCATGGATTTTCCCGCAATTTTCAAAATGGAGGCGAGTATTTCAAAATAATTTCCAAAACCCGGTCAAGTTTGAAGCGCGAAAGCGTTTCCCCTCTCTCTCTTCCGCAAGGAAGGGAAGACGGGGGAAAAATTTCGCGACGATAACAGGTTTGGCGACCGAGATGGGACCTGTCCTTGTCTGATCAAAGTAGTGCTTGACTTAGTTCAATTATCAAAATTATGTTCACAAAATGTCAGCTCTTTTACTTTCAATATCATGTGAGCCTAGGAGCCTAGATTCTGACCTAGCTGACATTGACTGCATATAGCTTAGGCATGGTTTGGTAGGACTATATTGAGGAGAAATTTTCATGCTCACATAGACTTAGGTCTAAATACAACTCTCCTCAATTTAGGATCTGAATGCAAACAATGTATGTTTCTTCAAAGATTTTCAAAAGTCTATCTCTCTAGGACTTAGAGCCATCTATTTCTTGCATGTGATCATTTTTTTCAAAACTCCCTTACCTATCATTACCTGGTCTTCACGTTGCTGGGCTCTCTTCCAGAACCATAGTTCGGGACAGAGCCTCACAACTGGGCCAACTATTTGGGTTAACACCCCCCTACCACGTACCGCGGGCCACAGTCCGAAGTATATCGGTAGGCGCTCAAGGATGTTGGAAAACCTTACCTTAGAACCGGAGTTGAAATTCTATGCCACGTACCTCGGATTTCGATTCGAGTATATCGGCGTAACTGGATTGGACAAAGATGATCTGAACCTAGAGTTAGGATTAAGGTCCTACAGCTGTTTTCAAATTGATGCATCTAGAGTCAGCCTTTTAGGGAGTGCTGAATGTGCATAAGTGTTTGTGCAGGATGTGATTGTATGTATGATTTTCTCAACTCTTTATGTTTCCCAATGTTTTTCAACTCATTAGGTCTTTTTCCAAATATCCTTATTTTCCACAAGGTCTTTTTCTCAAACCCTGGATGATTTTTCCAAATATCCCATTTCTTCCAAAACTCCAGGCGATTTTACATTCTACCTTTCTACTGGATCTCGAATTTCCAGCTGCATTTTTATCCTGCCTGCAAAATTTTTCAAAACTTCTCACATTTTCCTAAGTCTCATTCTAAGTCTTTCTCTGTTTTCAGTTCGATGGCATCCATTCAAGTCGATCCTATCTTTCCTGAAGGTCACATCTCCTTCGAGGTGCGACAAGGTCGTCCTGAACATCGAGCCCTTAGCACCGGAACTTTCATTCCCCGGTGGTATTATTCCTGGCTAAAGAGCTTTTCCCGAATGTTCCCGGACCATTTGAGCGAGTGCGGATTAGAACTGGCATCAGCAGTCGAAAAGCAGACCATCAATGGCAACCTGATCCATGCAATGGCAGAGCGATGGAATCCTCGAACGTGTACCTTCTGGTTCCCATGGGGAGAGATGACCGTTTTAATGGATGAATTTTCAGAAAACATGGGGTTACCAGAACCAGCCGGTCAACCAGAAGACCCATTAGAGCATCAATTCCTTATCAACGTCAAGGGTTTGGACCCTCGAGACTCCTTGGCTTGTATGACAGGCCGCCGATCTTGGCCCCTGATCCAGTTAGAAGGAAATGAATATGTTGACCTACTTGAGTTGTACCGCCAGTACGGGACCTTCGTCGAAGTCAGCTCGCTATCAAGAACAGCCAAAGAAAGGATTCAAAATGCGATGGTCCTGTGCACTGTAGGATTATCCCTCTTCCTAGATGGACAAAACTACATGGATTTTCCCGCAATTTTCAAAACGGAGGTGAGTATTTCAAAACAATTTCCAAAACCCGGTCAAGTTTGAATCGCGAAAGCATTTCCCTCTCTCTCTTCCGCAAGGAAGGGAAGACGGGAGAAAAATTTCGCGACGATAACAGTAGTCAATGAAGATCTCTAGGAATATTTTTCCTTTCGCTGTTTGGCCGTGATTGTCGAACCCATAAATGGTGATCGGATCCGGAATGTATTCTTCTTCTTTAATGCCCAAAGCTTTGGCGGTCATTTCCGGACATATATTGAGGTTGCTGCCTCCATCGATCAGCACATGAGGAACTGTCATCCCTCTGGTTCGGACCACAACATACAAGGCATTGTTGTGAAATACATGAGGTTTAGGGAGATCCTCTTCGGAGAAAGTAACTGGAGCATTAGTCATGGCCTGATTGACTATGTGGGCCATGTCTTCCGGAGTTATGCTTGGTTTCACCTTGATTTTCTGCAACAGATTATTTAATACTTGCTGATGTTTAGCGAAAGCTTGGGTTAAGTCCAAAATTGAGACATTGGATAATGCTGTAATAGGCTTTAGAGTGGATGTCTCGCTTTTCTTTATGGTGGACTTAATGAGATGCTTAGGGAGCCATGGCATACTTCTGGCTACCTCGGGAGATATCCCAGCGGGCTTGTCAGATACTTTCAATTTGCCGAAAGCTGAAATAAGGTCCATCTTCTGGGCCTTGGACCGAGCCTGCCGCAATACCAGGACTTGATGCTGAGCTTGCATGTCATTTTCAGAGCACGGCCTGATATGCTCTTGTGGTTGAAACGACTGTTCGGTGATGACTACTGTAGAATGACGAGGAAATGGCTCTTTTAGAATATCTATATTTTCATCTTTCGCACCTTCTACCAGAAGATTTTTATCAATAAGGTCCTGAACAATATTCTTCAGAACGAAGCAGTTCTCAGTATTGTGCCCCACTGTTCTGTGGAACTTGCAGAATTGGTCTTTGAATTTTCCCATAGGAACGGGAGGATCGGCCAGCCTTGGCAACTTGACCATCTCCTTGGTCAACATGTACTCGAGTTCCAGTCTCTAGAATTTTCTGTCATAGCTCCATCCCTCATGCTTCACTTTCTCTCGGGGTTTTGGTCCCTGCTCTAGCGGCTTGCTGAATTGCGGGATCGGCTTCCCTTTCTGATCATTCCTGTTTGAACCTCCTGCCCCATAACAGAAGTCTTTATTCTGCCCCTTGCGATGATTCCATTTATTATTACTGACAGAATTAGTGAAGTGAGTCTTCTTCTTTGACTCGTTCTGGCCGCTGTTCTTGGTGAAAGTGAAACCTTCATAGAAGCCATTCTCCATACTTAATTCGAGCCACTCGGCTCGCTCTGTTAATTCAATAAAGGTTCTGGACGGTGCGGTGGAGATGAGGCCTTTCAGTGGTTGCGAGAAGTTACTCAGAATTAGAGACAAAGCGTGCCCCTCTGATATGGGATCTCTCATTTTATTACAAGCTGACCTCCAGCGATGGATGAAGTCTCTAGCTTTTTCATTTTCTCTCTGTTTCAGGCCACAGAGGTGGCTGAGGGTCGGGAGCGCCTCAGCATTGAACAGAAAGCGCTCAATGAACATATTTACCACCTTATCAAATTCTTTCAGCTCTATGGGGTTGATGTGCTCCGAGTACCATTTAGCTGTCGTTCCCTCCAGACTGCGAGGAAAGCAAAGGAAGAGTGCCCGATTGTCACGCTTGAATCGTGAACATTCAGCGAAAAACATGGCGAGATGAGCCTTAGGGTCGCCAGAACCATCAAACTTGATAAATTTTCTGGGGAGATTATCCAGATCGTCGTCCCCATCTAAACCATCATAGAAGTCTTCGCTGGTGAAGACTTTCTTGCCCTTGTCGCGGGCCTGCAGATCTTTGACCATTTTTATCATGTCTTTTAGCTGTGACTGGGTAGGGTCGTCAACAGACTTGTAAGCCGACCCCTGACCCTGAGTCGACCTTTTGAATTCATATTTATTTTCACATTCCTTGTCAGCATCGTCAGCTGATTCTGACTCATCAGATATTTCCTCGTGACGACTCTGCTTTTTGCTGATCTTCACATTCTTGACGGCATGACCCTTATCTTTCTGTTTGGTCTGAATTTGCTCAGTACTGGCCTCAGCTTGCTCTGCTAGCATCTTGGTCATGACATACATTTGGGGATCGATGCCATCATCTGCCTGCTGACCCTGACTCTGGATTGATCGAGGTGAGTCCATCTCTTCTTCTGAAGCTACTGAGTACGCGACGCCTTCAACTGATGTGGTTTTCTTTCTGGATCTTGTATGAACCATCGGGTATCACAAATGATCTCTTGGATATTGCTGATGCTCTCTGCAGGGCAGAATTGAAGGTTAGGCTTCTGAAGGAAATTTGGTTTGGAGGAAAAAATTTGTTGAGAATTTTGGTAGACAATTGAAATAATATCTCATTACTAGGGATTGAGTCGTCGCTGGGATTACGACAATTGTGTTGCTATTCTTTGCAAGATAAACAACTAAAAATATGCCTTGTTACCTAGGCGAGGTCGTCAAACCAATGTAAAATAAAGGAATTTTTATTGAGGGGAAAAACATGATTTTATCAATAATACACTTGACAGAGGGGAGGGGGACAGACAATTTTCCACCACTCCGGATAATCAGAAGATACACGAGGACCAGGAAAAATAGTAAGACTGACAAAGGAATCCCAGCCATGTCTGGCAGAATGGTATGCTCCGGACCACTGATCTGATGTGAGATCGAATTCTGGCAGAACCCCGGCTAGTGGACGAATCTCTACGCGCTTCTGCCTCTGAGAGAACTGCCTGACACACCGCTCTGGATGATAGTATGCGCAGAAAAATGGGCCAAGTAGCCTGAATCGCTTGCCATATGCATAAGTATATATGGGAGGTGATTCCTGACGATCAAAGTAGTCCCATACGACTTCTTCCTCCTGAAGGTTGTCGATCAAGAACCGGTATCGCGCAACTGGAAGAAGCTTTTCACCATTGTATCTGAATGAACTGGCTCGGGCTGGTACATGCCGGAGGAACCAAGATTGTAACGCGTAGGTGCACCCTTCGACTAGAATCGACTCTCCGAGTGCGAAACGAGTCAACCCTCGGTATAGAAAAGCGAGTGCGGCCATGGCTATTGAGAGGCGGCTGGTCTGTCGACTTCCCCATCTCCTTAGAAGCTGAACTATTCTGATATCCATGTAATTTCGTCCATCGGGAAAGAAAGCTAATCCTACCGTGCACAGAACCATCGCGTGCTGAATTCTCTCTCGAGCTGTTCTGGACAACGAGCTGACTTCCACAAATGTCCCATGCTGTCTGTAGATTTCGAGCAGGTCCACATATTCATTTCCATCTTCTTCAATCAATGGCCAAGACTTGCGTCCTGTCTTGCGAGCTAAGGCATCCTTAGGGTCCAGACCCTTAACATTAATCAGAAACTGTTTCTCCAATGGATCTCCAGGCTGACTGGCTGGCTCGGGCAATCCCATAATATCTGAAAATTCATCCATCAGTACTGTCATCTCGCCCCACGGGAACCAGAAGGTAGAAGTGCTCGGATTCCACCGCTCTGCTAGTGCATGAATCAAGTTGTCGTTGACTGTCTGCTTTCCCACTGCGGACGCCAGTTCCAATCCACACTCGTCCAGATGGTCCGGAAACATACTAGAGAAGTTCTTGAACCATGAATAATACCACCGGGGAAAGAAGGATCTGGTGCTGAGGACTCGATGTTCGGGAAGACTTTGTCGCACCTCGTAGGAGATGTGACCCTCGGGGAAAACTGAATCAAGCTGATTGGATGCCATCGGACTGAAAGACATGGAAATTGGAATAAGACTTGGAAAATACAGGAATTTTGAGGAAAATGCAGGCAGGATAAAAATAAAGCAGGAAATTTGAGATCCAGAAGACAGGAAAGATGGGAAATCACCTGGAGTTTTGAAGGAAATTTGGAAAATCGTCCAGGGTTTGATGAAATATGAAGAAATAAATGGAGAATGAAGTATTTGGAAAATCGTCCAAGGTTTAAAACATGGACAGTACATGGACATAGATTGGGGAATTTTGAAAAATCGTCCAGTATTTTTAGAAAATTGGAGAAAATATCAAAAATAAAAAGGAAATAACATATTCAATCAAATTCTGCATAAACAAGTATGCACATACAGCATTCCCTAAAAGCTGACTCTAGATGCACCAATTGTGAAATAGTTGTAGGACCTTAATCCTAACTCTAAGGTTCAGATCAACTGTATCCAATCCAGTTATGCCTATATACTCAAGCCAAGGCTCGATGTACGTGGCATAAAATCAATTTCTCTGGTTCTAGGTTCAAGTTTTCCAACATCCTTGAGCACCTGCCGATATACGTTGGACTATGGCTATTGGTACGTGGCAGGGGGGTTTTCACCCAAATAAGTGGCCCAGTTGTGAGGCTCTGTCCCGAACTATGGTTCTGGAAGAGAGCCCAGCAACGTGAAGACCGGGACAATATAGGTGGGGTGATTTTTGAAAAACATGAGCACATGCAATCAAATAGAAGGCTCTAAGTCCTAAAGAGATAGATTTTTGAAATATTTGAAGAAGCAAGCATTGTTTTCATACAATTCCTAAATTGAGGAGTGTTGTATTAGACCTAAGTCTAGGTGAGCATGAATAATTCTCCTCAATATGGTCCTACCAAACCATACCTAGTCTATATGCATTCCATGTCAGCTAGGTTCAGGTCTAGGCTCCTAGGTTCACATGATATCATAAAGCAAAGATGACATTCCATGGAAATCGATTTTGACAATTTGAACTAAGTAGAGCATTAGATTGATCAGGCGAAGACAGGTCCCATCACGGTCGCCAAACCTGTTTTCATCGCAAAATTTTTAACCTTTGCGAGTCAAACTGACCTTTGAAAAAGATTTTGAAAATAACTCGCCTCCGTTTTTAAAATGCGGGATTATTCCGTAGAATGGGACTCGCCTGTCGGTACGAGGTTCAACCGTTCCTGCCACCTTTAACAGGGGTAATTGAACCAAGGATTAATCTTATGCTCTACTCTATTCAACTTGTCTAAATCATATTCTAATTTCTAAATGCACAAAGAATCAGGCATGTGCTATGAATTTTAAGAAAATGCACATTTGAAAACATGATGTTTGCTTTGAATGATTGAAATATAAAATGTAAATCTTGGAAAATCGTGAATTGGGGTTTCAAATATACTTCTGAGAGAAATAAAAATCGATTTTGAGGAATCCTTGACATTTGGTGAAAATCGATTCTGAGAGACTTAGTTTCTCTGAATTCAAACTTGGAAATTGAAATTCTAACTTAGAAAATTTGAATTTGGAACTTGGGAAATACTTGAAATATTCTTTGAAATTCAATGCTTTTGGGAAAATCGATTTTGCTATAAGACTTGGGAGATTTTGAGAAAATGAACTTCTTTGAATTGAGATTGGAATTGGCAAATGCATGAAATGAATGAATATGGATTTGAGAAATACTTTTTGTATTTTTGAGAAATGCAGTGCATTTTGAAGTTAGCCTAAGAGTGTAGGCTGAATGTGGCTAATATGAAGATCATAAATCTAAGTATCATTTGTATTCTGACTATGGCCATAAATACAAATTTTACCAAGTTTATAAACTTCATAGAAGCTAGTGCACGTGCCATTCGTGCCTAGATGGTATACCTATCGAGGCTTGGAAATGCTTAGGAGAGAAAGGTTTAGAATGGTTGACAAATCTTTTTAACAAGATTTGGCAGACAAATAAGATGTCTAATGAGTGGAGGAAGAGTACTTTGGTGCCTCTATATAAGAATAAGGGTGATATACAAGATTGCACAAATTATCGTGGTATAAAACTCATGAGTCATACTATGAAACTGTGGGAGAGGGTGATTGAGTCTAGGTTGAGGAAGGTTGTCATGATATCGGAGAATCAATTTGGTTTTATGCCTGGAAGATCAACTATGGAAGTTATACATCTTCTTAGACAACTTATTGAGAGAAATAGAGAGAGGAACAAAGATTTGCATATGGTTTTTATTGATTTGGAGAAGGCATACGATAGAGTACCTAGGGACATTCTCTGGTGGACAATGATAAAAAAAGGTGTTTCTCTCAAGTACATTAGTATAATTAAGGATATGTATGAAGGAGTAGTAACCAATGTCCGCACTTGTGGAGGGGTGACAACCAATTTTCCTATAACGGTTGGGTTACATTAAGGATCTGCTTTAAGCCCTTTCCTATTTGCTATAGTGATGGATGAGCTTACGAGATCAATTCAAGAAAATGTGTCGTGGTGTATGTTGTTTGCTGATGATATTGCTTTGATTAATGAGTCTAGAGCTGGGGTTAATGCTAAGTTAGAATTATGGAGACAGACATTGGAAGCAAGAGGTTTTAAGTTGAGTAAGAGTAAGACAGAATATATGAAATGTCGGTTTAGTAAGCAACGAAGTAGTGATGGGAGTGTAGTGAAGCTTGGTGAGCAAGAAATACCAGTGGATGATTGTTTCAAATATTTGGGATCTATCATTCAAATGTATGGAGAAATTGATAGAGATGTAAATCATAGGATAAAGGTTGGGTGGATGAAATGGAAAACTGCAACTGGAGTGTTGTGTGATCGTAGAATGCCATTGCGGTTGAAGGGAAAGTTTTATAGGACGACTATTAGGCCTGCTTTACTATATGGTACGAAATATTGGGCTGCCAAGAGACATCATATTCAAAAAATGAGTGTAGCTGAGATGCGTATGCTTAGATGGATGTGTGGAAATACAATAAAAGATAAGATTCAGAACGAGGAGATACGTAAGAAGGTAGGTGTTGCACCCATTGAAAATAAGATGAGAGAGAATCGTTTACGGTGGTTTGGACATATTTGGCGAAGGTCTAATGATGCTCCAGTTAGAAGGATAGAGAAATGGGAAAATATATTAGTTAAAAGAGGTCGGGGTAGGCCTAGGAAGACTTGGAGAGAGATGATAGGAAAGGATATGAATGCTTTGAACCTCACTGAGGACATGGCATTAGATAGAAATGATTGGAGGAGAAGGATTCATGTGGAAGACCCAGAATGATTTTCTTTGTTGGTTCATGTAAGGTCCATGATAAATTTTAAGGTAATATTGCATGAATTGTGTTGAGATTGGGAATTTCTTGTTTAATTTACAATTTTCACATTTATACCTTCGTGAAGATACGAGACGAAAATCGCGTAAGTTTACATTAAATAGCAATTGAGGGAAATCTATGACGAATTAACCGCCAAAATTTTTAGGGCAAGTTTATAATATGTATATTTTGGTTGTCCCCAAATTTGAGGTCCGAACGACGAAAAAACTCTGTTAGTGCATGTGATTTACGGAAGATCACTTAGTGACATAGCGAGGGCCCAAACGAGAACCATTTCGTTCGTAGAGGAGATCTTTCTCTTGATTAGGCTTTGAAATGCTAATTACATTAAAAATATAAAAAAAAATAAATATACAAGATGCAGAACATTTAAAAGTCATTTAATAAAAAGAATTATAAAAAGATTGATTCTTCTTTGTTGGTCAAGGGTCGACCAAGTCTATGGTCGTCCACTTAGGACGGCTTTGGGACGACCTTGGCCATGAGGCCAGCTGGTCACGTTGACCAGCTGGAATGATGGCAGAATTGTAATATAAAAAAATGAAATTCTAGGGAGGGCCACGATTGGCCCTACCCAAATAAAAAAAATGGAATTATGGGGGGTCGACTTTTCCTCCTTGGAGAATGAGTGGAGGCCACCATAATGACGTTGGAGGAGCCTTTTTCCTTGGGATTCAAGAGAATCTCAATGTCATTTCCCAAGGGGAAGGCCATAATGAGCATTGAACCCACCTCATTGGGTGCATGGGGTGGCAGCCCCATGGCACCCTTGTAAACTTTTAAAAACCTTTTCAAATCCAGTTTTTCTAGTGGGAGAGGTGGGCGACAGTGGGGAATCGTGACCCACTCCCAGCCTCTCATCTTGGTGAGGTTAATCCTCACCGTCTGTATCCCACCTACCACTTTAAAACCCATTTTGGAAAAAATGAGAGCTCCATAGAGGGGTGATTTTTTCTTGCTAATCTCTCTCTCTCTCACTCTCTTCCTCACTTGCGCCATCTTTTTCCCCTTGTTCTTTCACTCTCCAGCTGTGGGTTTTGGTTCAGCCATTGCGGAAGAAAGACCTTGCAGCCGTGACCTCCCTCCTTCTTCCGAACTTGTGAGGTGAAGGTTCAATACATGCATCTTGTTTCACTTCTCTTTTCGAGGTTTCCAGAAAGGTTGAATCATGAAACCGTGAAAACAATGCATCTGTGCATGCATGTTTCACCGACGGATTTAGTAGTATCATTCTCCTTTCAAGCTGTATTTTTTTTTGTTTTCTCTTTTCCTTTTGGTCAAGTGATTCTCTACTCTAGACACATGGGATAAGAAGGTGCTTCCGGTGAGAGGGTCGCTACTTTGTGCACCTCATTGCCTTGTGTTGGTTCCTACAATCCCTTTTGTTTCACTTAGGCTTTATGCGGCAGTTTTTCAAAAAAAAATGGATGAAAACCTTACATTTTTTCAGTCATGGCTTACCTTGGTTTTTTGTGGGAAATCGCCACTACTTCTTCCTCTTAGATTTCTTTGTTTCCTTTCTTCTTTCCTCTATAATATATTGTTTTTTTATTTGTTTATCTACTTGTCCTGTTCTTGGTCATTGTTTGGGGCAGGTCTGCCCCTGTGCTTGGTGAACCTTGCTGGGTACACTCTGGACCGAGCTGGGCTCGTCCAGGTGCACTCAGACCCTCGGTGCTCTTTCTTAGCACTAGTCTGGTCGTTGGTTGCAACCAGCGGCCAGACTAGCTGGTCGTTCTGGTATGCTGGGTACAGACCCAGTCCCAAAGGATTTGGGACTTGTATGACCTATTGGACACCTTGACCTGGGTCACGGTGTGACCAGGTTCCACCTGGGAAAGGGGCCCATGGCCTTTGATTTTTTTTTTTTTTTGGTTCATCTTTGTGTTGGCGCGTCGGGTCACCTGGAGCCAAGGGCACCCGGGTTGGCCATCGGACTAGCAGTCTAGTCTGAACCTTAGGTCCAGACCAGAACCCTTGCTGAGACCACTCGATTTGGTCCAAGGGTCCATACTTGAGTCCCAGTCCGGACGGTTTTGCCTTGACACCTAGGCCGCCACCCAAGTGTGGGGTTGCTCCAGTTTTCTACCTTTTGGGAAACTCTGTGTACCTCCTTGAGGGTGGTCTGAACCATGGGTTCAGACCTCATCACCATCAGACCTAAGTGGTCTGGTCCAAAGGACCAGACCCACGTTAACCTCTTTCCCCTTTTCCTTGGGCACCATGACTTCCTGCTAGGTGTTAGCCACCTTGGCAGCCCATTCCGGGCTTAGCCGATTTACCTAAGGGTCTGAGCTGAACCGTGAGGTTAGACCAAGACCCTTGGTGGTTCTAGCAGTCTGGTCCGAAGGACCAGTCTTACATATTCTTCCTAAAACATTTTGCAGCATGTCCGTGAGGGCCATCAAGTGCCCATTTGCACCCGGATCCCCTGCAATTTTGGTGTCCCACTAGCCGGCTGTCACCATTGGTGACCATTTAGTCCACACGAGGCCCTTACATGTGGCCGAACAACAGTTTCGGTCTGGCCCCAATGACCAGACCTGAATTCCCCATCCTTGCCTCCGTACCATTTTGTAAACCGGTTAGGGTTTAGGACGGTATGGATCGTGGTTGCCTCAAGTCATCTTACCCAGGGATGCACATACTGGCGTAGCGTGTAATATATATATATATATATATATATATATATATATATATATATATATACTTTAAGGTTGGACAACGCGGGTTCACCTACGGATAACTAATCAGATACATGGCACCCCGTGCCTCGTCCAAGTATTCCCGCAATGACCTTTACACCCTAGAGTGAGTCGTGCCACGTAAATGGTTTTACCTTGCGACGGTCCAGTCGGATGGCTCTAAAATCTTGTCTATGAGTCCGTAGTGGACCTCGCGCTTTCCTTGGTTTTCGTTTTAGTTGATTAGTGTGTGTAAGCAGGTAAGCACTGTTGCGAACCCCATGTGTATAGAGCCTACGTTGGTTACAAGTCACAGACATTATCTTTGTATCGGGTCCGTAGGCGCGGCACCCAAACCGTGGAAATGCTAATGTTATTCCCATAAGTTGGGAATACCCTAGATTCCACACTTGACACGTAAGTGTGTCGAGCTTCATAGATGAAATTAAGGAATGGCGACATCTGCTTACAGACCTCGTGAATTTGAAAATATATGCATAGCTTATGCATGACTCTTGAAATTAAAGAATTTTACACTCACATGCACATTATCATGTAATTGCATCATGTTTCTCAATTATCCAATTGTATCATGCCTTTGTTCTTTATGTTGTGCAATTGACAAAAAATCATGTGGTACCTAGTTGCACTTTGCACATAGCACATCCTGACACTCGTACTAAGTAGTTTGTACCTCGACTGGTACATTGCTTGAGGCATTGATGAGTGCATGAAGTGCACCTACTTCATGAAATGAAAAGATTGATACACAAAACTTGAACACCATAAGGTATGAGTAGTACTGTTGTAGTTTAGACTTTGTTGGAGTCTCTGAGCAATGGCCCTTGTTCGTAAGTGAACTTAATTATGACTATATCCAAATGATGAAAGAAATAATATGGTGTTATGATCGCTTTCATGAGCGATGTTCTCTTGTTAGCCGTGTGAGGCTGAGCACATGGATGGGCAGGCTAAGTCCTCGTTTGTGTACCTCGCGGGGACCACGAGACATAAATTCCTCGTTAGGAGGTGTGACCGAATAATGAGCCTAAGAAAGATAAACCTGCTTCGCCCAATTCACAAGACGGTTCACCTTAGAGAGGGTGGATGGTACAACCCTTAGTGACTTGTCGTTACTACAACACATGTTTTGACAGGAGTTGTAGCGTCTTTTGACCTCCAGTCACTCAGAGTCAGGGAGGTCGAGGTTGCCTTTTTAGGACCTCACTACTGCAGTAGTATGGATTGCAATCCTTACCTATGCGAGAGT